>NC_139217.1:95340302-95940302 GCF_055691185.1 Crinia signifera
GGTGAAGCGGGCAGCAAGTGGCAGAGGTCAGGGTGGCGGGGCAAGCAGTGGACAGCAGAGGTCCAAGTGGCGTGGTGGGCAGCGGATGGCAGAGGTCGAATTCTCCTGCCCCACGCCGCTGCTGCAGCTCCCCGGGAGCCTTTACATGTGATAAATCGCATGGGTTTTATCGCACATCAATGCCAAATCATAAGTGAGCCCTCCCGGGGAGCTCGAGGGAAATTGGGTTCCGACTTGTCCTCAGGACATGTTGGCCAAATTTATGGGGCCTTTAGGGTAAATTTAGTTTAATATTGAAGATGGGATGTTGTACATAGCAACCAATCAGATTCCACTTCTTATTTATTTAGCAGCTTCTTGAAGATAATAGATATAATCTGATTCCATCTGCAAAAGAATTCCCATCTTAGTAAATTTACCCCTAATTTTCTATTTTACAAATATGACCTCTAACCTTACAGTATCTCATAGTACCAGGAGACTCTAAAATTAAAGAGAAACGTTAATTATTGTAGAGTCAAATACAGGATATAGTAGAGATATCTGCATTGAGAGACATATTGCTATAGTTCCCAGTCATTATTTGTTCCAATAGGGACTGCAGTCTGGCCACGTTTTATGACATTCTGCAAATGTACAGAGGTGGCTCAATGATCATTTAAGGTTCAGGGCATGTATTATATGAAATTGGCTTGTGTCTCAGACTGTCAATGCCATTGCCTGGAGGAAAAAAGAGGCAGTTCCCTGTGTTCTGGTGTCCAGTAAACACGTGCAGGAAAATAAGGCCATTAAAAAATGTAAAAGACGGCCCATATTGCCTTTCATTTGAAACTCATCTGCCAGAAAATTCTAGGTCCTTACCCTCTGCTCCTTGGGTTGGGTACACATTAGACAATATGTCTCCCGATAACGCGGATCAGAGGGACATAACTGGTACATCATTTAGTGAGTACCCATGATAGGCTTACTCCCATTGGTTGCTAGCAAAATTCATCATCAGCTTTGCAACAGTTTAACAGATACTGATACATTACTTGAGTTTTTTTTTTTTGCTTATCTCCTAACTCAGAATCAGTCTCACGGCAGTGATTTAAAACAACACAGAATTGCTGAAGGTCATGGGTTCAATCCCAGCGGCAGCTGACTATGACCTCGGTCAACTTGCTTTATTTCCTCTGAGAATCTCGGTTGCAACGTCTGTCTGCACATACAGTATGGCATATATACACTAGGTATATGTAATAGAAAAGTCTGAAAATCCCAGCAAAAAACAAGTCATTTCAAATGCCGGGTCATTTTGCAGAGAGAGCAGACTGACCCCCTTCACACAGGGGTGTGGTATAGGGTACCGACAGTCAGGATCCCGACAGTCATTAGCCCGACTGCCCAGACTCAGACAGCATGGTGAGTCCAACAAAGCCCATTGCGGGCTCGCTGCGATCGCTACGCTCGCCACCTATTTTATTCTCCCTCTATGGGGGTCATGGACTCGCACGAGGGAGAATAGCCGGTGGCCGTCGGGCAACCGTCTGTCGGAGTTTTGGCAGTCGGCATCCTGACGTCGGGTAAATAACTGTCGGGGTCCCGACTGTCGGGACCGCGTCCGGCACCCTCACACAGAAGAACAAATTTCCCGGGTTTAACACAGGTATTTCTTCTGTGTGAAAGGGTCAACAGGGGTCATAAATTCCCATGTCCTCGACCCTGGTCAATTCCAGGGTCGGACACACGGGATTTATGACCCGGATGTGCCCTTTCACACAGAAAAAGGACCCGTGTTATTCACAAAATTACCGGGTAGAACTGCTTCTCCCAGTAATTTAGTTTTCTGTCTGAAAGGGGTATATGAGGGCACATCTGTAAGCCTTAGAATGTTTTCGGTTACCTACATAGAGATGCTGACTTTATATTTATGACAATGCAAGCCCCGTAATGATTGTATTGTTATTAGGCATATGTTCGTAATTGTTTCAAGATAATAGCAAAGAATGTTATTAATGGCTACTAAATCATAAATTAGTATCCTACGGGAAATTATCATTAAGAAATTCCATCATTTCTATTATTGATAGTAAAGTTAGTAGGCACTGAATCACAAAAATCAATTCCACTCCACTTTATAATGCTATATGTGTTTATGAAGCCCCCTGCTATTTCCAATTATGTTACTTTCATGGCGAGCGACACTTTTCCTATTTTGCACAAAGTATTTTCTGAATCCAATAGAGATAAAGTAGAAAATTATCATTTAAAATGGTGCTACCGATTTCTGACATCTTGCTGTTTGACGTTATTATGGAGTCATTATTGTATTGATTAAATACTGTCACGGTAAGCGGAAAGTCATTTTTATATGTCTAATTAGCTGGGAAGGAATACTTTCTTTTGTGATACTTACATTTTATAAACTGATAATCTGTGATTCTACCTTAGATAGAAGCAGTAATGGAAATCATTATGTCAATTCTTGCAAAACCGAATGCTAACAAAACACCAACCATCTGCACTTCAAAAAGGACAGGTTCATTTTAGCACTATGCATACATTATCATAATTTGCTTATTTGTTTACGGTTAAAAAATGTTTCAGAATTTCCGGATGCCAAAATAAATGCTAGGTACATGTTTTACAGATGTGTCCAGTGGTGGATTTTCCAATAGGCGCATGAGGCACATGCCTTGGGGTGACGCATCATGATCTCCTTCATGAGAGCCCTGCTAGACCGGTGACCATATGATACTTTTTTCCCCATTATGATATATTATTATTATTATTTACTTTGTATCTAGTGGGGATGGGGTTCTGGTGGGTTCATTGGTTAGGACACTGTGGTGGTGGGGAGGTTTCTAACTTTTTGGCAGTTGTTAGGCATGGGACCGGACCTGACAAGACGAGGGCAGTGACATGGTGGTGGTAGAGGGGCGACAAATTATGTAGTGCCCAGCTGTGTCCTAACCCCTAAATTTGCCCCAGGATATACCTCTGTACAGTACTTGGTTCTATAATCCCCCCACCCAGCTTAGTGTCCGAGAAGCCAGAAGCAGTCCTTGAGACTGCACTGGCTTCACTGTGACTGGTAGTGACTTTCTGTTAAAAGTCCTACCTGCCAAACAGAGACACAGAAGACGGTGCCATTGGAAGGTGTTCCCTCGCTCTGAGACTGCCAGTCCAAGTTGCAATAAGCAGAGGTCTGTAGGTCTTGTAGGTCAGTTGAAGCCGGTGGGGGTGGGGGGGGGGTTGTGCACGACTGGGCATGCCTCAGTCCTGGCACCTGCCAAATCCATTGCTCAGGTACCGGAACTCGGGCTGAGGGCTGTTTCTTCTTCAACAGGGGGTAGCACAAAATGGAAGTAGCAGTCACCGCTGATAATGACCAATTTGGGCGGTACAAAAGATCCAATTTCATTATATAGTTTGAATCTGTAAGTTTTACAAGTGAATACTGTACTTAAAATGAGTTACCTTTAAGTATAGTACTGAGAAAGGTATAATATTTGGTACGGTTTCATTTATACAGCCAAACAGGAACATGTAAAGTACTCTGCAGCTGTAGTGTTACAGTAGTGAATGATTTTAGGACATAAATATATACAGTACTTAATACCTTTAAAGTCATATTTGTAGTTATGTATGTTTAAAGTTAACATCAAATAATAGCACAGACCACAGTGCCCTTATTTTGTGATTCCACATTACTTGTGGCTTCCTAAGCCTCAGATGTGCGACCTCTTTCATATCCTTGTATAATATCTGTATTGGGACATTCATACATAAAGTAAAGCAATAACTCAAAGCAAATACTCACTCAAAGAAGGTCGTCCAGCCAGTTTCATCACTTTTGGTGGCAAGAAGTCCGCTGTTGCCGTGATAAGTAAACAACACCAATTCTTGGCCCTGGGCAGTCATGCTCTTCAGACAGCCGTTAGTGCCTATTGTCAACCAGATCACTTGATTATCGGGGGCAACAATTCTCACCGGCATGCGGTTTGGATCCCTTCTGATGCGGAGAGTGTTTCCATTGCTGTCAGTCACTGCAGTTATATCATTTTCATTACTGTAGCTAAAGTTATATAAGTAGTCTCCAGTTATTAAGCTCATGGTATATTGGTGGGTACCATTAACATCAAACATATACAGTTCTTGATCTGTTGGTGATGCGACCTCATAATAATTCATTGAATTAAGAAAAGGCCTGTTTGTGGAGACAGCCCGAATTCGGATATTTCCCAAGTCAGCGATGTATAAAGTGCCATCCGGGGATGCAGCGAGTGACGATGGAGCACTCAACTTGGCATCCTTTGCATATCCATCTCCATTTTGGTAGCAGTCACAGTTGGCATCGTTTTTGCAGTCACATTCCGATGGTATGCCTGCGACCAATGAAATCTCTCCATCAGTCGTTACCTGTCGAATCCTGTTGACTTTCTTTTCATCAGTTTCTGTGATGTAAAGCACCCCATTATAAGACACTGCAATAGCTGTGGCGGATTCTAATATTGCTTGAACGGCATATTTTCCTACTGAGTATTCAACACCAGGTACTTGGCAGTACATGGGCCTTCCTGCAGCAATGCGGACCTGCCGGTTTTCAGTTATCTGCAAAACTACATTGTTGTCCAGAACATATATAGAGTTATCCATTGGATTGATGGCCAAGTCTGTGGGCCATTCCAGTCTCACCTGATGAATATAAAAATTGGCAACAGCTGTCAAATGGGCACAGTATAGGAAATATTACAGACTGACAAGGACTGCGGCTTTAAGAATACAGTTTAGGCTTTGACATTGCTGCCTATGCTGTGAGTG
This sequence comes from Crinia signifera, assembly GCF_055691185.1. NCBI lineage: Eukaryota > Metazoa > Chordata > Amphibia > Anura > Myobatrachidae > Crinia > Crinia signifera. The sequence continues at coordinate 95,345,109 of NC_139217.1, forward strand.
CACTTAAATTTGTTGTTGTCTGACTCACAGCAAAACACTAATCAAGATAGGAAAATGTACAGTTATTGCTTGTGTGATCTTAAAAGGTCAGCCACAATTACTCTTGAATAAGTCTACACATACACATTTAATAATATGAATGTTTACAGTAAACAATTATTGATTTCACAGTTAAACTCATGGGTTTTTAGCAATTATATCATTGTAAGGTACTTGTGAGTTATCTGGACGCCCGATTTTTTGATTGTATGCCTTAAGTTAAGGCATACAATCAGATACGATGCGATGCGATATCGCATCGCATCGCATCGCATCGCATGCGACCATCGGATGCGATGACCCGATTTTTCCATAGGAATCAATGTTAAAATGATTCCTATGGAAAAAGGGGTCCTTTTCATACCCCTACTATCCAAGTGGGCATGGAGTTGGATATAAACCTGTGGCGAGCGTAGCGAGCCACCGAGCCCGAAGCGTGGCGAGCGAAGCGAGCCCCGCGAGGGGACGGTATTCCGTGTCCCCTCGCGGGGCTCGCTACGCTCGCCACGCTTCGGGCTCGGTGGCTCGCTACGCTCGCCACAGGTTTATATCCAACTCCATGCCCACTTGGATAGTAGGGGTATGAAAAGGACCCCTTTTTCCCATTGAATTCCATGTTAAAATGGACTCAGTCCATTTTAACATTGATTCCTATGGAAAAATCGGGTCATCGCATCGCATCGCATCCGATGGTCGCATGCGATGCGATGCGATGTGCCCGATCCGACCCGATTTTGAAATCGGGCGTCCGGATAACTCACAAGTACCCATTGTAATTAGTGTTCTAGTTATCATGAAATGCAACAAATAGGCAATTATTGGTTTTATTGTAATATGCACAGATATACCTCGCTGATATGCATGCTTGTGTCACAGGTCAAAGGCCGTGCTGAGGTCAAGTCGTTTGATCCAAGTAATGTGGATATTATTCCATTCTGATCCACTCTTCTGATGACCTTTCCATCCACAAAGTAGATTAATCCATTCTTATCCACAGCAATACCTTTATGTATAGGGAGAACAGATCAGGAACACATAAAACCAGATTACCAGTTACTGTACATTTCACTAACAACATCATCCTAATTATTGCTGAGAATTATTAATGTATGTGTATCTTATGTATATAAACCCTTAATATTATCATACATCTCGACTTTTTAATGGAATTTTGATTTCCAGAGTGGGAGCTCAAGGTGCAGTCCTGGCTGCAAGTATACAGTACCACAATTTGCGGCATTGTGCAGTCGGAGTGGGGCCGCAATGAAACTACATCATGAAGATTTGATCATTGAGGCTTAAGTAATCTTTTTAAAAGAGCGGAAGGGTTCCCAAAATATATGAGTCTCTCCTTTAGACAAGTATAGCCATAATCACCTATTCCCTCTCTCACCTACTAGAATGTTCAAATTCCCATTTAATTATAGTTAAGTTCCTCATTAATCGTGCAACTTTTGCCAAGAGGGAACAGCCACTACAGCAAGCAGAAACCAGTATGGGGTGTGTCTTGAATAGGGGGTGTGGGTGTGCTGTCGGGGCGGCTTCTTGTTTGCTTCACTATAGTCATGCCCCTATTATACAATGATGAGATTACTTGCATTGTACAGTGAGGGCGTGGCTATGATCACATGATTCAGCAGGTTTGCATTATTGGCCGCTGGATCAACCCACTTCACTCGTAAGTCAGCAGCTTGCTGGTAGGCAGTGTGCTGACTCCAGGCTAGGGTGTCAGGAAAACTGGCTGTTTTAGGCATGTACAGTATGCTATTATTTGAGGGTAATTAACATCTCAAGAATTACAACCAATTAGAAAAAAAAAATCTTACTTTTTTGAATACAGTAACAAAAAAATACTCTAAATTCATTCAAATATCCTTAGCAACTAAAGATTTTTTGTTGTTGGGCTGTGTCATTTCTTGGGCACATTAAATGGCTGCTTTCACTATATGCAGGTGACATTTTAACTTTAAGACTCAAAATTATGCTTTCTGCCCTGGAAGAAACTGTAAAGCTGGCCGCAAGACAGGTCTATAACAAGAAAATAGATTTTATACAATCGCGAGACAGGCAACGCTTTTGGAAACTATGCACATAAAATAGGAAATCAGAATATATAGCATTCTTTGTTTTCAGGGGAAATGTCTGTTCAGCCATTCATTTTTGAACATTTTTTTTTTCCAGACAAAATTGCTTTTATGTCCAGAACCATAAAAAATCTCCTTGAGGACAATTATTTGAGCACCATGCTGATAGAAAGAAAGTTTTCCTATTCACACGCAACCAAATAAGGTTCAGGAACATTACTGTAGGAGAGCCAGCAATTCTTGTTTTTAGTAATCTCTATGATTACAAAAGTACACAGCTGAACATGCAAACTTAACACCCACATGTGCTCCTGAACAACTTATTTAAAAACATACTCTATGCATTTAATAAGGGGTTCTTACCCAGTAGATTTTCAGAACAGGGCTGCAAGGATTTACATTTACTCGTCAGCATCAGCACTGTTATTTATTTAAAAAAATTATTGCAATTAATCCTAAAAGTAGTTTGGATCTCGATAATGAGTGTAGCAGTCAAAGACAGATACTTGTGAGGGATGACACCAAAATGCTGGCTCCTGCTCAGTGACAGGAGCTGGATACTGCACTGCAACATTACGTGCAGCATCCAGCTTCTGTCCCTGTGTAGGAGCCTGCACTGCAACCACAGTAGTCTGCCCGCATCTCTTGGTCCTCCAGGGTGATGAAAGAGGGGGTTTGGGATGCAAATCCACAGCCACTACCAGAAATCCCTTTTCCTCAAAACCCCACCCCTTTTTGCAACTCCTTCAGCAGGTGCATAGATCACTTTAGGCTGCGCCAGCTGTTACAGAAGTAATTGATGCCACTGGTTTCCTACTCACATTAACAGCACTTAGCGGTAACCTGCACATCCTAGTAGGACAGAAAGCTGACAAACTCACTTTTTGGAAAGGTGGCATCTCATGACTATACTACCATGAAAATCACTGAGTTCTTCAGTACAACTCATCCTACTGGTAATATTTCAATATAGGGTAGATATATTGGGGTACATTTACTAAGATGGGAGTTTTATTAAAGATGGGATTCCATCTATTATCTTCTGGAACAGTGATGGCCAAACCAGTCCTCAAAATATCCCAACGGTCCACATTTTCCAAATCCTCTAGATGTTGCACAGCTGTAGTTATTACTAACAGTCACATTTTCAAACATGCTGCATTCATTCCTATTATAGATCCACAGGTTGCCTGAAAAACATGAACTTCTGGTAGATCTTGAGACAGGTTTGGCCACCCATGGTCTAGAAGGCAGTAAATAAATAAGAAGTATTAGTTGCTATCCAATCCCATATTTAATAGAACTCCCATTTTAGCGAATAACCCCAATTATGGATATGTGCCTGATTTTATACACCAGTATGTGGAACCCATAGTAATTTTGCATCCATCAAGTTTGTGGGATTCTAATATGCTGTGCAACCACTTCCAGGTGTAGGATAAAGAAAGAGGAAAATCCCTACTGCTGGCAACAGGACTTTTAGCACATTAATCTGCTCCATAGTGTTTCTTTGTTTTGTTTGTTCTTAAATGCATGATTCAAAAATAATAAAATAAAATCTGAACTTTGGGTTAAGTTTCAAGTAAAATATTAATGTAAAATTGTTACAGAACTTGTTATCATATGTTTTATAATAAACAAGGCCTTCGTAAAACTGTATTAATGAGAAATAAAAATATTCCTTGCATGGAACAGTTTAGTAAGCTATTTTTTAACCAATGTTCACCTTTTGGAGTGGTGAGTGTTGCCTCCACAGCCTTTCCCCCTTCTCCGCACCGCGCCTCGTCAAATGGTGTGCACTGCTCCCCCGTACCAGCGATCACTTCTGCATTCTTGATCAAATCTTTTGCCCACATGAGTGATTTAGGACGATATATTTTGCGTGTGTTTGCATCAGAAACATAAAGATCTCCAGTCACAGGATCAGTAGCCAGGTAATACCGGTGAGCCAAATTGCTACTGTAGAAACAGACCAAATAATAGAGATTAGAAGAGCATATAAACTTGCTATATGCATATACATATACGTGTAAATGGAAAATGAATACAAATATAAACTTGCTATATGCATATACATATAAGTGTAAATGGAAAATGAAAACTGAACCCAGCAGACAATCAAAAGAAGTTTCTACATTCAGATAACTTCAATTAGTTTTTTTTTTTTGTATTATTGGGGCAGATGTATTAAGCCTTAACAAGAGATAAATGCAAGGGTGATAAAGAGCTAAACGTCCAGCCAATCACATCATAACTGCCATGTCACAGGCTGTGTTTGAAAAAGGTCAGTGAGGAGCTGATTGGCTGGACGTTTATCACTCTTTATCACCCTTGAATTTATCTCTTGTTAAGGCTTAATACATCTGCCCCATAGTTCTTTATTATTATTATATGCTTTGTCACTTTTTTTTTTACTATATATTAAACTTTCCTTATGTGCTTCACCAGCTTATCTGCAGATACAGCCACAAGTGCAGAACTGGGCAGAACAGCTTTGCTTGGTGAATATAAAGACTTTGATGAAGGACACAGAAGTAAAAAGGAAGACAAAGCAATGTAAAATTTGGGAGAGAACATGTTGAAACCAATACATCTAAGGTGTCGGAAGGTGGCAAAGCTCCATTTTCTTTTAGGAACCTTTATAGTGTTAATGAAATGCTTATTATGTTTTGGGGTAATCACACAAAGCAAAAATTATACAACATTCAATGGGCACGTTCATCACAAGAATGAAACACAGCGATATAAACAAGTGGCTCTTTCAATCCAGCATAACAGTAAATATGTCTGCCTATAAAAAAAATCTAAATGACAGCCATTATTGTCATTGAGACTATGAGGTATGTACAGTAGCAACTGTAACATTTCACGTTAGTCATCTGACTTGCACTGTCCACCACTGAGAGACAAATTTAGTCTGCAGGCCAAGATCATCAAACTAAAGCTAATCATGTTTCCCCTGGTCAGTTTTCCCAAATGCCGGTCTCTCCATATGGCTAAAAAGGTAAATACAGCAGCCAATGTTGGGCTAGCATATTGATGGCTCACATGAAAAATAGAATTCAAATGTATATTATATATACATACACACACACACACACACACACACACACACACACACACACACACACACACACACACACACACACACACACACACACACAATACTTATAGCCTATAGAACAATTTACTGTTGCTAGACTTCAGAGGTAAATAAAGGCATTTTACCCTGATGGATCAAATGAACCAATTAGTATTTCCGGTACTCTTAATACAGCCCTGTGTATCTCCACCTGAAGATGGTTTAGTGCAAATATTCATGGCATTGGGGTTCTCACTTCATACCAAATCACTCCTAACCTGTAAGGGTGCATGTACGGTACAGTAGAGTACCTTTGGGCTAGCTCTGCTCAGAGGAACTGCAAGAAGTAGTAAGTAAAAGAGGCCCTTCCACACATAAATATGACAATATAAGTATAGTCAGTGATCAAAGTGGGAATTTAGTGTAGAAGTGAGGGTATGGATAATTTAATAGAACAGCCGTGACTTTTTGGTAAACATAGAACCTCAGAATTTTTAAGGATTTTGTTAACCACTTCTAGATATGTTTGTACATTATTTAGAATAAATAAACCAATTCTATGATATAAAATTATCCGTCCTGCGTTCCCTACCTACCCTGTGTCCATCCACTTCTTCCCCATACAGATGTGTCCTCTCCTATTGTTGCTGCAGGTACTGTAGAGGGAGCCCCAGTTCAGGAGTTTGTTTTATTGTGGCGGTGTATTGTTAAAAATCTATTGGTAGCAGAAGCATAGCAGCTCGTTACCCCTCCTAACCGACCGCCACCATGTTATTCCATGCAGCAGGGGCAAAATTTCCCCTTTATTGATGCTACATTTTGCTCCAGTGGAGAGGCCAAGGGGCATTACTCCCTTTTTTCATAATCGTGGGCCAGTGTAGAGCATCAGTGATCACCAACTCTCCCAACTATGTCCCCCCTCTGCTCGTGGGACAGTGTGACCAGCGAGCGGGACATCTGGACAGTGTCCAATTACTGGGATTGTCCCTCTGTCATTGGGACAGTTGGTAGGTATACATTCTCACAGGATGAATGACTTGTTCCTGCCTGTACATGTGAAACTTAATGCACAACCTATTCCCCATGCTTACTGTATACTACCGGTGTGACATGTAAAGAACGCATGAAAAGCACATTATAATCCCCACAACACTGAAATGTGCATTTGTTTTTCTTGCTATCCATCTTCCCAGGGCACATGTGTGAATGAGCCTTGAATCATTTCAATTATGAATAATGAGTATATCACTTCACACTATCGCTGCTTTTACTACACTAATTGTAAGGTGGCAATTTTATTCTTTGTTAATTAGCACTAACATATACCTGTGATTTTTTTTTCACCAGCTTTAAGATATTAGAGGGTATGAAAGCTAAATCTTATGCTTCATTTATGTATTACAAGCAATTCCTATGGAGCAAGACATACTTTCATTCATATTACTGCGGAGCACTGCATATTGCAGACAGCTCTCAAATTTACCTCTTAGTAAATATCAGTGTCACTAATTTGCTAGAACGCTTAACGGAGTAATTTTCCAACAGTAATTTAACATTGTTCCTTTTTTTCTTCCGTGAATTTAATCCCGGTGTGCAATTTTCATTACAGCCCGCATCTTTATTCATGCAGCCCCTGCTAGACACGCTATTAACCTGTATAATCAGTGTATACTGTATTTCTTTACTTTTTTAAGAACAGCTGTGATCAGGCATGTCACTCAGAGCACCATCTACATTCCGATTGGGGAAAGTGCTGACAAGCTGTTCCCTTAGAGTGCCAGCTCTCTGCTTTGCTTTGGGCATGATCACCCCATGTCAGAATGGCAGGAGGAGAGGTTGTCTGTGGTTTACATTTACATAATGGAAAAAAAAAGACCATTGAAAAACAATTCAAATATTTATTGATTTAAAGCAGAGGAGATAAGGGGGCCTAATTCAGAGTTGCTTGCTAGGCTGCGTATATATTCGCCACTAAAGTATATTTATAATAATTAAGCTTCTAAATTATTTTTCAAATGTTTATTTGTTACAAATTTGCTGTAATTGTGTATTTGCAAGTGGTTTTCAACATTGCTGTATACAGCTCACCCAAAACAGCTCTAATTACAGTATGCTCAACTTTATAGAGCTGTTTTGGGTCCAACTTTCTAACTCGGCTCCCGTTACATTGGCTGAGTTGTATGTTTAACATGGGCTAAATATCTATATCTGACTTTTTACTGGCTGCTCTTATTCGGATCCAAACACCCTTTTAATCATAATAAACTTGGAGGCTATTGCATTAGCCAACTTTGCGAAAGTTTTTTTGCAGAAAAAATCGTACATTTCCCAAAATCAAACCAAACTTGGCTCCTTTTACATCCTGGCCTAAATGTACCATTGCTCAAAACTCTTTTCACATATTAACAGTGGTGGCCAAATTAATACTAGCACCATCCCCAGAATTACTCTGCTCTTTGCTTTCCACTTTGTTACACTATTTAGCCCTGCTCTAACCTACTCTCTTCCTGGCTTGAGAACTACCCTCTCTTGCAACTGACATAGCTCCCACTATTTCTGCATGGTTCTCCCTGTATTACCCTACCCTGAGTACTTGCCAGCCTTTTGTCCTTACAAGCTTATGCTGCTGCATCTTGGATGCACTTCACCATCATTTGACACCACTTGTTGCAGCTCTGGGCACCATGGGTAATACAGTATCCTGATGTTAGGGTTACAATACTTCCACTTTCAAAATTGCATGCACTTGTACACTTTTATCCCAGTATACCATTTTACATGGTGCCTATTGTTTATTACAGTAAAATGTATAAATCAGGTCCTTCACGAAAGGACATTTCATCTTTAGAATACCTCATAAAATGTTATTATATTAATCAGGACTGTCCCAAAAAGGGGGCGGAGCAAGTGAGGGAAAGAGTTAGTGAGGGCGCGCCTTAGACAATGTAGCTGATTTGTCATTCTGACACGGCAAATTGTTCCGATATTGTCTTAGTGTGTACCTCATCTAAGGTTTGTGTAAGCACAGAGACAGGTTATGTGGATCATCATCGTTTTAGATCGACAGTTATTAAATCGACCACTATTGGTCGACAGACACGCATGGAAAAGTTTGACATGCATTTGGTTGACAGGGTAAAACAGTAGACACAAGCAAAAGGTTGACATGCCAAAGGTCAACATGAAAAAGGATAAAATAGTAAATAGTAATAGTAATTTAGTTTTTTTTTTGGTGTCTATGTTGGCGTAGGTTTACATTGACACCGCATAAGTGTACAACATCCCTTTGCATGGCTCTTTGGGCTTACCATGTTTCGGGCACAATGCCTCGCTGTGCTCGGCACACTTATATTACCCCCAGGGCCGCCGACAGATGGGTGCCAGGGGTACAGCTGTCCTGGGCCCCGGCCTCTGGAGGGGCCCGGGCAGCTGCCCACAGTGGCACGGCACCACCCCCGCACCCGCACAATGCATTCCCCCACCCGGCGCCGGCAGCCAGGCACGAACAATACACAGTGCAGCCTGCAGAGCGCCATGCCTAAAATACAGAGGGGCTCGGCGCTCTGCAGGCTGCACTGTGCAGTGAGTGATGATCCGAGCCCCAAGTCCCGACTCACGGAGTGAGAAGATGCTGCGCTGCCGCTGGTAAGTAATAGCAATGGGGGGTGCAGACGGGAGCAGGAGGAGGAGGGGGTAAGTAATAGCAATGGGGGGTGCCGGCGGGAACAGGAGGAGGGGGGGGGGTGCCGGCGCGCGCAGGAAGGGGGTGCCGGCGCGCGGGGGGGGGGGTCAGTTCCGGGCCCCAGCAATACTAGTGGCGGCCCTGATTGCCCCCCATGTCCACTGGGATAGTAAAGTACGAACAAATCCTTCTTTTGAAAAAAAAAATTAACAACTCATGTCAACCTTTTTCATGTCATACTTTTGACCATCTTGACCTTTTGAGCATGTTGACCTAATATATGTCGACCTTTTTCATGTGACACCAAGAGACTTGAAGAAACATGTGGGTATTAGGCCCGCTTCTTTGTTCTGTCAAACAGAATGAATAACTGGCTGGCATAATCCAGCCCCTCAGCGACATGACCCCGGATAGGTGACTCTGAGCAAGATCTGTCATTCTCTTTTATTCTTGCTTTGTAGGTCTGCAAATTTTTTAAGACATTTTAAATGTTGCCACAATATTCTGCTTTCCAGTAAAGAAGATTTTGACAAAGAAATCAAAGAGGAACTTCAAACAAAAATCCCACAAACAAATATACCTTCCTCTGTAAATAAAGCAAAACAACCCACAAACACACCATAAAACAGAATACGCTATAAAACAGATAAAATAAATAAGTTAAATATATATGAGCCATAGTTTACTTTAGAACTGCTATTCTATAATACTAGACAACAAATAAAAGTTACTTGTGCTAAGGACACTGAAAACAATTAGTTCCATTTCTGATGAGTTTACAAATACCGAACTAAAATAAATCTGCATCTCTCTGCGAGCTTTAAACATCTGTTCCCACAATACATGTGATTTAGTAAAAATAAATACATTTATAATATCTTAACACTTTTTTTTTATTCTTTTTTTTTCTATACCAAAAGCGGGGAGCAATAATCCTACTATCAACAAGAAAAGATAGGATGAAAAATGGAGTTCTTGTGTGTTTTTTTATTTACTAAGCATTTATTGGGTGATAAATAATAACGATGATTGGGATAGGAGTGTAAAATTCTGTTCTCTTGTTGCAATTACCAAAAACAGCAGAAAATGCTTAAAGTGGGAACTAAATAACTGTACCAAAGTCAGTGATCTTATTCAACCAGCTGAGTTATGTTAACCCTTTGTTACATACTGTTGCAAATTTGCAACATACACAAACATCTTACTATAAAACACTTGAAACTCAGACAGACAGTCAGCCGTTTCTTGTTGTGGACTATTTGCTAGAGTGATTCTTCAAAATATATCTCTTACACAAGAGTTGCTTTGCTAACAAATATCATTGTTCTGTGCAGTCACACCCCACCGAAGGGACATGCACAACCCCAACTTTGGCCAAGGCTGTGCACATAAACTGGGGTTTGTCAGTGCTATCACATGACCATGAAGCCACAAGTTTTAGGCAGGTGTGGAAAAAATGCTGCAAAGTAAGAATATTTAAAAAAAAATTTAAAATGTTAATAGATTAATTTGTATCAATTCAAAAGATGCAAAGGGAATGAACAGAAGATAAATCTAAAGCAAATCAATATTTGGTGTGACCCCGCTTTAAAACAGCATCAATTCTTCTAGGTAAACTTGTCAGGGATATTGTAGGATTGGTCAGGTGTATGATTAACCAATCACACCAAACAGGTGATAATGATGATCATTTTCATATGTAGGCTGAAACACAGTCATTAACTTATCCAGAAACAGAGAGTTGGGTAGGAGGCTTAAAACGTGGTGAGGAAAAGATACACTCTGCTATAAAGTCGAGGCTGTGGAACACAGATTCATTAATTGTTCTTATAATTAAAAATTGATATTCGTTGAGTTAAAACTTTGAGATGTTCATGGACCGGTAAGTTGAATCATCTCTACAGTATAAAAAGTCTAAATAAATTACTGAACCTTAGATTGCCTAAAGATTTGAGCTAGATTCGAGCAAGGTAAACAGTTCTACCATGGCTGAGCTGGTTAAAAAGTCATATTTGGACTTGCATAAAGGTAATATTGTACTTGTTTTTATGGATACATTTTGGAAATAATTAAAAATACAATAAGATCTATTGAAGCCATTTAACAATGAAAAACAAAACAAAAAAAAACTAAGTTAAAAAACCCATCCAGTAAATCACAGTCACACCTCCGAACTTATTTTATGCAACTTGAACCAGCCAAATTCTATTCCATGTGAAACCAGTTCAAATAATTCATGCACCGCTACTAATTAACCTTGGTCATACAGTTAGATATCTTTGCCACAGCTCCTATAATACTTCATGATTTTTAAAGCTAATATGAGCCGAACGAAAAAAAGTAATTACTTGGAATGCAAACTGGCTGTTAGATTCTATATCATTTGACATTTTTGCCTCTTTCATTGGAGCAACCAAGCCCTACTGCATCTGTTATCTGTCAAGACTCCATTATGGCTGTGTCTACTCTTTGTATCAACTTCAATTTTCCTCCTTTACACTTCCAGTGCAGATGTCATCACTTCTCACACATGAATCCTAACTCTGCGAATAAAGATTAAACTGAGAAAACCTTTTTACAGACCTGAAAACTTAAGGAAGTATTCTGAGGTTCCCTGTAAGGAAGACCGCGATTTCGCGAAGACATTGACAAAAGCTGTAAATGCATTTTAAAAGTTACAAAATAACACAGATACTTTTGTTGTGGGCCGAATTTGCGCCCGTTGGATGTTGTGGGTTTGCGCATATGTGCAAACCAACGGAACGCCTTTGACGAGATTCACACTTGCCGTGGCATTCACTCCATGCTCTTAGACATGCTGGGCATTCCCCATGCACATGTAGGCATTTCAATGTCTGCTTGGTGTGGGCGGCTGACATCCCATGACATCAGCATCTGCCCAGAATTCCACCATCTCCGGCCAGGATGAAGTCAGTTTAGACAGACTTTTATCTGCAAAAATCATTCAATGGTAAGAGACCATCGAATGATTTTCGCCCTTGCCGCTGCATGCAAGTGGATGTGTAAGCGTACTTATCCACTTGCATGCAATTGCGGGGATTCGCACAGTGCACAAAGGCAGGGGGGAGCATTCGTTGGGTCAGTGTTTACTTGTTTGCTAGGCTGCAAACATACTCAGCCTAGCGAACAGGTCTGAATCGGGCCCTTTGTTGACTAAGCCACGGTTGTTTAACTGCTCAAAATGGCTGCACTTAAAACCTTTGCAAAAACAAAAAAGGTCATGGGTTTAAAGCCCAGCGCAGCAGGCCTCAAGTTCTGTGCCTCTAATGGACATCAAAATTACCAATTATATCTGGTTACTAATCATGCTATGTGAAACTGCATAAAGATGCAAAGTGCTTTGATATTCCCTCGTTTACAGGGATACTTAAGTGCAACATTATTATTAAAAAATCTTTACACAGGCACTCAATTCCCCGCTAGGAGCCGGCATGCTGCAAATGCTTATTAAAATTGTTCATTAATAGGCAAAACAACATGGGGCTTTATTTAAAACAATTAGCAAAACAAGCACATTTTTTAGCATTAAATTACTAGAAGAATAATCATTTCCAAGTGGAAGTCCACCTATTATTAGTATCCTAGATCAAGATGCTTTGTCTTGTTTTTCACAGCCAACCACGGCAAAATCAGAGTAATTAATTCTTGTATTAGGAGTTAACGCTTTCGAGACCACACAAGACGATCAAACCTCGTAACACAATTAACATTGTAGATTTTTACGTGAACATAACAAACTACACAGCATGCTGCACAAACAATGTGGAAGATTTTTTTTTTACGTTACAAAATGAAACGGTCCATATGGTTAATAACTGTAAATGTAATCTGTGTTCAGAAGGGTTTATGACAAGGTGGTCGTATGCTCACCTGCTTAGCATACAAAAAGCACATGTATACTGCATATGCCCACAACATTGAAAATACTGTACGCAATGATGATGATAATGGCAGCACTTACCCGCCTATTAGGCTGCCCGAGGTCATCTGCTGCCACTTACTTGGTCATGCAATTCACATAAAATGAAATCACAATGGCCGTGCCCCTGACTTAAAATGGCAGAAATCACGGGATGATTGACAGGATCACAGTACTGTACTGTACTAGCAAGCTGGTTCTGTTTGGCTAAATACAGTCACCTCAGAAGCTATTACAGTAGTTGGCATGTTCATTGATTATTTTTATAGTGTAGTCATAAAATGGGTGCATCTTAGAAGTTGATTATGTACCCCTTGGGCCAAGAAGGCAGTCGAGAAGGGGCACCAACTGGCAACGACACCCCTGGCCTAGGGGCAGAATTACATAGTAATGGCTGTACCTGGTGTGCCCCCTGGGCAGTAGCGCCTGGACTGGAGAATCACACAGCAGGCAGGAGCTACTGTTATCGGCACCAAAACTCAAAATAGACTACAGCTACCAGCAGCCCTTGCTACTACAAGCCATAGTCTATTCTGTGTTTGATCACTGCACTAGTTATACACATATTGGCACCACTTGCAGCTTCCAACCATTCACTAGACCTGCCAAATGACCCACAGGCAAAATAATTGCTCACACCTGCCTTACAGCCACATCTCAGTGCCAAAGGTGGTGTGCTGCTGCTTCTGCTACCTGCCATGGTCATGGGGAGGGCGAACAAGGAATGTCACTTCCTAGGTCCCAGTATATACCAGATTTAGAGACATTCTGGTGGGAGCATAACAGGCACTACTGTTTTGCATAATGTGTATGTGTATATAAGGGTAATACTATGTAGTGTAATGTTAATAAGGATTCGGTATGGAATCCCGGCGGTCGGAATCCCGGCATTCAAAATTCCAATGCTGAAATCCCGACCGCAGAAATCCCGACAAAGGGGGGACGTGGAGCGCCTCCCCTTGCGGGCTCGCTGTGCTCGCCACACAGCGGGCCCGGTGCCTCGCTACGCTCGGTGCGCAAATTTATTCTCCCTCTATGGGTGTCGTGGACACCCACGGAGGGAGAAAGTTTTGGGATTTCGGCGGTCGGGATTCCAGCGTCGGGACTGTGAACACCGGGATTCTGACCGCCGGGAAATTTTTCGGCGGTCGGGATTCCAGCGTCGGGACTGTGAACACCGGGATTCCGACCGCCGGGAAATTGACTGCATCCCGTTAATAAGGTGTGTGGAGTAATGTGTATAAGGGGTACTTCATTTTTGCCATGGGTGTTTGGACCCCTAGAATTAATGTTGATAAGATTTGCTATATTTATTTTACTATAAGTGAATGTGTTTTCCATAATTAAAACAAATGTTTTTATTTTATTTTATTCATAGAGCCTGCTTGGTTGTAAGTGTATCTGTGTGTAAATCAGATGTAACCCTCTTGCATATGTGACTAGTACATAGCTAGATGCTTCTAAGATGCATAAGGGTGTCAATAGCTATATAGCCTAGGGGATAGCCCTCGTGTGGCAATGCTGCTGCCCAACAGTAGCATATGCCTTGCAGGGTCCCTGGAATTGCACCCTGCAGCCAGATGCTCTGCTGCAGACAGGGCAGCCAAGAGGGGGGGGGGGGGGAGCAGGTACTAATTACCGGGGCCCAGGCTTGTTGGGCTGGAGGGGCCCTGGTCCGACCCCCTCCCTTCCCCCTCCGTCCCTCCCAGGTAGCAACAGCAGCACATACTTCTACAGCATGAGCAGGCTCAGCATGAGCATCTCACTGTCAGCACAGCACATGTTGTAGGGGTGTGTGCTGCTGCTGAGTTTAGAGTTTAAGAGTTTTCTTTCACCCTCCTCTAAACATTTTGAGTGCGTGGCCTAAGTGCGGGAAGTGGCCACACCTCCCACACTTAGGCCAGGCCTCCAATTTTTATCCCGGGGCATTCCCGGGGCATTCCACTTGGCTGCCCTGGCTGCAGAGCACAACCTGCAGTATGTAGAGCATATAAACACTCTACTTCCTGGTAGCATATGTTCCATCAGTTTAGTGTTCAGGGGGCATGGCCCAGAGCCCTGCTCCAGCACAGAAAGCTATTTTAACATGCGTTGTTTTTATGAATTGTCACCTACACTTAGGCCCTTATTCTGGTTCATTCGCACCCTTGCAAGTGAACCAGATCCCGCCTTGCAAATGGTGGTACCCTGGCCTACCATTCGCAATGCGCATATGTTCGCACTGGTTGCGAATGGATATTTTACCTAAACCTCCATTCGCAGCCCGCGTGGTAACACCCACATCATTTGATGGTCGCCAACCATCGAATGATGTGGAACATGCAAGCATATCTCAGAGCAACCTTAGATCTGCGAGAACACGTCCGGAGATGTCAGCTGCCCGGGACGTGACCCATATCATTGGCCCATTATCATGAGAATGCCCAGCTTTTTCATAGGAACGCCCATAAAATGCTGGGCGTTTTCATATGGTGGTTGGCTACCTCCAAACCCTTTACCTATTTTCCAACCCTTTAGAAAATATACCCATAGTACTTTTCCTGTGTTTAAGAAAACAAGTATACTGTGTATATATTTATTCTGTTTTGTGCTTATTTCTTTTTTGTACAGTACCATCTAAATCCGCAGTTTATTTGCCGCTTTACTTTCAAACCAAGCAATTTAAGAATGATTAATTTACTGTTGATTATAAAGATTTTAAGAAAATCTGCAGAATATTACGCTGAGCCAGCTGCTTTTTGGATAATAGCTAAAAATACATTACACATGTGGAATTCACATAACTTACATCTAAATGGATTTATTCTCCTGGAAATATTTTCCTATAGGAACACTATTATCACCCATGCCTCCTTAGACTCCCATTACTTGCATCAGTGCTCCTGTCTGTTCAGAAACTGTTTGATGTTACCCAACCCTTAGGGCATGCTTTGCCTACACTGTTGGGCATGAAATGAGCCTTCCCTTAGGAGAAGTTATTCATAACTCCAGAATCTAGAACATGTATTTACAACATATACTATATTCTGTAGACATAGAGAAAGTTTAGTCATTTAAATAATAATAATAATAATAATAATAAAACATAGTATAATAAGGGTATAATTTTCTACAAAATCATAATTATCTGTAACTAGTTTACAAACACTTGATTATATAGCAGCATGGCATATGTAGAGGATCTTTACTATGTTGGCAATACATACTTGATTTTATTAGGAGATATACGTCATATTAAAGAATAATAGGTATGCTTTGGAAGGCTAGGAGGGACAAAATTCAGAGATAAAGCTTCATACACACGGAGGCCTGAATGATATATATATCGCTGAGTGATATAGTTCAGTGACCAAATAGCTGAGTGTCCCGTTTTCATCAGCGACTAGCGATGGTCGCTGATAAAAACAAGACACTCTGCCGGGGGAAGCCGCTGGCCACAGGCGTAGATTTCTGCGACCAGCGACCGCTGCAGGGCTGGTCGCGGTACCACGCTCACTGCCACCGTCGCCCTGTATGCACGGGGATATAGTTACTCAGCGACCATACAGTATCCACAGCAATTAATGCTGAAATTGCCCCGTGTGTACGGGGCTTTAAGATAGATAGATACAGATGGAGCGCCTCTCAGTTAGCGTTGGGAATTGCCAGATTCCCTGTGCTGGTGAGAGCCAGCGGAGAGGTGCTCCATCTGACGGGGAGGCAGAGCGTCTCACACGCACACGCGTCTCAGTCAACATGGCGGCAGAGAGCGCTTTCCCTAACCGTCTCCACTTCAGGGAGACGGGCAGGGTTAGGGGGGGGGAGCTACGGTGGGAGCGGCAGACAGTGGTGGGGACGTGGTGGAGGGCTCAGACAGAATGGGGCACGTGAGCGTCTTATGCACGTGCGCCCCCTTCTGTCTGATGGTGGGTCCTGGTGGTAGGCAATAGAATAACCAGGACCCACAAGAATGAGAGGCGCTCCATCTGTAGATACTGTAGGTTTTTTCCTGCATCTCCAAGTAAACATTATTGTAACAAAACAGCTTTGACAAAGATGTTGTTTAAATAATATTTTCTAGGTGTACTGTTTAATAATTGAATTCATATTAAAATTGTATTAATGATTTAAACTGGGATGAAAGTGTTTAAATGCAAACAAAAAATTACTTTGTGATTTTGTTTCTTTGGCAACTATTTTCTAATATTTTTGAGATACGTTGGTCAGTATCTATTTTGAATTCAATCAAGTAATTATTTTTGTTTTAAATATATAAAAACTGTGCAAAAGTTTTATGCAGGTATAGAAAAAATACTGCAATGTAAAAATGATTTCAGAAATAGAAATATTAATAGTAAATTTTTAGCAATTAACAAAATGCAAAGTGAATGAACAGAAGATTAATCTAAATCAAATCAATATTTGGTGTGGCCACTCTTTTTCTTTTAAACAACATCAATTCTTCTAAGTACACTTGCTGTGCTTACCTTATCGCTGGGCTCTGCAAATCAGCAGACCAGAAATCAGGTCTGAATAACCCCCAAAGTCAGGGATTTTGTAGAATTACAGTAAGGTGTATGATTAACCAATCAGATGATAATGATCATCATTTTCATATGAAGATTGAACCACACAGTCATTAACTGAAACAGAAATAGCTGTGTAGGCGTGTGCAATACAGTTTACTGTCACAGGTCATACATAATGGCACGGCAACAAGATACAAGGTATTAATACTGCATCAACAAGGTAACTCCCATGCAAAGATTTCAAAGCAGACTGGGGTTTCAAAATGTGCTGCACAAGCTCATTTGAAGAAGAACAAAGAAATGGGCAACACGGTGGACCTCAGACCCAATGGAGTACAGAAAAATGTCAGCAGGTGCTCTGGACTGATGAATCAAAATGAAAAATATTTGGCTGTAAGAGAAGGCAGTTTGTTTGCTGAAGTGCTGGAGGGTGGTACAATAATGAGCATCTGCAGGCAACACTGATGCATGGTGGAGGTTTCTTGCAAGTTTGGGGCTGCAATTCATCAAATAGAGTTGGGAATTTGGTCAGAATTAATGGTGTCCTCAATGCTAAGAAATACAGGCAGGTACTTTTCCATCATGCAATATTATCAGGTATTTGACTCCAAATGTATTTGAAAACCATATAGCCAATGTCATTAAAAACTGGTAAGAAGTGGAAGTGAGGATATGGGCAGGGCCGGCTCTATCATTCGGCAGCTTTAGGCAGCTGCCTAGGGTGCTGGGATCTGGGGGGGGGGGGGGGCGCCACCAAGTCTGCCTATCAAAAATCAAGATGTCTATGGGGATCATTGTTATACTTCATGCAGGTGGCTGCTGTGGAACTAGGGTAGAACTAGGACCTCACCTCCATATGTTCCTTTGTGGCATACTTTACTACTTTGCTACCCTTCCTCCTTGTACTCTGTTGTGGTGGCAAAGGGAGGCCTCCAGGCAAAGCAGGGGCTGGGAGGACCACACAAATCTTGGGAGCCTCCCTGCCATTCTGGAATGTTAGGCATGTTTGCCTTAAGGGGTTTGAAAGTGGGTATTAGTGGCAGTATGGGGGGGGGGGCAGTAGGTTGAAGTTTTGCCTAGCTTGCTGAGAAGCCTAAAGCAACAACCTCCTTTCCGAGTTCCTTCAAAAACTGTGCAAATGTCACTAAAAGAACTTATGCTGTTATGAAGGCAAAGGGTGGTCAAACAAAATATTGATTTGATTCAGAACTGCTAAAAATAAATGGTACTTATATGTTAGTTGGGCGCCCACTAAGCTATTTGCTTAGTTTTCCGCATATGCTCGCCACGCTTCGGGCTCGGCGGCTCGCTGTGCTCGCCACACTATATAAAATCAACTCCATGCCGACATGGATAGTGGGAGTATGAGCGTACTAACTATAGTGGGCGCCCAGCTAACATATAAGTACCAAATAAACTATTAACACTATTAACTTTGGCCAAGTTCTGTATATTTATTTTTATCATGGGCCAATAGTGAGTAAAAGGATTAGATGATTATTAGTGTAATGACCATACATATAGTACTATATTATTACATTTTCATTTTATTTTTATTTTATTGGATAGATCTTAGAAAAACAAAACTATATATCCATTATAATCCACTTATTTATCTCTCTTTCCAGATCTCATCCCAGCTCACAAATTGTAGTGTCTGTATCGGATTCCCTGTAACGACTTTGTATTCGCTATTGATTTTGTTAGTAAATTTTATTGTGAACTCTTGCGTAGCTTGTCAGTGTCATATAACAATTAAATAGTGATAGATAACACTGCTGATAATTGAAGCTTCACAATCCCTCAAATGGTTTAACTAGCCATGGATGATAAGAACTGCAATTGCTTATTACCATTTCTGCCAAGACCCTATAACACAGCTGAAAGATTTGGAAATGTGAGAAGGAAACTTCAGTAATAAGCCACAATTACTGAGCAATGACACATTAGAAAGGCCAGTCATATCTTTATCAATGCCAACTAATTTTAAGAGGGAACTAAAACTTCAGAAAATGACTATGGGAGGGATGAACCAAGCAGTGGCGGTACATCCCACCGATGCTAATCGCATTTGTACTGTTATAAAGGGAAGCTCTCCCAATAAGAGCTGGGTTTTGAAATCCCTGCCGCTGCCTGGACTTCATCATTTTTTATGGGGAAGTCCCTCTAAGCATGCACAGAGAAGCTGGCGGCCACGGGGCATACTGGGAGGGATCCGTGTCAGATCCCTCACACAACAGAGCTGTGGTTTCTATGGGGCTATGCCAGACAGAGCTGGAGTAACCCCCGCAGTGAAGCCCGGCCAGAAAGGGCTTCAGTGCATTTCAAAATGCGGTAAACTCTAAAAAAAATAGTTTTGACTGCATTTTTTTAGTACATCTAGCCCATTGTTTTAGTAGACATTGCCCTTATGCAGGGTGCATACGGACACAGACCCACTGGCAGCAATATTGTGTAAGTGGCCCATCGGTGTGACTGATAATAATGTGAATGGAATAGATAATGAACATGTCAATATATGAACTGCAATAATTGGACTCAGTGATGTTGACAGAGTCCCAGCTTCTTATCCCGCAATTCTTTTTATATTTTTGTCAATCTGGACATCAAGCAGCACCAGTTACCACGTGTAGTCTGCTTTCGGCCAGTCATATACCGACAAATTTGATTTACTTGAACAGGATTCAAAAATTGCACGTTTGACATTAAATTACATATTATGAAATGTAGATTTATAAATCCATAGGTAGGATAGTTGCGAGTCACTACTAACCATGAGCATAATCCAATCCAGATAGCCCCATATTCCTCTGGATGAGTGAAACAATAATTTGTTTTTAATGTGCCAAAATTTATAAAAAATTTGATAATTTCTCCCCACATATTAAGCCATACATTTGCTTTAAATGTGGACATATTTTGCATCTATGGGAAACCTTAGATGTGACTACACACCGGATAGGTAGACGATCTTCAATGAAAAGACCTAAGATCATCTGCATTCACGGAGAACAAAAATAAAGCCAAGTGGACATGTCTATAGAGGTAAAGATTGCCTTCAAGTGCTTCATAGACAATCAGGCACTGTGTTATTCTTAGGAGTTATCGCATGAGTAGAATTCTGTTTAAATCCACTTCTGATCGTTTGTCACTGTCATCGCAACCAAAATGCGTGATGCGTTTATTATTTCAGATAAGAGGAAATGATTAAATATTGTTTCTGAACAAAGGGAATATATGAATGCTGAACTTAATTTAATTCTTCAATTGTCATATTAACTAATGGAGGGGAGGATTGTATACAATTCCAACACTAGGAGGTACTGAATTTACACTTTACAGAAGGCATTGCCTAAGAATTGATCAGTGTAATAAACTGTCCAGAGAAAACACTGTCTGTGATTATGTTTTACAAGCGTTGTATTCTTTTACATTATTTTTTTTACTATGCTGTTATTCATATATACTGGTTCATTATACAGTACTGTGATAACTAGGAAAATAAGATGGGGATGGTGCTTAATTCCTATATACCGGCTACAGTATATTATGTGGCTCTCTAGCACCTTGGGTACTACAAATATCTGAGCACTCATTGGTATTAGGAGAAACATCATTTTTATTTTGATAGTTATGGTTAAAAAGAACAAGGGGTGTAAACAACTAGTACAATAATCATGACATCTATTTAAGGACATCGCACCTAACAGCCAAATCTCGTAAACAGTATGGGAACAAATGTATTCAGTCCACTAACTAGCCATACATTGATGGATTCATGATGTTAGTGGTAAGCCTTTTGATGATACATCTGTGTACTTATGACTCTAAGGCCCCCATACATTAGGCCGACTTGTCCTTAGGACAAGTCGGACCCAATTCTCCTGTGAGCCGCCCGGGAGCTCCCCGGGAGGCTCACACACAATTTGGCACTTGATGAGCCAAATTTGACATGTGATAAATCGCTTGCGATTTATCACATGTTGGGGCACAGGGGGCGGGCGGTGAGGGTCAGGGGGCGGCAGTGCTCTCATCAGGGGGAGCAGTGGGGCGGGCAGCGGGTCCCTGAGAGCTTAGCTTGCGGCGCCGGCGAGTGCTGACCTGGCCGGGCGGTGATGATCATAGATATCAGCAGCGCTGCGGGAGTCGGGACGGGACGAGCAGTGGCGGGTATTAGATTTTAAAATACCTGTCAAATGACTGGCCATTCTCTGATTGGCTGGCTGAGAGCTCAGCCAATCAGAGAACGGCTAGTCATTTGACAGGTATTTTAAAATCTAATATCCGCCACTGCGCGTCCCGTCCCGACTCCCGCAGCGCTGCTGATATCTATGATCATCACCGCCCGGCCAGGTCAGCACTCGCCGGCGCCGCAAGCTAAGCTCTCAGGGACCCGCTGCCCGCCCCACTGCTCCCCTGGTGTCTGCACGCATATGCCTGTCAGGTGGGCAGGCATATGCATACAGGGAGGTCGGACGTGATCGTACATGCTGACCGTCCGACCTCCCTGATCCGGTCCGATGCGTACGGGAACACGCATCGTATCGGATCAGATATCACACACCTGCGATTTTGGGCCGATTTCACCCGATTATCGGCACAAAGTGCCGAAATCGGATTAAATCGTCCCAAAATCGCATAGTGTATGGGGGCCTTAAAACTAAAGTCAAGAGAACATAAATGGATGCAAGGACAAAATGGAGCTGATTTCTTGGCTGTGCCAAACACCCTAGTGTGTGTGTGTGAGCGAGAGAGAGAGAGAGAGAAGTTTCCCAATTTTGAATATACCCTATGGGCACCTTTTAGGCATGGAGACCACCAGACAGTCTTCTACTAACTGTGATGTACGCTACAAAGCAAAGGGTATGGATCATTGGATAGACAGAAATTAGGTCTACAAGCATTAGTTTGACAACTGAAGGTCGACATGCATGAAGGTCGACATGCCTGAAGGTTGGCATGGGTAAGGTTGACAGGGTCATTAGGTCGACACAAGCATTCGGTTCACATGGGGAAGGTCGACATGGGGTTTTTCACTTTTTTTGGCCTGAATGTCGGCACAGCTGACATGGGCACTAAATAATTGCACCGATGCGCTTGCCATGCTTAGGGTATGGTGCCTCGCTACACTCGGCACACTATTTTGTTCACCCACCACACCCTAGTGGATGGTAGGGCATGAAATAACGCCTGTCGGCTCCAAAATAAAGTGAAAAACTCCACGTCGACCTTTTGACTGTCAACCTTTCCCATGTCAACCTAGCTTGTGTCAAACTAATGACCCTGTCAAACTAACCCATGTCGCCATTCCGTCATGCCTGTTGACCTTCAGGGGTCGACCTAATTCTTGTTGACCTAGTGACCATATCCCAAAGCAGCTTCATTCCTATGTCTTTAGGACTCAGGGGCAAAAGTATCAAAGCAGGTTTTACTTAAAAATGAATTAGAAAAAAAAAAAAACCTGGCAGATGTATCATATGTTTTATCTCATTGTTTTAGCATTTTTGGCAGCATTTCTAATAATGCTGAACAGATGATGAACCACAGAAACTAAGTTCAAGAATTTTCATATGCATCAAAATCTTTCCTCTGATTTTATTTTCACCTCATGGTTTTTGTAAATCAAGTTCAGAGATAAGAGGAGTTACAAATCCAGAAATGACAGGTCTCTTTTTTTTGGCAAATAATGATACATCCCACCCTCGTCTTTGTAACTAAATGCTACAGTATGCTCAAAATGTCTGCCTGCAACACACTTCAACGAGGATAAAAACAAATATGTTTTTTTTTCTTGAGACAAAACAGCAAATTCTATAAAAAGAAAAAATAGATGCACTCTTGTTTTTTTAACTTAACAATGTGATTAATTGATACCTTGAACAGATCTGTAATATTCTTTTCTGTATGACAGAGAAAAAAGATTGACATATTGACTACTGCAGTTTTAAAACATTTAAAGTTATGGAAGATATCTCCGAAAAAAGCTTGAAGAGGTAGCTTATGACTCCCAACACAAGGTTGACGGAAAAAGAGACATTAAACTTTTCCGAAGAACAAAAAAACATTTAAAAGATGGATGTACACTTAAGAGAATAAAAGTGGAGTTTAGATGACTGACAACTATTGTAATACATCCATTAGAACAGTATAAAAATCTTTTTGAAACCTTTATGGTTTCCATAGTAACCAAATGTAGGTGTTTATGCAATCCTTATTTAATCCCTTTTGTGATAAGATTCTCCTTTACCACTGGCAAGATATCACGCTCTTTCTCTGTCTTCGAGAAGTTGAGACTATATTTTACTGGAAATGCTATAATCACCGTAAGAAAACCTTAATCTCTTTATAGGTGCCAATTGCAGTCCTCAGTAAACCAATTATTTGTAATAATTTACAAGGGCAGCTTTGCGCAAAGTAAAGCAATAATTTATATAAAGGGACAAGCTGCATAAAAAGTTTGACTGACTTTGGTTCTGTAATAGCAGATATATTTCTGTATTAAAACGTGTTAGCGGACTTGTATAGGTATTAAGACAAGTTTAAACATTTCTGTGTTTCGTGAACATTGAATAATGTGATATCAAATTGATACTGTACAGATTAACTGGCATCTACTAAAGAGCAGCAGGAGCTGCAGCGCTGACTACCTGGTACAGGGAGGAGACTAAGCCCATATAATAATAAACATACATGAGGATGTACAGTATTGTAGTATACTGTATGTGCCTGCCATGTATCCAGGAATGGTAGTGGCTACCGCTATATACTGTAGCTCAGCCATCATACAGAACCCAGGATTCATCATTAGGCTTCGCTCTTAAGGTACGATATTGGTGGCTGGCAGGGAGGGAGGAACAGTGCGTAGAGGGGGTGAATTAA
Organism: Crinia signifera; assembly: GCF_055691185.1. Classification (NCBI taxonomy): domain Eukaryota; kingdom Metazoa; phylum Chordata; class Amphibia; order Anura; family Myobatrachidae; genus Crinia; species Crinia signifera. The sequence goes on from NC_139217.1 coordinate 95,369,323, forward strand.
GCAGCATGGCCCTTGTTTGGACATAGTATGCGTTGCACAGTGTATTTCTACTTTTTATCCCGAAGCCACGGGGCCGTGCATTAGGAGCGATTACTGCAAAGTATGGTGTGATTTGCACTATGTGCTATGCAATTTTGACTATATAGTCAAATCGATAATGTACATCGCACCGTGGCCCTTATTCTAGTTGAATCGGACGGATGTGTATTTCGGACGGGCACCGAGTGTTTTTAGCCCCCCCTACCGTACGGATCGCTCACACCTCCGAATGCGGTAAGATACCGAGCGAATGGACCGAGAGTGGATGTTTCATGCGAACACCTCCCCCATCTGTGGGAACCTCCCCCATTCTCCGATGGTCGCCGACCATCGAAAGATGGACCGAGCGGTCAGGCAGCACCGAGTGCTCCAGACCACTCGGACATTTTTCCGTATGAAAGCAGGGATATGGGCGGGCAGCTGACATCCGGCTATGTCAGATGTCCGCCCCCCCACACGTGCATCACGGCCGGATTACCATACGTATGCCCAGCATTTTCATGGGAACGCCCATGAAACGCGGGGCATATGCATATGGTAATGAGTCCAAACATCCCTTCACGCCCCTCTCCGGATGGTTCTGACTGTTCGTTTTCTGCAGGGAACTCACGCCGTGTTCGGACATGCACAGAAACGCCTCTGCACAAAACCATACATCGGCCATCCGACAGCACACACAGCCGTCTGACTCAATAAGAATAAGGGCCCGAATGTATATCACATTAAACTCCCCCCCAGACTCATGTAAAACTAGCCAATGACAGTCTGAGGATGGTCTTAGATGACGGAGTCCTGGGATCACCATGGTGCCTGTGCTACACAGAGCAGATGCCAATCACAAATACACTGCCAGCACATGTATTATATACATCTTAACATGTATGTTTATATGCACTTAGGGCCACCACCATGCTAGGTAGTCAATGATTCTAAAGAGTATAAAATAGGAGGTGGTGGGGTATTCCAATCCTGCTAAAGTACGGTATTGCTGTATACATTTCTCCTTACATTGCTCCAGGCTCAATAGGGACAGGAGGTGTGTCTGCTTTCCTCTGGGGATGTGACCACATAATGGGGAGTGTCCAAACTCCACAGAGCTGTAGATCACTCCTGACTGGCATTTAAATTAAAAAAAATGTAAGATGCCCCCAGAAATGGGAACTGTCTGACCAAATTAAGACCGTTCGAAAGTATGAATTAAGGTGCGTACATGTATGAAGGCCAATTGGTCTGATGGTCAGGAAGATTTCCTTTCACTGCAGACTATCCCAAATGATTGTAAACATTAGATAATTTAATGAATGACATAACAATATGTTGTTCCATACTTAATTAATATGCACAGTGTTGAAGGTGATATCGTTCAGTTGGCCATGCAACACAGCCCATATGCACAATTTGTCGTTCCGTTGTGGCAACTTGTGTCGATATCGGCCTGATGTGTACACTCCCTTCATTTTATATAAAGAATGTAACCCTGAAGTATATGACATGAAAGCATGTGTATATCGGTCTATATAATACATGGTATTTCCTAGTTCCTCGGATTTGCTAATTAATGGTACAGACTAGTGCAGTGGTTCTCAAACTTTTTGGATTCATAGCACCCAAGAATATAATTTAAAAAAATGAAAGTAACTCTAGGCCCAAATTTTCTTATGGGTTTATAAGCCTTGGAGAAAGGTAAAGTGGACGGTGATAAAGTACTAGCCAATAAGCTTCTGACTGCCATGTTACAATCTGGGTTTAAAAAATGACAGGAGCTGGTTGGTTGGTATCTTATTTACCAAGGTTTAGTAAATAGACCCCATATTCAAACAATAAATTTAAATTACAGTAAGTTGTGTTAATATGTCAACCTTAGGTTCAGTTATGTGGTGAGGGCATAATGCTTCAGCAGGCTCTGGCATATTGTGCCCACCATGTCATTTACTACTGCACATGTGAGGCGGCTATTTTGGCTGCAATATTTGCAGCAGCTGCAGTGCCCATCATGGAACCCATCATTCAGTGTGTCTGTACTCAGGGGAACGGGTGCCCTGCACACAATATACCCATTATAGAAAAGCCTATGCCTAAGGGGGGCCCGGAACACAGTTTAGGAAGCACTGCACTGGTGGGTTAAAAATCAGGACCAAGGCTAGTGACATTGCTGCATTTCAAGTAAAACTGTATAAATATTAGGGCAACACAATGGCCAGTATTCAATGCTCCCAATTCTCCGTTGTTTTTTTCGGCGAATCGGGCTCTTTTCACTCCTTGCGTTGAATCTGTTTCACTGAAAATGTGATTCACCCTATTCAATGTTCACTGTTCGCCGAATGCAAACAGTGAATTTCAATGGGGTTTTCACTGGGATTCGCCGAGAGTGTATTTAATGCTAGGATGGAGAACTGCTTTCTCCAAGATTTTTGCCATGATTTGCCGTTTTGCATTAGACATCTTTTTTAGATGAACAGGAAAGTGATCTTTTGAAATAAAGGGGATTTTTTGGGGGGGGGGGGGGAGTTTGGTGTCAAAAAATCAGATTTTTTTTTTTCTAAGAAGGGGCATGCTATTTGTAATCATGTGCTTAAAGCACATTAATATATATTTAATTTAAAAAAAAAAATTTTTATACACTTTGGCCAGCAGGGGGCCGGGAGCTGAGAGCAGCTCATTAATATTCATTTATTCACTGCACTCTGGTCCTGATCATTACATTTGCACGATCGGACCAGGGAGTGCAGCGGCTGATGATCCCAGACCCCTGCCAGCTCTAAGGGGGCTCTGCCAGTGTCCTGGCAGCCCTCCTCAGTGTCAGGCGCAGGCAGGGAGACTTTCATCTTCCTGCCTGCCGCCTTCCCCCAGCTCCCTGCAGCGGTTAAAATTTGCCGCCATGGGCTCGCTGCCCCTGACGAGTTGAATAGGGTGACATGGAGGGCTGGCAGCGAATACTCCAGCCCTCCAGAACCCTGCAAATGTGCAGCGAATCCTAAACAGGATTCGCTGCACATTTCGTAACTGTGCATTGAATACTGCACAATATGCGTTTTTCCATTAGTACAGTATATATGAAAATATGCGTTGTGTTTAATGAGCCTTTAAAATCATGATGTGGCAGGCATACAGGACTTCTAGCTTCTTTTCTTTTAACTCCAGCACAAGGCAGCTTTGGAGACCATCCCACTGCCAGAGAACCAGCTAGGCAGCAAAGGCCCTGTTTCACTTACAATAACAGCTGTACGCCTTAACGAAAATGAAACGAACTGAAAAAATCAAACAAATACACAGTTTCATATGAACCGAAGCACGCACATCTTATAAATGTAAGCGCATTGAATTTGAATTTCAAAATGAACTTTGTCTGCTTTGAAGTCTTGGATTTAAATAGATTTCTTAACTTTCCCATCTCAGAAATCACTCGCAACTCTCCTCACACAAATACAAATACAGGAATGTTTCGCTAAAACAGGACAAAGTGTGCCAAACTGATAACGATCGCTGCTACAGTGCTATCCGCCGCTAGCATGCAGATTTAACTGCCATAATCATTATGCGAAAAGTCAAATCCCCTTCTCGATTTTCATTGCTGAAACGGTATTTGGCAGCCTGCGTTCTAAGAAATTAACGGGGGGGGGGGGGGGGGAAATTAGAGATCCTTATCTATAGTCTACTAAGCCCAACAGATGAATGAAGAAATACACAGAGCATCATGAATTTTTTCTATCAGAGCAGCAAAGGTAATTAAGTTGCAGAAATTTTTCATCTGATCTGGCTCCCTTTAGAGCAATTGCAAAAAAAGCATAATTTTTGATTTCGCTGGCTTAGAAACAACACAGGAAAGGTATGCGCTTTCAGAGGCTCATTATGACGAATATGCGGTATTGTTCCGTTTGTGATGATTAGATATCAATAGTAGTCTAGAAGGCTGCATACTTTAATGTAGCATAAAAAAATATAAAATAAACAAGGCTACATAACATCTACACTTCAAAGAATAACAGTCTGCTTAAAGTTAGAAAAACACAATACATCAATCCGCAGCACTGGCTGCAACATAAAGGGACAGTCCCTTATTCAACTGTAAGGGATACTTTTTTCCTGGATAACGACCTTTTTTGGAACATTTTTTATATTTATAACATATACATATATATATATATATATATATATATATATATATACATACATATATATATATATATACTGTATATATATATATATATATATATATATATATATATATATATATAAATATTTATATATATGAAAGAAAGGACTCACTCTCCAGGTCTTTTTTGTGAATGCAAATAAAATTAACTGTGTATTGGCATTTTCATGTATAGCAATGCAAAAAATATACTCAATGTATACGTTTCAGTCCCATAAGGACCTTCCTCAGGAGTAAGACATCAGGTACATCCATAAGTAGATGGGAACACAGTATGGACCACACAGCAGGTTCCAGCAGGTGCGGTGCACCAGTGCCCCTGAGAACCTGGCCCAATGCTGCCACCCAATGCTGTGTGGTATATTGTGAACATGTGTTGGAGTGGAGGAGGGAGCCCAAATTTTATTTTTGCACCTGGGCCATCCACTCATAAGTTCCGCCAGTGGTGTAACAATGAATGTCTATTCTGGGTGGCATTGTAGACTTAATCATCATGAATGAAACATACAGTGATTTGTGTCTCTATGTTTTACAATTAGGGCTTACTGCTCTTCCAAAAAAATTAATAAGAGTTATTTATAGCATAAGCGATGTAGTCAGAATCCTGATGATCAGGATCCGGAAAGCGGAAGTCCTACGAGTATAGGCCACATCCCCTGGTTGTGAGGCCACACTCCCAATGTGCAGATAGAGTTAAGATTTGGGTGTGTTATCTTGGGGTTTATTCTAGTTCATTCTTTCTGACAAAATCCTTCTTAGATGGACAAAACCATGGGCCTTATTCTGATCGGTGCGACCGGATCCGAATATGCGGCCAGGACCGTGCGTGCGAAACCCCGCCTTCCATACGGGTCGCCAACTCCGTCCGTACGCGGTAAGAAGCTGGCCGCACGGACCGCACGTGTATTTTACACGGAATACGCCTCCTCCATCTCAGGGAACCTCCCCCAACATTCGATGGTCGCAGACCATCGAATGCAGGACCGAGTGCTCCACCAGCTCCCGCAACCTCAGACCACACGGACATTTCTCCGTGCAAAAGCAGGGATCTGGTCAGGCAGCTGACATCCGGCGATGTCATATGTCCGCCCCCTACACGTGCGTCACGGCCACATTACCATACGTACGCCCAGCGTTTGCATGGGAACGCCCATGAAACGCAGGGCGTATGCATATGGTAATGAGCCCAAATAGCCCTTCACGCCCCTCTCCACCCCCTGTTCGGAGTGTTCACATTTCATGCGGGATTTGGCCGTATGCCCCGCTCGCACATGCGCAGAGACGCCTCTGCACATGCGCAGACACAAAACATCGGCGGGACGAACGCACGCGGATATTACCGCACCAACCAGAATAAGGGCCCATGTGCACTGCAGGGGGGCAGATGTAACATGTGCAGAGAGAATTAGATTTGGGTGAGTTATTTTGTTTCTGTGCAGGGAAAATACTGACTGCATGATTTTACACTTCAATATAGATCTCACTTTGAAGAAAAACCCCACCCAAATCTAATTCTCTCTGCACAAGTTACATCTGCCCCACCCGCAGTGCACATGGTTTTGTCCATCTAAGAAGGATTTTGTCAGAAAGAATGGACTAGAATAACCCCCATTGTTTCTGTGCAGGGTAAATACTGTCAGCTTTATTGTTACACTGTAATTTACATTTCAGTTTCAAAATACCTCAACCAAATCTAACTCTTTCTGCACATGTTACATTGCCATCTGTGTGGTGCAACATGGTTTTTCCAATTTGCTATAAAGAGCATCCATGCAATCAGGTCTGAATTACACCATTTTGTACCCATCCCACAACACACATATTCTGCTGCACTTTCCAGACACATACATCTCTGCCTGCTGGAGAAGAGTACAGTGCTTACAATCAACATTCCCTATCTCATAGCCACACGTACATATTAGGGATATTTGTTATGTCACTGGTCAGTGAAATCACCGGTAATAGCCACACAGATAGTCCAATGACTTTGGGGCTATGAGGCAGCCACATTACCACTACACAAACGTTTCTACCCTTTTAGAATGCAGAAGGTATTTAAGATACAAGGAAGTTACACTTATGTTTTCACTGTTGAAAGTATGGTAGGAGAGCTCACAGGAACCTAGGGCCACAGATATATCCCATGTAATATAATACAAAAAAAAGCTAAAAGACTATTTACAGTCAATTGTTTTGTCGTCATATAAGAGATATATTTTGGATTATCTAATTGTAAAAACCAGCACAAAGCTATCCATGTAATTACAGTAATATGCCACAAGTTTGTTTGAGAGATTGGCAAGGAAATGCTAGCTGCTATTCTGAGTTGGTCTGGACTACAGACTTGTAAACCTAGGGCTCTATTCATGAAGCAGTGAAAAAAGTAGAGCAGTGAGCCAGAAGAGAAGTGGCCCATGGCAACCAATCAGTGTTGCAGTAACATTTATCAAGTGCATTGCATAAAATGATATGCAGCCACTGCCCGGCCCTGCCCCCGGCAACCGGGTGACGTCTGTGCACCGTCATAGACGGTCACACAGCCGAGGGGGGAGACGGTAGGGAAAGGGGACTTGCCGCTGAGCAGCTGGAGCCAGGCAGCGCTGAAGCTGAGTTCAGCCATCAGCTCAGCAGCGCTGCCCGGCTCTAATCAGCAGCAATCCAGAGAATTTTCCGTGCTTGCCAGTCTGGGCACTAAGGCAAAGCCTGAAAAATTCTCAGGAATACCACTGAAGGGGTTGATAAACCCCTAAGTAATAAATGTACAGCTGGGATACATGTAGAGAACATCCTTGGCTTCCCATTCACATGTATCTTTGAGAATCATTATTTTGATCATACTATGGGGGTATGCACTAACATCCGTTGCCCCAAATCCCTGGCATTCACCATTATAATCGCATATGCACTAAGATATGTGATTATTAATGCAAAGGACAGTTTTTGCGATAAGAGCTGTCCTTTGCGAAACGTCTTCGGCTCTGGGATCCCGGATCTGATGAGAGTGATGGCGTCAGCTGCAGGGAATGCTGGGAGGGATCCTGAAACAGCGCTGTGGAGAGAAGCCCATAGGCTTCTATAGGGTTTTGCAATCTTTAGCTGCCGATTCCCTCTTCCCCGGTGTGCGGATGTAAGTGCATTCAGAAATGCGGTAAAAATCCTGAAAACTGGATTTTTAACACATTTTTATTTTATGTGCCTATGGTACCTTGTCTGTCCAGTTTTGCAAACAAAACCAAAGAAAACCATTATGTCTTTATGAAATACTATGTCTGAGCCCATTAAATCTGAAAAATCCCATCTCTGTGCCACAACAGCTGCTATGAAAGGGTTACGCGTTTCTGTCTGACACACTGACGACAGTACGTACAGAAGACCAGACATTGAGATGAATTTTGCAATATTTAATTTTCTATCCTTACCTGTGTCTAAAATCCTTATTCCTATTATAGCAAGAAAAGAAGAGAGAAATTGTAAATCAGAGGTTGTTTAGAGATGACTAAAATGAAAATGGAAAGATTCCAAAGTGGGAATGACAGGAAATCCAATGTGCATGCGACAATGTCTGCATTCTAGGTCAGAAACTGGAATCAAATGAGCTTTCAGTAACCATTTTTGGGAAATAATAAACAAACACTACGACGTGGGGACTTTGATTGTTATTTTTGGAACATTTCTCAATTATAGTTTTAATTCTATTAACTACCGCAACACATTTCATGACCAGTCGATCTTAAACTATATGTGCCTGCCCACGATAAATGGTTTTCGTAACAGAAAAGCCCCCTGTGAGAAAAAGCAAACCTCCCATGGCCGGTATTGTGTTCTAGACAAGCCTTGTGTATGAGAAATCCTCTTACAATGAACAATCAAAGGTCAGGAAATGCTATTTCAAGGTGAAAAAAAAATACATTTATTTACCTCCTAGGCAGCAGAAATTAAAGGAAAAAATATATTGATCATTAAGAAATAATGTTAAATGATATATGCACAACATTTATATAGCGTTCACTTATCAATGTTTAATATATCATTAATATCTATGAATTAATTATTCTGACTGATTCAGCTGAAAAAGGACTACATGCAGGATCTTCATAGCCTAATCGGTATCTGGACACTTTGCCGACAGCAAGTAGGTCCACAACCATTAGGTCGACATGCATTTAGGGCGACATGGCTATAGGTCGACATGAGGAAGGTTGACGGTCAAAAGGTAAACGTGGGGTTTTTTGCATTTTTTTGAGACGACAGGCGGTATCTCATGCCCTACCATCCACTAGGGCGTGGTGGGAGAATAAAATAGTGTGCCGAGCATATGCGACGGGACGCAGTGCTACATTTTAGCTTCCATGTTGACTGTGTAGACATGTTGGCTCAAAAAAATGTGAAAAACCTAATGTCGACCTTTTGACTGTCGGCCTTCCCCATGTCGACCTAAGGATTGTGTCGCCATAATGACCCTGTCAACCTAACCCATGTCGACATACAGTCATGTTGAACTTCTTGCATGTCGACCTTCTTGCATGTCGACCCAATGATCCAGACCTGCCTAATCACTCATGTGACAAAGGAATATCCTTCTCCTTCCCATCCCACCTCACTCCAATCATAAGTCAAGTAAAACTCATAAAAATCATAAAATCATAAGTCAATAAGTCATTGAGCGATTGACCTGCTTTTCTAGCTGGAAAACAGCTGAGTTTAATGTAGCCGTGTGACACTGAGGGTAATGTTTTAAAGAAATCGACTATACAGATATTTTTTTTTATTAGTTAGTAAATAAATTATTATTTGTGCTGTTATGATGCTACACCTCTAAAATACTAGTCTAAAATACTACACAAAGGTGGAGAATTAACAACACAAAAATATAGTCAGAACAATTTTACATTTTAATGATTTGTAATTATCAAGTAAACTTGATTATTTACGTTGACATTTTTTTTTAAGGACGGTGCTTTCTTTTTCTGAACTTGAAAAATTGTTGTAAATGAAAAAAAATGATATATTAAAGCATCTCACCTCAGCTCAAGGACGCTGGTTACATTCCCTGATGGAAATATTCGTCGGATAAAGTTGAAATCTCCCACGTACAGACTTCCATCAATTCCGCAAGCTAAGGCCACAGGGGCAAGAAGTTTGTTGCCATCAGCCTGGCCATTGCAACTAGGGCATGAGATGCTACGCCTTCTGCCATTCCCCATAATACAGCTGACGACAGGAGGTTGCTGCGATATGAACTGGTTTTCTCCATTCCCTTTGTAGAGGATACCTGCAAATAGAATTTAAATAGGTCTCTTTAATTATCCCTTCAACAAGTGGTAGTACATAGGCCGGCCAGGAACTTGCATTTGAGATCATAATGGGCCTTATTCTAGTTCACTCTTTCTGACAAATTCCTTCTTAGATGGACAAAACCATGTGCACTGCAGGTGGGGCAGATGTAAAATGTGCAGAGAGAATTAGATTTGAGTGCGTTATTTTGTTTCTGTGCAGGGTAAATACTGGCTGCTATTTCTACACTACCATATAGTTCTCACTTTGAAGAAAAACCCCACCCAAATCTAATTATATCTGCACATGTTAAATCTGCCCCACCTGTGCACATGGTTTTGTCCATTTGAGAAGGAATTTGCCTCTGAGAGTGAACCAGAATAAGGCCCAGAAAGAGAAGACTCCCCTTGCTAAATTGCGAGAGAAGTGCAACTGTAACGCTAATTGTTATACTCTCAGAAATCCATATGCAATTCCCAAACCATCAAACAGTTTTGGCCACCTGTACAAATGTGAGCAAGTCTGCGACTTCCACTAATATGCGACTGAGACAGCTAGCAGTAATCATCGCTGACGTCACAGACCCTGCTCACAAACGCCTGGACACACGCCTGCGCTTTTTCCACCACACCCAGAAAACAGCAGGTTTTTACTCCCAAATGACGGCGTCCTGTCAGTCAAATTACAAGGGCACTAGGTTTACAATCCATACACATTTTCTGTAGCTAATTCCTCTAGAGCAGGAACGTCAAAACTGGGAACCTCCAGCTGTTGTGAAACTACACAACCCAGCATGCCTTGCCATAGTTTTAGCATTCCCTAATAGCAAAACTAAGGCAAGGAATGATGGGACTCGTAGTTTCACAACAGCTGGAGGGCCAGAGTTTGGACATGCCTGGCCTAGAGAATGTGTGAGGCTTGTGGCATGAATGCACAGTCATTCGATATTCGCTCAATTTGCAAAGTCTCTAATGAGAAATCAACTCTGAACCAGGCCCTAAATGAGCGAAGAGATTAGACAGAGCAGCCTCGTTCGGTCTTTCATTAACATGCACATCACTGCATACAATACCTACTGATTGGCTGTGCCGCCCAGCCGCCCAGAAGATGACGCATGTGACCTCGGAGAGCGCTCAATCAGACATACACACCATGCGATATCTGCAATTTGCACACAGGGGGGACGGACGGTAGGGGAAGGGGACTTGCCGCTGAGCAGCCGGAGCCAGGCAGCTGCAGTTCCGGGCCTCCACATCATTAACAGCATGATGACTACCAGTCAGAAACCAGTTGGCCATAAAGTATTAAAATTCTATTTTACACATTTATGACATTTTTGTACATTTATATAAATTTCAGGAGACATTGGGGCTTTTCATAATCGGCCCTTGAAAATATTCAGCTCCATCCCCATTAGGCCCTTAATCCTGCCTTGATACCACGTTCTACCACCTAACCAACCCCCATGCCACAGACGGCCTCAAACGTGCTCCCCTCTCCCAGGGCAGGCGACAGGGGGGTCAAGGGGGACACTTGTACAGGGCAATGACCATTTGAGGGGCCCCAAAACTTTGTCACCTGTCTGGCTACTGGTACTAATGAGTTTAGTGATATCATGCAACGCACCAAACCACACAACGCACTATGCTGTGCCCTCCCATCTGCCCTTCCCTATTATATTGCATAGTAAATATGAATTATCTGTTTAATTTTAATAATAAAAAAATACATTCAATATGCAATGTAATAAAATCTGCATGCGGTGTTGGGGGGCCTCAGAGATATCAATGTTCCGGGCCCCAAGATTTTTGTTGCTGGCCCTGCCCTCCCCCACCAACCTGCCCCTTGTTTGCTTGGCTACCTGTAATTCCAACAACCCTTATTTTGCAATCTTCCACGCATAACAGAGAAACAGAAGTGAATAGTCCATGACATTTTCTGAAACCATGTTATAATCATTTACTGCTTTGTAAAATTTACTAATACGGCTAAAGTGTTCTATCACGCCGGTATTTTACAAAGTATATCAATCTGAATGAAAAAAAAAATAATGATTTACAGTTTTAAACCTAAAAGTACTTCAAAATATCTATATGAAAAAAGCACTTTAAAGATGAAAGGATGCATGTTTTTAAAGGCATTATATAATGTAGGTGTACTTTATGCACCCACTCACTCTTGGTTAATGTATTGGGAAGCAAATAGGTGTAAAAAAATAAAAAAAACATGGATTTTTTTAGAGAGAAATACAGCTAATCTGTGAATACTGAGCTGGTATTACCTCCTAGCTCTTCCCGCTGGGCCATAATTCCATAATAAAGTATTTATATACCCAATACACACAATAACCTTTCTGGTCATATTTCTAATAGTTTGTAAACAGCAAAGCCCAGCAGCCTATCAAAGCATTTGTATTATCAAGCTAATAGTTCTGTTTGTCATAACTTTTCCATATATACAGTAACTGGCTCACAGACTCGTTTACAATTGCATAATGTAGTTTAATGGATCACAAATACAGGAGCATAGCAAATTATGTTACTACAAGCTTGAAGGGAAGTAACAAAAACACAATAATTGACTATATTAGCATATTTACCCATAAGATTACTCATAAGATATTGCTATCCTGGTACACATCATCTCTCACAACTTCAACCTGCTTGCCATTACAGAAACCTGGCTCACACAATCAGACAGGGCCTCACCTGCAGCACTGTCACATGGTGGTTTCCACTTCACTCACACCTCCAGGCCTGGTAACTGTAAAGGAGGTGGGGTTGGTATATTACTGTCACAAGCCTTTACATACTCAGTTCTACCACCATTTCCTTCCTTTGAAGTTCACTCTATTAGTGTTTTCCCCTTTCTCTCTGCATGTTGCTTCCAAACTCCTCTCTCTAACCTCCTCTCTTGGCCTCTCCCAGTGGTCCGACGCCTCTACTCATGAGGAAGGCCACTGCCTTGACCACCTTTTCACCAGGCTGTGCTCAGTCTCTTTTACTAACACTCCCTTCCCTCTCTCTGATTACAATCTCATTACCCTCTCACTCTCCTTCATTACCCCAAGTTCACTGACAGTGAAATCATGCATGCCTACCCTAACACACAGAAATACTAATGCTATTAATTTTCCACAACTTTCCACCTCCCTGCAATAAAAGCTCTCACTAATTTCTACATTTACCTCTCCTGACTCTGCTGTTTCCCACCTCTACCAAACTCTTGAAACCGCCCTTGATTAAGTGGCTCCAGCTACCCATTAAACCCCACGTAGGCTTAGATGCCACCGTGGCACTCCAAAACAACAAGACAACTACAAAATCAGTCAGGTATAGTAGAACGCCAATGGCGTAAATCTGTTAGTATGACTCATTTCCTCACATATAAGACTAGCTACCACTCCTACTGCAATGCTTTGGACACTGCCAAACAAACATACTACCAATCTCTCATCACTTCTCATGCCACCAACCCTAAGCGACTTTTTAACACATTTAAGTCTCTTCTGTACCCTCCCCCTCCTCCCCCACCGGCATCAATGCACAAGAACTTGCCTCCTACTTTAAGGACAAGATTGATAACATCCGAGATTAAATGGTATGCTCCACATCCTCTAACCCTCTTTCTTCCCCTCTGGCACTTTCTCTTCATTAGAGCCCACAAATGAAAAGGAAGTACAGTATCAACACTCTTCTTATACTCCTACTCTACTACCTCGCCTCTTTAAACTATACCTGCACAAGTCATTAAAAATCTATCTCATGTGCTTATTCCAACCAGCAATCTCTCTTGCTACTGGTACTTTTCCGTCCCTGCTCAAACATGCAGTGATTACTCACATTCTGAAAAAACACAATTCTGACCCTAACTCTCTCTCTCTCTCTCTAACTATCGTCCTATCTCTCAGCTCCCATGCCTCTCCAAGCTACTGGAGAGACTTGTCTACTCTCGCCTCACAAACTTTCTTAACGCTCACACCCTATTAGACCTGTTTCAGTCAGGCTTTCGCTCTCAACACTCCACTGAGACAGCACTGACTAAAGTGGTGAATGATCTGGCAAGTCTAAAGGCCATTACTTACTACTTATTCTTCTAGATCTTTCTGCTGCATTTGACACTGTGGATCACACTCTTCTCTTACAAACTCCCTAGGTCTTAATGATACAGCCCTTTCCTGGTTCACATCTTACCTATCTGAACACTCTTTCAGTGTTCGCTTCTCTGACTCTACTTCCTCTTCACTACCTCTGTCAGTCGGAGTTCCGCAAGGCTTAGTCTTAGGTCCTCTGCTTTTCTCAATCTATACTTCTTATCTTGGCAAACTAATCAGCTCTTTCGGATTTCATTATCACTTATATGCAGATGATACTCAAATCTATCTATCAACCCCAGAGTTGTCACCAGTGGTTTTGGGCCGAGTCTCTAAATGTCTCCCTGCCATCTCATCTTGGATGTCTTCTCGCCAACTCAAACTCAATATTTCCAAAACGGAATTACTTATATTCCCGCCAACTAAGAACAGTTACCATCCTGACATCCCCATCGCTGTTGACAACTCGACAATCTACCCTACCCCACAAGCTCGTTGCTTAGGGGTCAACCTTCGACTCTGAACTGTCCTTTCTTCCCCACATTCAATCTGTCTCCAAATCATGTTACATGCATCTAAAAAACATATCCAAAATACGACCCTATCTCACACAAGACACTACCAAATCTCTTATCCATGCACTCATTATATCCCGCATTGATTATTGAAATAGTCTCCTAAGTGGTATTTCCAAGAACAGATTCTCACCACTGCAATCCATTTTAAATGCTGCTGCTAGGCTGATCTTCCTTGCAAGACGCTCTCTGCTGATCCGCTCTGCCAATCCCTTCATTGGTTACCTGTATCTTACCGTATTCAATATAAAACACTTCTACTCGCATATAAAGCTATTAACCATACTGCACCAGCATATATCTCCCTACTTATCATAAAATATCTCCCATCTCGACCACTCCGCTCTCTGCACAAGATCTCTTCCACACGGATCACTAGCTACCATTCACTATTACAGGACATTCATCGGGCGGCTCCCACCCTATGGAATGCCCTTCCACGCACAATAAGACTCTCCACTAGCTTCCAGACTTTTAAGTGTTCCCTGACAACTCACCACTTCAGGCAAGCCTATCATATTTAAGTTCTACACGCATAACCCTCTGAGGCACTTATGTATTATATAGCTTCCCTTCTGGACTTGTAACTTGGTGGGACTGCTATGCTATTACTGGTGCCTGTCCTTGTGTTTCCCTCCTATATACCTATAGATTGTAAGCTTGCCGCAGGGCCCTCCTACCTCCAAGTCTGTCTGTTGTTAACTACTTTCTTTTATCACTGTCTACTATTGTAAAGCGCAACGGTATCTGCTGCGCTATATAAGAAACTGTAAATAAATAAATAAATAATACACAATTTATGAACCATTGAATGATTTTGCAAGTCTGATTTTGCCAGTCTGTGTAAATGTTATTTCCTGGTACACACCAGAACGATCCTGATTGTTAGCAGATCTGATCTGTTGGAGCACACAATCTGCTAACAATCTTCTAACGATCTGCATCCGATTTGAGTCTGTATCCAGTTGAATGGATCTTTTACAGATCCTACCTGCAGCAGGTAGGATCTGTAAAACGACCAAACGACAGCGGGGACACGCATTGGATTATAATCGGATTGGAATCGGATCTAAACATGCAAAAACATACCCAATCTACATACAATCTACATCCAATCGGTCGGAATTGGATCCAGAATGATGGGATTGAGCCCTAATCGTTCTGGTGTGTACCCTACATAAGTCTGACTCATACAACTGTGTTGTTACTGTCATGTTACTATTGCAAAGTTTTGCATCTTGTGAAGTATGTCCCTCCTGATTCCCATAGCTAGGTCCTGATCTCATTAGCCCTGCCTTTCTTCCTATTTCTAGCACATTGTGTGTCTGCCATTTTAACCTTCAGTTGGTTCCTGTTGAGCTCTGGCAAATGATTATGTTTTCACCTACTGTTTTGTGCATTTTTACAAGAATCCGCTTGAAATAAACCCTCATCTGGATTCTTCACAAATGCCTCTTTAGTTGAGTTAACACTGTCTGACAAGGTCTCCTGCATACCCTCCTCCAACAGTACCGAATTTGCCAGTACAGTGCCTTTTTTTTTACGGTATAAAAATTGTACTGAATTTACCGGTTTTTAAATAAATGACAGCCGGGCAGAGAGAGCTGTTTGTACGTTGCCCGGTTGTATATTGTCAGAGCAGCCTGGTCCGTCGCTATTTTCAATTCTTAGACTGACCCATGAGCCAATAGGAGCTTGCGGTCTGGCAGCCAATTAGGAGCAGCCACCAATACCACTCCTGATTGGGTGCCGGACCGGACAAGATGCGAAGCTTTGCAATAGTAAAATGAAAGTAACATAACAGCATATGAAAACACATATATCGTGGGACATGACAAACGCAGTCATTCAAAAATTAAACAGATTGCGAATATACAATAGAGATCAGCTCTGGACTAGGCCCCTAGTATAGTAGGCCTTAGACTTCTATATAAATACCAATTGCAAGGCCCATCTGGCAGTACTGCAGGGGACCCCATTAGGATGAAATAACCCTACAGTGTATTGCAGGGGAGCGCATATCACCAGTGCAGCAAGATGGCTTTCAGAAAACAAAGAGGCAGATCTACCCATTATACACTATACCATACCTCCCAACTTTCTGGTCGCCGGACGCGGGACACCGGTGATGTGCGCCGAAGACGCATTGGAAATTTCGGGGTACGTGGCCTAATTTAGGGGGCGTGGCCTATACTTGCGGCTCTCCCGCGAGGCCACGCCCCCATTTTGCCGCTATGGGGGCATGACCCAGAGGCTCTGTGAGCCTCTAGCCATGCCCCCAGCCCCCTGGCTGCGGGAATAGACGCTATGCGCATGCACACAGCGTTTATTCCCCGCTGCTTAGCAGCCGACAGGGGGGACTCCCAACAGCCCCCCCTCACCGCGGGACACTGCCGCCCGCCGGTGGGACAGCGGGACAGGCCCTAATAATCGGGACTGTCCCGCTAAAATAGGGACTGTTGGGAGGTATGCTATACATTATACACAAGACACACCCTAAAGGTGTTTATCACGCCACATGCCAAAGCCTTAGGGTTTATTAGGGCATCAGCATTACTTCAAACGATTATTTACAAACAATTAATTATCACCAAATACAAATGTGTTCTCATAATTATTGCTGCAATCAAGCTAAATAGCAATAAATAAAATATAAATTAAAAATTAATTAGCTATGGAGTCTGATTGATGGTCAGCTCCCAGCAATACTGGGAATGTCGGCTTCCCGCCAAAAATGAAAAAGGCCAATGGAAAAAAAAAGTGCTGCTGGCAGTGTGTGAAACTACTCTTTCTTTCTCTTTCACACATACAGAAACACAGAGGCAATCACACATAGAGAAACACAGAGGCAATCACACAAACAGAAACACACAGATACTACCTTTTGAAGCATTTGCTTCGAGCGGGTTTAGTTAGTATTCATTAAACTCATTACTTAGATATCAAGATCATCGGTGCAGATGTGAGCAATGCCAAATACGACAAATAAGTGATTGTCATCCCAGGTGTCTTGTTTCAGACACAAGTCTGCTTGGCTGGGGCTACTTCCAGGCTGCTTTATTCTGTCATGTTTGGCTTTATGTTTCTTTAATGCAACATAAAAATTAATGAAAGCATTAGGATTTCCACCATGTTCCTAACGTGAACACTTGCGGCTGCAGCAAATCTTTGGGTTCAATATACTAAATATATTCGCAGATAAAGCCCTCATAAATACAGTATTTATACAAGAAATGAAAACTAAATAAAAAAAATACAATTTACTTGTAAGATCACATACAAAAAAAAATAATAATAATTAAATCTTTCCAAAGATTTAAGGCTTTGTAATTGTATAACTAATTATGGTGTTTTCAAGTCTGTTTTTCTCAGCTGAATCCATTAAACGCCTTTCCATTTATTTATCCTCTCATTACAATGTGAAGGTGATCTGTGGCAGGATATTGATTGCAGAAACTCTACAATAAACAGCGATGTAATATACCAGTCATAATTTTTCCTATTGTGCTACCATTTCACAATCAATACATGTCTTAATTACAACAAATATCAGAAATCATAACAAGTCCTAAAATAAGGTCAGAGATAAAATGTTCTTTTTGTTTTGGATTATACCTCAGAGAATAATTTTCTGCGAGTTGAAGACACACTTATTGATCACATCGTCTTACAGTCACAACACAAGTGAAGTGTACACTGACTCATTTAATATTAGTGGGTTAAACAGAATAAAGGTTTGCGGACAGATGTATCAAGCTTCAAAAGGGATAAAATGGTGAATGACAAACAACCAATCAGCTCCTAACTGTTATGTCAAAGGTTGGGTTTGAAAAATGACAGGTAGGAGCTGATTGGCTGGTTGTTTATCACTCTCCATTTTATCACTTTTAAAGCATGATACATCTGGGCCAAAACGTGAAAACATACAATTCTGCTGTGACGGTCAGATACATACAGGGAAGTACCGTATCTGCCTAAACTCCCAGAATATCCAAGAGATGCCAACATTTCAGAAGGTGTTTGCGGTTTTCTAACAGAGTAGGGACCAGATGCACTAAGCTTCAAAAGTGACAAAATGGAGATTGATAAACAACCAACCAACCAATCTGACATTTTTCAAACACAGTCTGTGACATGGAAGTTAGGAGCTAATTGGTTGGTTGTTTATCACTCTCCATTTTATCACTTTTGAAGCTTAGTGTATCACTATCTTAGTGTCGACCTAGTGGTGTCAACCTAATGACTGTCGGCCATCCGACCATATCCCGCTATAATAGAGTGCGATATTGTACTCTGTTATAGAAAATAGTTCTTACTGTCCTTACAGTGCATACCCAGATGAATGGACTAGATGGGCATTGTGTGGTAGAAGGGCATTTACAACTGAATACAAATGTGCACAAATAGCCTGATGCTTATTTCAGTGATCATACTGCAATATAACAACATCTAATACCCAGTGGATGTTTATTGCACCACATATCACCAATTTCACATGTTTATATGTGAGATTGTATTTCATTAAGAATTGCAACCACAGATCTGCAGACTTATTGCACCTTACAAATACTGTATGCCGTGATGATAATGTGATTAGTCTGTCTATAGCAATTAGCAGCGCACCCTGTAGTGTGAAATCCTGTGTTATACTGACACACACCTCACAGGATGTTTTCATCTACAACACTCCCGCACAAATCAATTATAAAGAGCAAGTCGCAGGTAACGTGGCAAAGTGACACATACGTTCCACGTCACAGCCTACAGTACTGTATGTGAAGTTTAGGAAATGGAAGAAATCATCCTAAGCCCCAAAACAGTGGCACATAAGAGAAGAGCAGGACAGCGTAGAAAGCGGATAGTGGCCAGAAGCAAAACACTGGGGGCAAATTACTTTTGCCATTTTTATAAATGTTGCAATAATGATAGCTAGATCTTACATAAGGGTTTTCCTCACGCTTCACCTATTCTGAATAAAGTACCGTTGGGCTGATTCAGGATTGCTTATAGCGATCCAACTTTGGCCCCAGCCGTGATGGTTAGGGGTTGCGTCGGGACGTTCACTACGTGGAGGGAGGGAGGGCTGGCGGCAGGTGGTGCGGACACAGGGCCAGACCAGGGAAATGCCCAGAATCCCTGTAAAAATGCTGGGCGCTTCTCTGGGAATGAGGGTGGGCCTTTGCCTGCCGGGAGGTGGTGACTGACATTCTAGTGCTCGAAAATAAGTCAGTCTGACCTCTTGCTTGCGCCTGCATGCGAGAATGGACATGTTCTCATAAACATCCCCTCGCATGGCACCGAGAAGGGATCAACGCCAGGCAGCGTTAATCCGCTCGCTAAAGCAGCGAACGACTGCTGCTTAGTGAGCGGTACTGAATTACCCCATCTATTTGCTTTGTGCCCTTTTTTATATCGTAATTATGTGTTTTGCATTGTTTATTAAATTTCATTTTTAGTTAACCAAAATTTGTTTACTTTTTGTAACATCATTTTAAAATGCACAAATCAGCCAATTTGACACATTTTAAAAGCATCCAGTACTTTCCTTAAGCCCACTAACAGCCTTCTATTTTTTAATCAAATGAAGTTATCACTTTCTTGGGGACCAGGAATGTCTCCCCTCTCTTTTCTACCTGAATAGTTTGAATTTGGGTGTGTGCATGAAGACAAAAGGGGGGAGGTGTTTCAATCCTGATAGACATTTCCGATCTGCCGTTTTTATGTAGAATAGATCGAATTCGCATTTGATCTATTTAACTGTCTTCTTGTTTTCAGACTTTCAGAAACATTTAGAAAGTCGAAAAAGACATGGATCGGCGAATCCATGTCTTCTTCCACGGAAAAAAAAGCTAATTCGCAAATTTAGCGGCCATTTCCGCAAATGCTGATTCTAAATAACTGCTGGCCAGCATTGGATACACCCCAAAATGTGAGATTTAAACAATATGAGTTTGGCTTCTGAAACGTGCACCTTATTAAATCCCTTCATTTTATTTACAGTCTCTATTTTATACTTCAGCAATGCAGAAGAGTGATTGCATTCCTGGTCTAGAACCCTTTTGCCTTATGTATGTTCTAGGAGAGCTACACAAATGTATTCATGATCAGTCCTGCCAACATCAGCTATTGCTGCTCTGATAACAGGTAAATGGGAGAAGCCGGAGATTTTTGTGCAGCTTTGAAATCGACATAAAAAAACGAGTAAATGCTGTGGGTTTTATGTAGATTTTATTTTAAGGCAGCACTATCAATGTGAAATGAAACAGAATGTTATATATATATATGTTTACATATATGGCACCAGTACAATTTTTCGGGAAAAATAGGTCCAGGAACTCTGGGGGTGGGTCGATAATATAAAAAAAAAACGATAGAGAGAGAGAGATAGAGAGAGAGAGAGAAAGAGAGATGTATATATTGTATTTAGTAAGAAGACACTCACAGGGGACTTATCTTATAGAAAGTACATTTTGGCCCAGAACAGGTTCAGGAACTCAGTTCCTGATGATGTTATAATTAATAAGAGGTTCAGTAACTGAGTTTCTGCTGAAAAATAGCACTGTATTGCACCACATATCCAAGCAAAGCTAAATTGTATTTATCACAAACCAATTCATTTCAACCTGAAGTTCAGACATTTGTAATGAGCTTCACCTTCCAGGCCTTGAATGGTTTGTCCAGGCAGGGACATGTCCCCAGAATACATTCCAAATGTGTGTCCCAATGCTTACAGTAAGCAGAGACCTATGTAAACATCAGAGGCAGAACTCTGGGAGGCAATGGAGTCATCTGCCGTCGGGCTCCTGCTCACAAGGGGGGACCTCTACTCTCCCTGGAAGTTTAAATCAATTATTTAAAAGCCAACAATATTGCTTCTGTGGCTGAGTTCTGAAATATATGTGTTCTCTATCTATATTTCTAAACAGAAATATATATATTTTATAAAAGGTTATATAGGGCTGTGTGTGTGTTTATGTGGGGGGAAGGGGGGGGGGCACCAATATATATCTTGCCTCCAGGCAACTGGAACGAACTTACGCCACTGGTAAACATGTATAACTATTGCTGGGGGAAAAGCAGATCCAGTACGCCAACTAAATATGACAGCAGTGCTCATGTCATTAGCTCCCATGGAACGTCAGATACCAGCATGACTTGCCATTATTATATTGATAGAAACGAACAAGTCTACAAGGCTTATTTAATAAAAGAATACCAAGAACTGTAACTCAATCACGCTTCGAGCGCATCTTAAAGATATTAAAATGCCCATCACACAGTACTAGGGTGTTTAATAAGCCCTAATGTACAAATATGAATGCCTATGTCAACTTGCATTAATCAATTTGCCACGCTGCTGGTCAAAACTGACAAGGTCAAACCTCGCTGGTTTTTCTCTCTTTTCTACTTTGGAATGACTAAAGTACTGTCAGGGTATTAGAGGTTACGTCTGAATTATTATGCAAAAAGCTAGGGCCCTTATTCTGATCTGTGCGGCCGGAGCCGCATACGTTGCTCCGGCCGCACAAACCAATCCCCGCCTACAATACGGATCGCCACGGCCGTCCGTACGCGGACGGCTGGCGATCCGCATGAAAATGGTGGGGCGTACGCCTCCACCATGGTGGGAGCTGCCCCCTGCATTCGATGGTCGGCGACCATCGAAGGCAGGGCTGCACGCTCCACCAGCTCCCGCAAGCTTAGACCACACGGACAATCGTCCGTGTGAAAGCTTGTATGGGGGCGGAGAGCTGACATCCGGCGATGTCAGCTTTCCGCCCCCATCACTGGCGTCATAGCCTCATTACCATGCATACGCCCCGCGTTTGCATGGGAACGCCCATGAAACGCTGGGCGTATGCATAGGGTAATGAGGCTATTAAGCCCCTCACGCCCCTATACGCCCCCTTTGCGGCGTATACATTTTTTGTGCGGCGATTTCGCCTGCACATGCGCAGAGTGACCTCTGCGCATGTGCAGAGTGAAAACATCGGCGGTACGGCCGCACGCGGGCCGTACCGCCGAGATCAGAATAAGGGCCTAGATGCTAAGACAAAAGCAAACAAACTGAACACCAACAATGGTAGGCAGACCTATAAATAGCTAATAGTGATGACAAATCACAGTCATTTTACATATGAAATGCTGAGCCAGCAGACTGTAATGGGCCTTATGGAAACGAACAAGCAAGCATATGTCGTATGGTAGATTTTTCTTACTTAAGAAAATGTTAAATGTTAGACATGCTAATCCATTACCAGCGTCCACCACTGAGCGCAGATCAATGTGTACATCTCGGTCCCAGGTATAAAATGGTCAGCTATTATTTTCTATATGGACGTGTCATAATAAATCTCTATTTGCCATAATCCATGTAAACCGCATGTCACTTTGCACTTTGTACCTAAACATGTTTTATTGATTGTGGATACGAGTTCCAAAGGCAGTACTGCAGGCTAATGGGTACACTTTTTTGTCTGAGATGCTGTTAAAACGATCAGTCTTGTAAGAAAAAACAAAAAACAAAACAAAGGAAACCCGAGAGCTCTGTTCTTCAAAGCACTTAAAGGCCCCTCTGAATAAATAGAACCATTTCGTTATTGTAAACGCTTGAAACTGCCAATATGTCATACAGATAGAACCAAGTGGTTTACCCGTCACTGCCGAATGGCACAAAAAATGTAAATAGGAAATAATGTATCATAAACAATATTCTATTACAATGCTGTCCTGATTAGGAATTGATCAAAAATCACATGTGTTCCTCATATCATTACATCATTTGCAACAATCAGTAAGTACCATTTTTTCCTGCAAAACGAGACACGGTATAATTTTCATCAGCCGGCTCATCCACGCCTGCTCTCTGCACTATTGCGGATTATTTATGCTGTCATTAGCTTGAGAAATAGGTCCTTCAGCTTTCTCCTCTAGTGTGGCAGAACAGGAAGACGAGCAAAGGAATATTTATGACCGTGCGTGCGGGTACCCGCACATGCACATGCCAAGGGTCTTCACTCCTCCCTGAAACACATTTCACCAGCTCATCCACCTTGTCATTACAACTAACCACTTCGTTTATTCAATTAGACACGCGTCGCTGTGAAAAGTCACCAGTTGTCAGGCAGCGGTGTTGGATATAATTTAAAGCTGGCAGATTGGTTCACCTTGTGGCATAAGGCAGGCTCATATTTTTACTATTCATATGCATCTCCATTATTGCTGCAAACAGCAACATTTCCCCGAGTCCTCATTCCACTCACATCTATTATGCGCTACTGTTTAGTGTAAGCTGTATAGCAGCTCCTGAGAAATGTATACTCGCGCTGCTGTTAATCATGTAGATACATCTTGTGCCTTTACAATACAAGGTCTATATTTTGTTTCAAACTATTTGCATGATAGGATTGCTAGGATCAGGGCCGGTGCAAGGCACCAGAGCGTCCCAGGCAAGTCGGGGTGGGGGCGCCCCGGTGTCTGCCGCCCGGGTACCTGTCCTGCAGCGCTGTAAAGCTGGAGGCGGCGGGTCCCTGCAGTCAATAAGAAATAACGAGCGCTATCCGCCGGGCTATGCGGAAGCGCTTCTGTTTGGAAACACTGGCCGCACGGCGCACGCTGATTGGCTGAATCTCAGCCAATCAGCGTGCGGCCAGTGTTTCCAAAACAGAAGCACTTCCGCATAGCCCGGCGGATAGCGCTCGTTATTTCTTATTGACTGCAGGGACCCCCCGCTGCCGCCGCCAGCTTTTACGCCGCAGGACAGGTACCCGGGCGGCAAGGGGGGCGAAATGCCTAGATTTGCCTAGTGGTGGCGCCGGCCCTGGCTAGGATGATCTATAGCTTGGGTCCTCAAACTGCGGCCCTTCAGATGTTGTGAAACTACAAATCCCAGCATGCCTTGCCACAGTTTTAACACTCCCTTATAGCAAAACTGTGGCAAGGCATGCTGGGATTTGTAGTTTCACAACATCTGGAGGGCCGCAGTTTGAGGACCCATGATCTATAGCTTATCCAAATGTTACGAAATAAATATTTTAAGATAATTCTTTAATTATAATTCTCCCGGCAGAGAAAATTGGTCAACCAAAACAGTGTATGCTGGTCTGAAAAGATCCATAGGGGGAAAATTTACTAAGATGTGTATTCTACTTCACATGTGATGGGCAACCAATCAGATCCTGTCTACTATCTTCTAGAGGGTGCTAATAAATTAAAAAGTGGATTCTGATTGGTTGCCCATAGCAACATCACATGTGACGTAGAATACACATCTTAGTAAATTTTCCCCTATGTATCTTTTCCCCCCATACTGTATTGAGTACTTTTTTTTTTTACTTCACAGTGTGACAACTAATCATCAATGAGTTTCCTAGTGCCAGTGTCAGGACACCGTAGGCTTGAAAATTAATAATAATAATAGTCAAAGCTAGCAATAGTAGGAACATTACAAATACTTATAAAAGTGTCAACAGGTCAACAGTCAAAAGGTTGACATGGTCAAAAGGTCGACAATAGAAAGGTCAACATGAAATTTTCCAATTTTTGTCGTTTATATGCAGACAAAGGTCGACATTGACCATTATACGTGTACCGCACCCCCTTGCATGGCTCTGCGCTCGACACACTTTTATAATCTACTGTAACTCTGTCCCCGCGTGGATGGTAAAGTATGTGCAAGTCGTTTCATTTACAAAAAACTCATGAAAAAACTCATGTAAACCTTTATTATGTCAACCTTTTTCATGCCGCCCTTTTGACCCCATTGACCTTTTCACATGTCAACCTTTTGACCATGTCAACCAATAGTTTTCGACCTTTTGACTGTCGACCTAGGCACTGTAGATCTAATGACTGCATACGGTACATTCTGAGTAGGGATCTTCTTTGTTCCAAATCTGGGAAGCCCACAACTGGGACAGAACTAGATGCCAAGAGTTCTCCTTAGCAAGCATGAGCACCATCTCCCCATCCTATTATGAAAGTCCCTATTCCTTAAGCCCTAAACATTAATTTACACATGAAATAAATTGTAAAAACATAATGGCTGACAGTAGCACTTTGTACTCACACCGCTCAGTGGGCCTAATTCAGATGTGACCGCTGGACAAATTTGTCTCAAAATGGGCAAAATCATGTTGCACTGCAGGTGTGGCTGGTGTAAGAGAGGTATGGGTGAGTTATTTTGTTTCTGTGCAAGGTAAATACTGGCTGCCTTATTTTTCCACTGCAATTTAGATTTCAGTTTGAACACCAAAATCTAACATGTTACGTCTGCCACACCAGCAATGCAATATGGTTTTATCCATTTTGAGAACAAATTTGTCCTGCAATAAGGTCTGAATTAGGCCTAGAATGAATACAATGAGCAATGAGGACCAGGATACATTTTAGGAATCAGAAGCCATCACTGACAGACAGGGGTAAAGTGGAGGTGTGCCATGGTTATCCATGTGCCAAGGGATACTGTATGGCACAGAACACCCCAAGGCCAGCTTCAAGGCCAATAGTCCTCTTTTTCATTAGTCCTCTCTTTTCTACGGGATGCTGTGATATGGAGATCACTTCCAACACATTACTACAAATCAATAAATGTTCCTCATAATAAATAACACAAGCAGTTCTGAAGTTGTATTAACTGTAGACCAAAAATGTCAGTGCAGAGGAGAATGTGGTTACCATTGTTAAGAAAGGTAACAATATTCTAGTTTATACACTGATTAAAGTATTCCTCCAATGGAGAGCAGGGACAAGACTCCTCCCCCTTCAAACGTAACAAACAGTAAAACAATGCAATTGGGTAAAATACAATTAAAAGGAAAAATAATATTCTCAGTTGAGTATTCCATATCTAAAATTCTGAAACTTCAAATTCAAAGTTTAAACTTGGATCCCATCCCTAGGCTAACTCATTATGATATGCAAATATTTCAAAATACAGGAAGATCCGAGATCCAAAATAATTCTGGTCCCAGGTATTTTGTAATGTGTTTAGAAAACTCAACCTGTATGGAGGACTTACCATTCTGGACATCTAGAACATGATGTTTATCCAAAGTCCAGCCACCCATGTTGGAGGCGTCCAACTCATAGCCTTGCAAAACTGCTGTCCTCTTCTCCCAAAGTGTAAGATCAAGGCACGATTCATATTCATACCCCACAGACACTGCAAAGCACAATGAGAAGGAGCACAAACTGTATAAATACCAAGATTAACAGAATTACTATATTTAATGCATTTTATCTATGTTGAACAGTTCTCATTAAATCCTACAATTACATCATTACCGGCTGTGCTATTCTTACATACATTAAGTGTGTAATAAATGTATAATTTAATACATGGGAATGCTCTTTAGAGGAGAACCGAAACAAATACCACTGAGTGGAAGCCACAGAGTGCGGCTCATGGGTAATTTGATGGTGCAAGAGGCAGCATCAGCAATGGATGGTAATAATATTAAATGCAGTGATATCAATATTACTGCATTTTACTAAAAAAAGGCAAGCTCTTATAAGTTTTAATAAATATTAGTTCAATATATCAAAAATAACTGTACAGTATGATGTACTGTATGATTGTCTTGCTTATTTTTTATGGCTTCTACTATGATTTCTAATACTGGCTACTTGTAACCGATTGCCATATTAACTTACTTATCTTATTTCAAACAGTTATCATCTGCCTACAGAACATAGAAAAACTGTGGGACAGATTTAATAATCGTGGTAAAGTGATAAAGTGTCTGGTGATAATGCACCAGCCAATCCACACCTAGCTGTCAAGTTACAGGCTGGTTTTGAAAAAAATGACAGTAGCGGATTGGCTCCTGTGTTATACCCGGCCACTTTATCACTTCAACAGGCTTCATAAATCGGTCCCCATGTTCAAGTGGACAGGGTGGTGCAAAAGGCAGGAGCAAGCAGTTAAACAAGCAGGTGGCCATGAGTAAAAATCGGAGAAGTCCCCAAATACTTACATACTCCGATGGAGAATCTGCATGGGGCTAGTGCAAATTTCAATGGAGTGACCAACTGATGGTTTGCATATAGACACACCAATCAGTATTTCAGAACACAAAGAGGCCGTAGAAGCACCTGATGGTCACAACAGGCTTTAATACCCTTTCCAGACAAAAACCTCAGGTCTATGCTGGGATTTAGAACATGTTCCAAGCCAGATCAGACATACACTAGAAACCGGTCAGCATCATTTACAAAGCACATGGGTGATGACATAATTTCCATGCGCCAGTGAGCCAGTGGTCCACAGGGTTTAAATGGGACCTGGATTAATTGTTCACCTTCCCATGTTCAACCCATATCCATACCCAGGTTTAAATGCCAGGTCAATGGACCTGGGTTGTTTTACAGTGACTCCTTCAGACCAAGCCATGACCTAGGTTAAACTGGCAATAATCCAGGTCTAAGAGGAGACGTGAAAGGGGAGTCATTATCACCTGACCGGTGAGGTGATGAGGAAATCTATGGATGTCAGGTTTACACATCTACAGAAATGCCTGTAAGAGCACAGCCCAGATTTTAGTGGTACGATTGAATGTTTCTTATTATGAAGCAGCATATAATTAACAATAAGTCTACAAACTGAAATCATTTAATTATTAAACATTTTCTCCATTTTAAGGCAGCTGATATCACAGATAATTTCCAGCACAAACACCTTAAATCCTGTAAAATCTTATGTGATGAATGGCAGCTACCCTGCAGTGGTTTTACATATTCTAGTCCCTGGTTACAGTATGTCATGAGCCTTGCCATCTCTCTCACGCCTGCTGCTTCTGCCAGGATAGTCTCTGGATAGTCTGCATTGCTCCAGGACACAGGTTGTGCAGAGTTTCATACCTGAATCAACTGGGACCGCGGTTTGTCCCTTAATGTTTGGAGCAGGAATCATAATATTTAAAGTCTGTCGTGTATATTTTATATCTGTTTCATTACGTCAATATTAATTGGGATTTATACAGCTGGTGAGTTTTTTATTGCTTCATTAACCATGTGATTATTTCATTGCCTTTCTACGTACTATAACCCTCCTGGATCAGTTGTTACAGGACTATTTATTGTCTAAGTGCTCGTAGAGACCGACAGCTTTGTCTTCCACTCACCATATGGTGAACAGAATACAGCTCCCTCAAGAAAAAAGTAGGGATCATTGGTCGCTGTGACAGCTGGAGGGGTATACACATGCTAGTTGCTGGAAACTGATAATAGCAATGGATCATATTTAGTTTTTCCTCTGGCCAATCTTCCATTTTTTTTGCAAATACTTTATTAGAGGCTCTTTGGAATAAATCTAGAGCGTGTCTGGAATAATATGATACACAATACGGGGTATTTTCCAAATATTTATAGGAGAATTTGGGCATAGTAACCAATATGGTACCCACAACATTGCTGCAAAAATGTAGATATTTCTGTGCACCTCAGTGGAAGCAAATGGAAATCTGTGATGTGGGTGGTACATGGATTCATGGTCCAGGATACGATTCACAAATACTTGCCATGTCACAGACTGTTTGAAAAATGTCAGGCAGGAGCTGATTGGTTGGTTGTTTATCACTCTCCATTTGATCACTTTTGAAGCTAAAGGTGCCCATACACTGCTTCGATGTCTCGCAGCAGAGTACGGACACCCGTACACTGTCACAATTTGTTGTGACGGATCACATGTGTCCCTGCTTCCCGCCCTTCTCACTGCCAGGACGGAAGTCCCAGGACGGGTGGTCGGACGGCCAGCAGGTCCAACCACTTTCTCGTGTTCGATGCGCACGGGACCGCGCATCGAACCTGACGGCATGTCTGGGACATCCGATTTGGTCCGGTTTAATGGCCCGATTGGTCACAATCGGCCAAAATCTGACCAAATCGACTCTGTATGGGGGCCTTTAGTGCATGTGGCTCCATGTGACTTGTAGGAGCTGCAGTAATTCCGGTGAGATATAGTAGTCATTAGACATAAAGGGGTTGATTCACATTTGTTCGGATGGGGCCGAATTCAGACGGGCCAATGTTGTTTGAAAGTACATGCAAACACATCTTTTTTTAATAAATGAAACATTATCTTAATATTCTTAAAATAAATATTTCTAGATACAATATAATAGAACACACATACCAACAGCTTCGGACAATCCATACACTTTTTGGTTATAGGCATCGGTCTTATCCCATATGAAGGTGTATGAAAGATTAGGGGATGCTGGGAACCATTTTTGGAAAAGTCTTCCAACCACTGCGACCATGAGATGAACTTTCATTAGATTGAACGGAATTACAGAATGAGTCATTGTAATTTTAAGAACAGATTTATAGCCTGCAGCTCTTGAACTCAAATAGGATAATTTCAAATCTGTTCCTGGAATGGTTGTCTCTTCATGAAGCACCTAGTGTTTAAATAAACATAAAAAAACAGTAATAAACTAGATATGAAAACAATATAAAACACGTTATCATAATAGAATTGGATTAGCATTGTTGTAAATGATGATGCTGTCACATTGTTTCTCAAAATTGGTCCTCGTGCCATCCCAACAGTGTGCGTACTCCAGGTATCCTCAGGAGTAATTAGTAACACCTGTAGATCTGTTGTGTTCACCAACTAACACACCTGTGTTCTAGCTAGGGATCTGAAAAACTGTTAGGGTTCCATAAGGATTGGGTTTGGGAAAAACTGGACTAACAGAACAGTGCCAAAATCCCCTCTATCTCATGACTAAAGCAATACTGTTCATGAGACTAAACCAAACAGCTTTTTAGGATACATGTATAAAGGTTTTATGTGATAAAGAAAGTGAATGTACAGTATAGAGTGCCAGTGCGCTTTCTTCTTTTTGTGTTTATTTGTACAGTATAGAGGCAGCAGTTATATTCTGGATGTACAGTTTGCCTCCACAGATCTGTCCCTCTGTCCTCTTGGGCAACACTTGCAGTTTGCATGGTGTCTCTGTCTGACATGTGCCTTTTGATAAGCATTGGTTGATTCTCTTGAGTCAACGACAGCAGTAGTCATGGACAGGTAAATGTCCTACTAGTTTATACACAAACTTAATTTACTGTAGTTAAAAAAACATACAGTAGTGGAAGACCCCACAGGATTTAGTTTGCATGCAACCCTGTCATAAACTATATTGCAGGGTTGCCGACCCTCTCGGAATTACCAGGAGGATCCAGAAAATTGGGTCCTCCTCCCGGCCACCCGGAAAGGTGGGCAACCCTCCCGGATTCCGGGGGACCCCCATGCCACCCTCGATTGCGGCGTCTTCCCCATACCTTTGGATTGAAATCCGTCAATCCGCGGGTCTCAGAGGAGGGGGCGGAGCTAAAATCGCGTCATCCACGGAGATACGTGAATTGGAGGTTTTCCCATCATGGGGGCGGGGCTTAATGATGTAAAGCTCAAGCCCCGCCCCCCGAACTGCAGCTGGAAGACTCCTCTCCGGGCTTCTCCCGGAGAGGAGACAGAAAAAGTCGGCAACCCTGTTATATTAGTTGGCATGGAGACAACAAATGTTTTGTATGTTTATTTTTCATTAACCAACAGCAGCATTGTGTTCTGTGTACTGAGCAAATGACTTCCAACTCTAAAGAGTCTAATTACTATACCCTTTGATATGAACGATTGGTGATCACTGCAAATTGAAGCCATACATTATGCACGTACACTGCAATTTGCCATGCTGGGTCTCCTGTGGGAGCCCTGAAAAACTCAGTTACTAAGCTGAGGCTTTCTTCTCCTCATCATCAGCCTAATGCTGCCAGCATGCAATTTAGGCAGTATGTGCATGCACGGCCATAAATAGATCAGATGCCGCAGCCCCCATAGCAGTCTATGAGGAAATGTACCAACTTAGAAAGAGTGATTTCTCTGTGGTATACTTTTAAATAGGAGGAAGCAGTGGTTGCCAATTTCTCTGGTAAAAAAAAAAAAAGAGAAAGAATATATTTGAGTGTACAGGCCTACCTAGAATATATGTCAGTGTATAGGCCTATCTATAATATGTCAGTGAATAGGCCTACCTAGAATATGTCAGTTTATAGGCCTACCTAGAATATATGTCAGTATATAGGCCTACCTAGAATATGTTAGTGTATAGGCCTACCTAGAATATATGTTAGTGTATAGGCCTACCTAGAATACGTCAGTGTATAGGCCTAGCTAGAATATATGTCAGTGTATAGGCCTACCTAGAATATATGTCAGTGTATAGGCCTACCTAGAATATGTGAACAAGCCCTGGCGAAACGTACTTCAAATCCATCTCTGCCGATCACGTGGGCGCTCACGTGACCGGCTGCCCCGTCTCCGTTCAAGCCAAGAAGAATACCTGCGGCAACGAGGAGACGCCGTATCCACGTCCAGACCCGGTAATCGGACCCCCCATGGTGCGGACGGTAGACTCTTAATAGAGTCTCCTGTCTACCCAGTGGGCAGCGGTCCGTCTTTCTCTATATATTTGTATAAGTATCTTGGTTTTCCATATGCATGCCGTCTCTGCCACAGTTAAAGACCCACATATACTGCTGTGATTTACATTCCCTTCAGTTATAAATAGCATGCCTACTGGCCTTTTTGTGTATACCTAATCTGCAATTATTATTGTGATACGGGTTACAATTAAGGTATAAGCTAATTATATTTACTGCTGAAAAACAACACCTCTTTTCCAGTTACTAATAGCGTACACCCTGGTTTTGTATGTGCACTCAGATTATATCTATCACTGTAAGATTGGAGGTGCCGTCAATTTGGGACTACACTCAGCCTTTTATTTGCGCAGGCAATATAGTGAGACAAATGGCTAAGTACGCTTGATGTTTTATATGTGGGAATGAACACATTGTGCTGTTGAAAGGGGCTCCCTCTCTCTCTTGTTTTTTTCCCCGCATATTGCTAACCCATTGTGGTTATTCAGTGTGGGAAAGTGGCTGCAACCCATACATAGGAGATACATAGTTGCAACTGAGAGGGATCAATTGATGCATGATCACATATGTTACAAAATTCTCCTGTCTTGAATAGCTAAACTTTGTTGCTATTTAGATTGCCAGGTGATGCTTTATCCTATAAGACAGGAATTCCAACCATTAAGGACAGTATAGAGATATATGCCGACGGCCTGTGTCCACTTTGTATATACCGTATGTAAAATATGTGTATATACTTTATTTTGTTTTGGTGTGTGAACTTTCTGTTGACCCATGATTAAAACCTTACCATCACTCCTGTGAGTGAAACACCGGTAAAACCTATGGTGCATATGATAGGGTGATATGATGGTCATTATAAGTGTGAATTATTACCACACCGACTCTTTCATGAAAAGTGGACACACACCGTTGAGATACCGGTGTTTGAGTTAATTATCTTTACAGAAATCGCTGGGATTTGAATATTCAACTCTTTACACAGCAATATCAGTAATTAAATATCACTAATATTTATTAAAAATAATTTTTGATAATAAATAAAAATAAAATGTGCACAGCAGAAAAAATGTACAAAAAAATTATAATTTAAATTAACAGAACAACTGTAGTTAGGGGATCTAGAGTGCACCCCACCCGAGTTTCTTCTCTCTTTCTCGTTGATAAAACTACCTAGAATATGTCAGTGAGGCCTACCTAGAATATATGTCAGTGTATAGGCCTAGCTAAGAAATGGTCTGAAGCAGCCATTTTGTATGACAAACTGAATATTGAGGGAAGTTCTAGTATGACTTATCACTGTAAATTATGCCAAATGTTTTTTGCTAACTGAAGAACTTATCTCCTCTATAAAACTGTCGGTTTTGATGATGTTCCAACGCATGTGATATATGTGTATTATCAAAGTCGGCTTAGTTACTTATTGCTTTTCTTTTCATGTAGAGGATACATAAAAGGCTCCCACACATTGCTCGCTTATCGCTGCTCTGTTGCAAAAGGTTTGGCTTTTCCAAATGGGAAACTGACAGACATTTTAACTACAGTTTGATGATTGAAGGTTCTGTGCAGTCATTAGTCATGGAGATTTCAGACTTTTACGTACTCAGATCTGGCAACTAAAGCAATCACCTTTATTTCACTTCCAGCCGCAATGACAGGATTACAATCTATAATAAGATTCCTACACAAAGAAGACTAGCATTTATAGTTGCTAAGCCACCGAGCACTGCTCATTTGATATGCATAGCCAAGTGCAGGAAATAAGAATTGGGAGGGTTCCCATGGGAGAGAT
Organism: Crinia signifera; assembly: GCF_055691185.1. Lineage (NCBI taxonomy): Eukaryota > Metazoa > Chordata > Amphibia > Anura > Myobatrachidae > Crinia > Crinia signifera. The sequence goes on from NC_139217.1 coordinate 95,402,691, forward strand.
TTCAAACATTCCTTTTTATTGGAATATTTTGGCAGGGAGAGTCTGCTTTCCTATGTAATTCTCACATTTTATTGCAAAGCAGTTTCATTTGTCAGGTTTTCATCTCACAGACGGATCTTAAATAAAACAGCTGCCGGTATTCTTCCGATTTCTCATACAGTGGCATAATAATAATAATATTTAGATTTAGTTATGGGGATACCGGGGTATAATTACGAGCTGTCCCTAATTTCCAGGGGCCAGATTTTATATTTTGTATATGATTCGAATTATAAATTGCAAAGAATATTAACATTGTCCAAATATATTATAACCAAAGTCAAATGTGCATTTTCCGATGGGAATTGTCGGGTGAATACAAAGGACTATTTACAAACTGGCATGCTTAGATGCACCTGCCCCAAGCAGTGAAGTGTCCTTGGAAAAATGTTTAATTACTGGCAAATATGCAAATGTGCTGGAATCCATAGTTTGATCTTCCACAACAAAGCAAACATCTTTAATTGCCACAAGACATTGTACATTTGCACGGTTATACTAAAAAAAACAGAAGAATCTATGCACTAACATAAAGGTTATCTACTGCATTGCATATCAGTGATGGGAATCAGTCTTTTCATAGTACATAGTTTCCAATGACACTGTGCATGATTGCACACCTCTGCAGTGTTTCCTCAATGTCACTTTTATGCCAGGAAAAGCTTGGACATAAAAGATGAGTTTTTCATGTTAGCGCTTTCATCTTTCTGCAAAATGGCTGTCCCCCGAAACGGTTAATTTTATGCCAACTACTGTGCTGCAAACAGGTGACTGTGCACACAATCTTGTCTATCATTGGTCAATGACAGTCGCATGAGCAGGTTCAGTAATAAAATATGGATTCACTTGATATTTGTTGTGGCATATAGCTTAGAATGTTACAAAAAAGGGGGGGTGTTTCGATCGCACAGGAAATTTTAACTATAGATATAGATACCTCCAAATCACCATATGGTCTAATTGACACAATTAGGTGTAAGGTGTGCTACCGCCGAGCACTAGAGGGGGTATACACAAAAAACAACAGAGTGCTTTTTTTGCGGTGCACCAAGAGAAAAATAAAGAGTAAAATTTAACTTTTAATAAGTATGTAGTAAAAGTATTGCGAAGATAAAATACATATAATACACAAGACACACAGTTGGATAAAAAGGAATCGGACTTCCTATCGTGGCGGGGATGTAAGCTGGGTTCTTTATTATTGGTAGGGAATATGTGGTGCAATAGGCGATCCTAGAAAGCAGTGGGTATTAATATACTCGTCCACTAAAGGGGAAACCGTGTCCCTATATAGCCTTCAGGTCGGTTGGTTACCAAGAGATTGGATTTGCGGCGGCGTCCCGTCCGCTACCAATTTCTGAGTGAAAAAGGTTGATGCAGTCTAAAAGAGTGTGCAGTTCTCTGCTATTTGACAGTTTGCTGCTGTCTAGTAGCTGCAGAGATATCAATGGATTACTGTCACTTTATTTAAGCAGTATGTGCCCAGATGACACTTTGTCTGCACAGTTCTGTATTAAATACGGTTGGATATATGGCATTTGTTATTATGTTGCCAGTATCCACGTGATTCTGCAACAGATACAAAATCAATGTAGGCATAAATTATATTGCTAATAATGGCGGTAGATTTTTACTCCCCACTATATGGATCTTAGTGGGAGGTGGTCATGTGTAGCAACATATATAATAACAGTGTATGTCTGAAGGTTATTTGCCAAAGGCCCTGTGTTTATTCACATATGGTCATAAAGTTGCAATCAATCTTCTATCGAAGTCAGTGATATGACTGACCACCAACACAAACAGTGATGCGTGCCTTTAGACTTTAAAGCGCTCGCAGTCCCTGCGTGCCAGGTATCAGGCTAAATGCCAATTAGTTACGCTGTCAACCTTTAGCATCAAGTATTGCAGTGTAGCCGCATGTGCTGGCATACACTGATAGAGTCTGTGCGGCGGACCGCTTCTACAGACTAGCGCACCACAATATTACACTAGAACATGTCACATTAATTATTTCATTATTTAACCCGCTTCCCCGCTCACAGGAAACGCCGACGCGCGTTTCGCAGATAAGCTTTTTCAAGGCCTTGAAAAAGCTTATCTGCGAAACGCGCGTCGGCGTTTCCTGTGAGCGGGGAAGCGGGTTAAATAATTAAATAATTAATGTGACATGTTCTAGTGTAATATTGTGGTGCGCTAGTCTGTAGAAGCGGTCCGCCGCACAGACTCTATCAGTGTATGCCAGCACATGCGGCTACACTGCAATACTTGATGCTAAAGGTTGACAGCGTAACTAATTGGCATTTAGCCTGATACCTGGCACGCAGGGACTGCGAGCGCTTTAAAGTCTAAAGGCACGCATCACTGTTTGTGTTGGTGGTCAGTCATATCACTGACTTCGATAGAAGATTGATTGCAACTTTATGACCATATGTGAATAAACACAGGGCCTTTGGCAAATAACCTTCAGACATACACTGTTATTATATATGTTGCTACACATGACCACCTCCCACTAAGATCCATATAGTGGGGAGTAAAAATCTACCGCCATTATTAGCAATATAATTTATGCCTACATTGATTTTGTATCTGTTGCAGAATCACGTGGATACTGGCAACATAATAACAAATGCCATATATCCAACCGTATTTAATACAGAACTGTGCAGACAAAGTGTCATCTGGGCACATACTGCTTAAATAAAGTGACAGTAATCCATTGATATCTCTGCAGCTACTAGACAGCAGCAAACTGTCAAATAGCAGAGAACTGCACACTCTTTTAGACTGCATCAACCTTTTTCACTCAGAAATTGGTAGCGGACGGGACGCCGCCGCAAATCCAATCTCTTGGTAACCAACCGACCTGAAGGCTATATAGGGACACGGTTTCCCCTTTAGTGGACGAGTATATTAATACCCACTGCTTTCTAGGATCGCCTATTGCACCACATATTCCCTACCAATAATAAAGAACCCAGCTTACATCCCCGCCACGATAGGAAGTCCGATTCCTTTTTATCCAACTGTGTGTCTTGTGTATTATATGTATTTTATCTTCGCAATACTTTTACTACATACTTATTAAAAGTTAAATTTTACTCTTTATTTTTCTCTTGGTGCACCGCAAAAAAAGCACTCTGTTGTTTTTTGTGTATATAGCTTAGAATGGTTATTGACTGATGTTCTGTGCATGCAGGAATGGGTCGTGTGACTTCGGAAGCAGGACTGCAGCAGACTGTCAGTGATCGACAATCTAGCACCATTTAGAGGGTTGGAAGAGGTTAGAGATCTCCATCGTGGGCCACAAGCCACCTAATGGGGAGGGGAGAGATCCAATGCTGCTTCCTGGGATGCAGGTGTGATCTCTTCTGCATCAAGAGGTGTCTGCTTATAATAGCCGCCTCGACCTGCTTCCAAGAAAGCAGCACTGATGCAGCATCGACCTGGGGACAAAATCAGTTGCAGTAATTTCCATAGGAACTGCTGTAACCTATTTCTTATTTAGATCCTTGATAAAACTGGAAGGAATGTTTTCAGAACCCCTTGGACAACCCCCTAATGACTAATTACATTGGAGGATTCAATTTAGCTTAATTTGTCTTATAATTACATGTGATTATTGGGTGTAAATAAAAAATTGCCTTAAATTACCCCAAAATCCATTATTTTAAATATTTTATGAACCCCATATTTATTAAGTATAAAGTATTTAGATAAAAAATATTTAATATTTTGTTTATTTTGCTTTTTATCAAAGCTAATGGAATATTATGTGCTATATTATTAAACTGTTAATAAAAAAATATATTAAAATGTCCCTAAATTACCCCAAGATAACCTTTTTCTATTTTTTTTTCTGTATTTAAATGAAAAAAAATATATATATATTTTTTTTACATTTCAAAACAAATGCACATATCAGCACATTGCAGTATTTTTACATCTCAAAATATTTTTCTTGGGGACAGTAATAAACTTCAATAATGTTACCCCTTTTTTTGTAATTATTGGAGAGTACAGGCTTTTTCTTTTTTTGGTGGTAAAAATTACTACAGCCATTTTGTTTTTACTTGGATAGCTTTGGTATTGGAAGCACACATACCAGTGATAATGAAAAAAAAATGTTGCAGTATTTTTTACCAATAAAATCACACAGTTAATTAAATATTCCGCTTGGGATTAGTGTTTTGGTGCAGCTAATTAGCAGTTGCAAAGTCCATGACTCAATATACAGTATGGGGCCATTTTAAGGATAGGTGTATCTGTATTGTAAAAACACTATTTGATTAAAGGTACAAAACCAATATGATGACATTTTTGAAGATATACGTAAAAAAATGTTCAAGGAGAAAGCATGTACCTGTGTCTCAGGGATTATAGGACTGTCCTCAGGGGATGATCTGAAGAACGTAGACAATGGAGAAGACACTATAACAGGGTTCGGTCTGACAAAGCCACTCAGGTCACAGCTGGGTATTTCATTCTCCTCCTTCTTCATAACCAGGGTGTCCATTACATAAAACACATTCCATGGGATCCAGACAGTGTGATATTGTGTCAGGAATGGAGCTCTTTCAAACATGAGTGTAAGAGAGGCACCACCGTTGGAAACCAGGTCGAACCTGCCCAAACATACAAATAGCACTAAGAGGAGCTGCGATAAAACAATTATGGCAAACACCTAAAGCTACAGTATTAAACCCTTGTTCTATGTCTTACGCTGCAGAGGAAAATAAGCAGAAATAAGACCACACCAGATGCAGAATCTTGTAATAAAACGAAAACACTATGCTGAAGATCTGCTGGGCTTTTGGAATATTGATTTATTTTCTGTATATGATAACCTTTATTGTATCAACATGAAAATCACTGCAAACATGCAGACTGCAGGCCACAATGGTCCAACTTCATTCCATCACATCTGGCAGAGGGATCCCAGAACCACAAGCATCTGAGAACACTTTCTAATTTAGTGCTTATCTGCTTATATCATCTTTGCGGTAGTCTAGAGACTCGGGAAAGCAAGGCAGCGGCTGCTATACCCAGGAACTAGCCAGGTTGCAGATTCTATTTACAAAGCTGGAAAAAAACCCCACTCTGCTCAAAAAGAGCCAGGAGGGTAGGATTTGTAATCATTTCCATGGAACCTGCCTGTCCACGTATGGCACAATGCTCACTAACAAGGCTAAAGTGAATACATACAGTAAATGTTACAGTTTTGGTAAGTACAGGTACAAAATCAATGCTGTTGCAGTAGAAAACAAAGCCTATATTTTCTATAGCCATTAATATTGCAGGTAAATATTCTAAACAAGTGACATCACCGAAGCATTATACTCCCCAGTGATGTCATGACTTCCTAGCACAGGCCAGGCCAACCTGGGCTTTCCAGCTGTTGTAAAACCATAGTTGCCTACCCTCCTGCTTTCTGCAGGAGACTCCCTGAAATAGCAGCAATCTCCCTCTCTCCCTCATTAGTCTAGCAATCTCCCTCATTTCATCAAGCCCACATTAACTGTGGCAGGGGATGCTGGGACTTGTAGTTACACAACAGCCAGAGAGCCAATAGTTGGCCAGGACTATCCTAGCAGATTGGCAGGCTGCATTTTCATAGTCTCAGCTCACCAGCCCAGTGCTTTGCACATACTTTTAATATAAAAATATGAAAGAAACTGAGGTGCAGCTTGCTATAGGAAATATTAGTAATTACATAATAAAAGCTTTCCTGTAAATGAAAGAGCAATGTAATAAAACATGGCATTTCTTTTTTATTATGTGCACTCCTCGTTATTTATGAGATTTTGTACTCACATTCCATCTTGGCGTGTGATTGTGTATCCATAGTTCGGGTAATGTAGAAATGACACATTAACTCCAATGAGCGGTGTTCCATCGGCTGTGAGAACCTGGCCTCGGATTACAGAAGCAAGGCTACAGAGAGAGAGAGAGAACACAAGACTTCAGGTTATGTATACAGTCACTGCCTGAGAGGTGATTCATGGTATCATTCCCCGCTTCACTACCTCAGGTGGTTCGGTGTGAAGTTCCTGCATCATAAAGCTGCCCAATGGTGAGCACCTCTAGCTGGAGCAGAGAAACACAATAAAATCCGTGTGGAGAAGTAACCTTTTCTAGATTAACCTTTTATCTCCTACCTCAGTGCTGAAGGGTCTGATAAAATGTATCCCTGCATATAAACCTTTCATTCCAACAGTGGAGCTTCATTTGCATTTGAAAAAGATTTGTATTTCTGAAACTGGCTGAATTACTTAGAGGAAGAAATATCTGCCAGCAACTTATATACAGTCAAGTCAATGTCAATGAACTTTTTCGTTTAATAAAATAATCTGTTTTGTTCCTTGTGCTTTCCGCTGCAGAGCCGGCATTTGCTAGAGAAGAGATACCATGCAGGGGGAGTGCAGCAGTGAGAGGATTAGAACAAATATAGCATTAACTATGTCTAATCGTAATTTATAGTTTCGCTCCAGAATATGTTTGTTTCCGGTTTTGAAAGATGTCATCGTGACTTTGTAAACTACATTTATCCCAGTGCCCTATAATATAGTGTTTCAGTTGTGCCATCAGCAATGTAGAGAAAGTATAAAATATGAATAGAGATTTAAAATGGATTAATCATGTTTGTATAAACGGATACATTAAGTAGATTAGGCTAGTTATTATACCCCACATCTGACACAAACCTGGGAATGACACAGCATATTAAGCAGAGGTTCAGCTGTTCAACTGCACCTGTTCACACAACAGGTCTCAGGAAAATGCCAGCCTTCGCCTATCACACTACTAGTCCTACTGTACTGTATATCTTCCCCGTGGAACAGCATAGACATGATGCTATGACAGAAGCTCTTTAAACAACCCCCCCCCCCCCCCCCAAAAAAAAATATATATATGCCAGTGCGATTTGGGCCCTTTTTTCACAATTGTGAGGCATCAGGCCGATTAATCAAGTGAAAAGTGTCAAATCTTCTGTGTTTTATGATTCCGATCCAATTTGTGGTCCGTGGATCCGGAAATTGTCAGTGTTGCAATAAGGATTTGCCATATCTCAGTGGTGAATGGGATCGCATGCACTACATCAGGGTGGCCAAACCTGTCCTCAAGATCTACCAACAGTTCATGTTTTTCAGACAACCTGTGGATCTATAGTAGGAATGACTGCAGCAGGTTTGAAAATGTGACAGGTTGTAATGACTACAGCTGTGCACCAGCTAGGTGATCTGGAAAACGTGGACCGTTGGTAGATGTCGAGGACCGGTTTGGTCACCGCATACAATGCATCTCATTGTGGGCCAGATTCTCTAAGCATCAAAAGTGATAAAATTGAGAGTGATAAACAGCCAGCCAATCAGCTCCTGTCTGACATTTTTCAAACACAGTCTGTGGCATGGCAGGTAGGAGCTGATTTGCTGGCTGTTTATCACTCTCCATTTTATCACTTATGAAGCTTAGAGAATCTGGCCCACAATCTGGCCGCCGGGGAAATGCCAGGGCAGTTACCAATTCTAGCATGTGATACCTCAGCCTACTGTATGGCAACCTTTACAAATTGGAATCTTACCAATTCTCTTGCATCAGTCAGCATCTCCCAGACCCCCATAAATACAAAAAAGGGGGTAAGAATGCAAAGAAATACTCCCTTCCTGTGAATACACACCGTTTATTTGCAGGGAGTCTACAGGCCTGCAACAAAAGTCATTTAGGCAAGTGACATGCCCTCTGTGGATCATCTAGAAAATTGTATTTAGTATTGGCCAGCAAACCCAATAAGCTCCTGTCATTTTTCAAACACAATGTATTTAGTACTTTACCTCTCTCCACTTTATCTATATCTAAGGATTGTTACAGTACCTCTACCCCCTCACTGTCTACCATAAACCCAAGACAATAGCCTATAGCCAGCGTCTCTCCTTAAACAGAATGCTCATTAGTTTCTCTTTACCAAAGTAATGAATATATTATTATAATACATTCATTATAATATAATAATATTGCCTAATAGTAATGACAGGCATGGCACAAAATGATTAGTCCATCTATTTACAGTAGCTATGAAAGCTGTCACAAATGTATAACTCTCCACGTTCCATGTGTCAAATATCTGGCACTTGCACAGAGAAATGTATTCTTCCAATTAATTGTGCTGCAATTGGTACATCTGCTGGGAGCAGGAACAGAAAAGATTTAGAGGGGGCAATAAGGAACATTTGTGCAACAACTTTTAATCAACTGCTGTGCCTAACTGCATTAATACTGTTAAATTACCTTAGACCCAGGAGTTCTAGTGTAAATCATCTTCTTTCACTCAGCAGGACACCGGGCACCTGCTCTCAGTTACTGCTACTATTTTACATCATTACCGCTTCAGTAAAACACCAGTCAGGCGGATTATGAAATCAGAGATTCATAATGAATTTTTTTCTTGCAATTTATATTAATAAAAAGGGAGGAAAAAAAACATACAAAAAAATTAAGAAAATAAACACACTCTGGAATATGAAAAGACAATTCCATCATGATTTTGAAAATAAGTATTCAGTAAATATTAGGTTTTCAGAATACATCAGATGGATGTCATTAGCACCTTGCTCGGTGGAGAGGCTCGGAATGGAATACTTTCTGCTACAAGGACATACGGGACTAAATAATAATGGAAACAAAAAAAAAAAAAAAATACTCCAGCCGACTTTGAAAAATATGTGTGAAGAGCAGCAGGACTGAGGACAGCCAGCGTTTACATAAACAGCATACATAATGCCGTCAACTGGGTTTAAGAAGGAATGGTACCTAAAAGTGTTATGTACTCTTGGAATTGTTGGTACAGAAGGACTATACATCTGTCCCAAACTGTCACTTCCCAGTGTTACAATAGGAATAATGTTGCTAAGTGGCCAAACACTTGCGTAGACGCAAGACTGTGTGAAAGATGAAAAGTCAGGAAAGGAGGTGGTAGCTTAGACTGATCTGTAATGGGCACAGCGCACTTGGGCCTCTGGGTCCACATTTCACCAGAGAACTGAACATGGGCAGTAGGCTTTGGCACAATGCTAACACACTAAAACACTGCCAGCTGGAGAGAAGGGTGCCCGCACAGAGACTGCAGGTGGCCCCCTCTACTCTTATATGCCCCTGGAAGGTGAAACTGGAACCAAATGAGACAACTAGTTCATGAAGAGGAGAGGTGTACAGTGAAAATCAGACAGCTAGAGACAGCCTCGTGGGCTTGGGGACTGGTCCTGTGTGATAACTTCTGGGAGCTATTGCACTGTACTCCCACACTCTTTTTAAGAGTTTTATGAGGAGAACCAGCAAAGTTTATCCTACGATAATGGGCAAATGTGTGTGAACCTTGGGATGTTAGGCGTCAAGCAGTGGCATCACAAGGTGGGTGCAGGGTGGTCCAAGGGATGACACCACAATGTTGACACAGTGACAAGAGACTGTAACAATACATGCAGCACCCAGCTCCTGTCACTCCTAGAATGATGAAAAATGGGGTTCAGACTTAACGCCACACTCCCCTCTATGAGGCCTTGGCCCTTTTCTGCACAAAAAAAAAAGGAAAGTGGTGTGCAGCAGATTTGGCCCGGAGAAATACTAGCTTGTCATATGTATAGTGTCAATTTCCTCTTGGCAAAATCAAGTGAATGTGAAAAGGTGAGGTGGTGCAAGTGGGCAGAGAAGTGGCAGAGAGGCATAAGGCATTAGAAGAGTAGGCGGATATAAGAGAAATGAAATAGGGTTGCTTGGCAACTGAGTAGGCAGTGCTGTACAATGACAATATTAGTTTATAATGGATATCCTGCAGAGGGACGCTGCTGGGTGAGCACTGTTATAGGTGTGAGTTTGGTTGGTCTTCAATTAAAATGAAGGTCAAATTCTTCTGTCCCTATGTACTGAGGGGGGTTTAAAGTTCCTGACTGCCAGATGGCTGTGCCAATGTAACTGATGGAACCAGTACTGTATGTACAGTGTGCTACAGTGCCAGCCAGGCAGCCTAAAGCAGAAGTTTCCTTTACACGCCACATGCATTAGATCCTCCATGCCAGTTGTATACCATTCGTTACATGCACATGGGCGGTATGACTGGCAAGTCCCTGAGCGCCCATACACGTGTGTCCAGCAGCATTACAAGGAGGGGAGCTACATGTGTAGTAGCCTAGGGCACCTGGAACCTTTAATCCGGCTCTGGATCAAGAATATTTGCTGATGTTGACATTAAATCACCAATTCTCTTATATTTGCGTTCAGACTCCATTGCTAGCGCTACTCTGAATCTTTTTAATGAGTGCATAAACCGGCATTATATTGATGTACACAACATAATTGGCAGGCCTGAGAGTGGCAGATCATCCTGTTACATTGCAATAAGTTTGTTTGGCCAGGTTTTACCCTGCTATTTATTTTGGCTTCTGGTTTTATTTTGGAAGCACACTTCCTATGCAGAAACTCATTAACATGGTGATGTGTCAAGCCTCCTTCACTCCACTGTCAGAGCAAGAAGAACTTAGAAGCCAACGAGATCCCATGTCCACATATTTACCATTTAATAATGTAATCCACTATGCAATAATAAAGGGATTCATGCAGAGCATCACCTTATTATTTTAGCTTATATTACAGTGTATTTTTTCCATTCAATTCTTTGCTTGCTAAAGAAATGCCTTTAATTCTATAAACTCACAAGTCAGCTTCTATATGTATAATTAGGAGATGCTCACTACTAGCAATTCTTTTCCCCAACAAGGAAAAGTTTAACATTTCTGCCTAATTTTTGTTGTTGTTAGTAATGCAGTGAAGTATTAATAAAGCTGTTGAAAATCAGGTAAAAAAAAAAAAAAAACCTCCAGAGTGTTATTCTACACATATTTGTTAGCGCCGCTGACAGCTTTACCTTTTATTGAAAGGGTTGTCTCCAGGTATGACATGGGTGCTGTCAGGTCCTGTGAGGAAGCTGATCCTGTCGTAGAAAGACCTGGCAGCCTGCTGGGACGGTGACTGCTGGCTCTGGCTGATAATGTCCTGCGGATCAGGTAGGCCTCGGCAGTAGGGCTGATTCTGGCAGGAGCTCTGTAAGCAGCAGTCTGGGTCCATACAGTCAATTAAGCCATCTGCCAGAAGAAAGCAACTTTATTGAATTTATACTCATCACAATTATGTCGTCTTTACTTTATTAACACTTTCAGTGCTCCTTTGTGTCCGAGATCGGGCACACCGTCTTGTCTACACAGCTGTGGAAATAGAAACAGCAACATTCGGCAGAGAATGGTCTCACGGAGCAGAGCTTAAGCTGCTATTGTATATGTCAGCGAGAGAAAAATACAAGCGGATAGTTCCAATTTGAGGTTCCACTGTTTAAAAAGATATGTGACTGTCTGTGACGGATCTAACCACACAGGGAAATGTGTTGGCGTGTCAGTATTCTGCAAGAGCCAAATTAAATTAAACACTTACACGAGTCCTTGCTCAGAAGCTGATATAGTGTCGCCGCGGTAACACATCATCACTTACTTTTGGTCGGATGTGAATTAGATGGTGCAGAGTTTAATAACTATTATCAGTATGAGCATCAGCAGGGCTGTGTCAGCAAGAGTGATACAGACCTGTCATACGCCTACTAATTTCACTTACTAATATTCTCATTCCAAAAGGCCCCTGTCTGATACGTAGCCATCTGAAACCGCTATGCCGGCTGATGGTTTTAGCACTATAAATAGAAAAATGTAACAAAAATTATCGAAACCGCACTATAGTTCTCCGATGAAATATAACAAGACCGCTTTAGCGTGACATCAAGTGGTACCTGCAGAAATGTCTGTCAGATATAATAATGCCTGCAACTTCCTACCCTGCCGGCATGCAATCACACAGTGACGGCCATGTTTCCAATTCATGGAAATACGAGATATCCCTATGGGCCTTCTCCTAAAGTGATATAAAGTAGCACTTTATGATTTATTACAAAATAAAGTTCACAAATTCTCCTGGGCAAGGCTGGGGATGTTTCCAGGGGGAAAAATACTTGCATTTAGTAATTCATCTTTGTTAGTTTATAAAAAGCAAATGTACATCTGGCATGTAGTGTGTGGGTCATAAAAACTGCATGAGATTGACACATTCAGAACTAATCAGCTGGAAATGCATTTTTTTTACAAGCCTCTCTGCTGACATCAATCAGTGGAAGGATCTCATTTTCGCCAGCCAAGATGCAGGGACATACTGTTTGTTATTTTTGTGTGGAGTTTATCAGCAACTTGCCCAAGCGAATGACGGATGGTTATGAATCTGGCTCTGTATAACTGGAGAAAACATTTCTCATTCTTTCTCTTCACGTCAGTAGCCTCTATTATCTAGTATAACTAACAGAAAGCACTCGCTGGCCTGGCTGAGCACAAGTGGAACTCTGCTTTGGAATACTGCTAGGTCATACTCCATTTATTTAACCCACGGGGATGGAATGAAAGTACCGTGGAACAAAGGGTTGCACACATGAGACTAGAGAAATTAGTGTTTTATACATATATATAATTATATTATATATATATATATTTCAAAGATAGGTCGGCACTCTGGTTGTCGGCTCCCCGCACCGTGTTGCCTTCCCAGCCATGATAGCACAAGGTAGAAGAAGAAAAGGGCAGCACTCACGGGTTTGAAGTGAAAAAATCTTTAGTGCAAAAGGTGTCACATAAACATAAAGGTTTATGTGACACCTTTTGCACTAAAGATTTTTTCACTTCAAACCCGTGAGTGCTGCCTTTTTCTTCTTCTACTATATATATATATATATATACACACATACTGTATATTATATATATATATATATATATATATAGAAAGATGCGGTGGCGGCGGCACTCAAAATAAGGACACAGCAGGCAAATATACCGACGTTTCGAGACCTCTAGGTCTCTTTATCAAGGTGCATGTGAAGACACATGCACCTTGATAAAGAGACCTAGAGGTCTCGAAACGTCGGTATATTTGGCTGCTGTGTCCTTATTTCGAGTGCCGCCGCCCCCGCATCTTTCTACATACTGTCTGCATCACAGACACACGGAGGGCACCGACTTATGTGCTTGTTCCCTCGGAGGGATAAGTATACTGCCATACTCTGTGGAGTGCCGACCCCAGGACATTATATATATATATATATATATATATATATATATATATATATATATATATACACACACACACACACATATCCAGAGAGGCGGCACTCTTTCTGGATACAATACATTGGGGTTCTTGGACCACCTGGGAGGGCTCCCCAGCAAGCATTAATGCAGTAAGTGCAATTGTAACGATTTATCTCTGTGCCGGACTTCCATGTTTGCTAGATAGTTAAATATATATATAGATAGATAGATAGATAGATAGATAGATAGAGTACTCAGGCTATATGTTGGGAAATTTAATTTTACACCAATTTTTTGGGGTACATTTAATTACAACAACCCCCCTCCCCCCAATCAAAGTTATTCACATTCTTCGGGTGAAAACACATAGGATCCAGCATAAGTTCCCATATCCATGTGCTTTTGCAATCCTGCCCGCAAAATAAAAAAGTCACTTTTTAGGGATTTCACTTTGTCTGCTTCTGGGCCAGGTAAAACATTTACCATGGCTAATTGAATTTTCCCCATATTCTGTGGACATTAGTAGTCACTTAGGGGAAATTTAACTAATATTGGAGTTCTATTCGAGGGCTATTGCTATGGGCAACCAATCAGATACTATCTGTTATCTGCTAGAAGGTTCTAATTAAATAAGAACTAGATTCTGATTGGTTGCCCATAGCAACATCCCACGTGAACTGGAACTCCCATCTTAGTAAATTTCCCCCTTAGAAACTGATATTTCCACACATTTTAATAATAATCGTTGATGTATCAAGCAGTAAAAAGAGAGTGGAGACGTTGCCCATAGCTCCCACTATTTGCACCTGTCCCTGCATATAATTCAGTTTGTGTCCCACTGTGTATGTATTCACAAATGTGTAAACATGTTCTTACTGTACTCAATTTACACCCAATCCCAGAGATCCTGGTAAAAGCGGACATCAGTGGCAGGATCTGGGAAATCTGCCTCTGAGAATATTGTAATTACTAACACTTACATAGCACCAGCATATGCTATTGCACTGTTTTAGGCATGGGCAGAGTGAAATCATGCAGCATGCATAGGCTGGCATAAACTACTGCAGTATGCTCTATATACGGATCCATCATTTTTCATACCATTCCATGTTTCAATGGGGCAGATGTATTAAGCCTTAACAAGAGATAAATGCAAGTGTGATAAAGAGAGATAAACGTCCAGCCAATCGGCTCCTTACTGACTTTTTTTAAACACAGCCTGTAACATGGCAGTAAGGAGCTGATTGGCTGGAGGTTTATCTCTCTATCACCCTTGCATTTATCTCTTGTTAAGGCTTAATACATCTGCCCCAATATGCTATTTCAATTGACGTGACCCCATGCCACTACTGTATATACTGAGCTGTGATTTGTACACACATCCCGGTAGCATAACTCTTATTGGTTGTAATGAACTTGGTGAGAGTTCATTATGGCAGCAAAATAACTGTACTTGATTATAATGAGCTGGGTGCAGGGATGGGTATGGGAGCATGATAATGCTATTTGGTTGTTGTGAGCTTGGTGAAGAGGTGGATAATGCAGTATAGTAATAAAATAAAAACTTTCTGCAGGATATTGACTCTATCTCCGGTTGTTGCTAGTGGATGAAATCTGCCTGAAATTCTACTTAGGAAATATGTTCCCACTTCTGGATACAGGATTCTAGAATATTCCTGGCTGTATGTACCACAGCCTGAATATGCTGGAACAGCGGTTTGTGTTTTGCACCTTATATGACCCAGTGGTGGGTGATGAGACACTACAGATTCCAACCCACCTAGTCCTCTCTCTGTACTCTGCTTCCCTGGCAGAACTCATCAATTCCTCCGGCCTCCAGTACCATCTCTTTGCCAACATGCAACAATTACTGTATATTTGTCCTCTCCCATTACATGCTCTCTCAAGTACCCAACTGCCTCTCCGCCATCTTCTTTTGATGTCTAAGCGCTCTCTGACACTCAACATAGACAAAAAAAATAATCTTCCTCCCTTCCAGGGTTTCCCCCTACGTATTTCTACATCACCGTTGACAACATAATCATCTCCCCTGTTACCCAACTCTACTGCCTTCGTGACCCTCTTGATTCCTCCCTCTCTTTTGCACCCCAGGTTCAATCTCTGGCTACTTCCTCTCAATTCCAACAACGCACCATCACTCACGGTTCCTCTCCCAGAATGCTACTAAACTTATTATCCACTCACTGATCATTTCTCGGCTCAGATCTTCTTTTATCAGCTTAGAAACGCACAAACTCTTTGTAAAACAGATAAGAGCATGCTGCATTGTATTGGTTTGGTATCCTGTATTTTGTTAATTATGCAACTTTAATGATATTTGTATTTTCCAGCAGAAGTTGCAGCTGATAACGTGACCTGAGATTTACAGGGCAATCTACACTCTGCAGTAGACTTCATGTGTGTGGATATATTGGAAATATTCTAAAAAGGAAAAAGCACCATAGATATACATTTGTAATGCTCAATCCTCACTTGAATGTCTCAGCAGATTTGCCCTGATGATTGCTGAGTGGTACTTAAAGTGTGCCGGTAGCACAAGGCGCTTGTTTAAGTAATTGTGCCGAGACACAGCTGCCGACTTATGGCAGGTCATTGGGTGAATCTCCTGGAAGTTTTGTGGCCCCCTGGAGTTTCAGGAATGGCTGCAACACGTATCATGGAAATGCTTTGCAGGAGCAAATTGTACTTAGGAGATTGGAATTGAAATAAATAAATCCCCTCCTTACAAAGGCATACTTATATGCTGAGCAGAATCCAATCAGCAGCAGCTACAAATAGCCCGAGCTGTAATCACTAACAACACTCCAGGGCTGCTTAAATAAGATACAATATTCCTGTTCGAAATGCCTTTGAGTGGCATAAATGCCAAAGTGCACAGTATAAAGGTACAAATGTGGCCGGTGAATGCACAAAATATTGTAATACTTTTGGGAAGATTCGAAGTTTATAAGTGTTGCATTTTTCAGTAGAAGGTATTAAAGAAACCCGCAGCTTGTTGTTTCTATATAATACATCATGTATTATACATGGCTGGAATGGAGGGTTTCCGGATGGAAGTAGACACTAAATAGGTAGCCAGCTAATATTTTGATGCCGTAAAAAGTTCAATCTTTGAAATGGACTTTCTGTAAGCCGACAGGTTCAAAATGTTCAACACATAAAAGGTTGATAAAAAAATGTTCATGATATTTCATTACTTTTAGGGGTTAGGATTCGGGCTAGGCTTAGACTTAAAGGTTAGGGTTAGGAGCAGGCATATGGGTTAGGGTTAGGTTACAGAAGTAAACCATTAGGGTTATGCACCAGGGAGAGGGTTAGAGTTAGGCAATAAGGGGGTGTTATGCACCCCAGGGAAGGGTTGCAGTTAGGCACCAGGGGGAGGATTAGGGTTAGGCACTAAGGGTTAGGGTTAGGTTTAAGGTTAAAATAAAAAAAAAATGAGTCTATAATTTACATGTTGATCCAAGGCTATGTTGACCACTTAATTGTCATCCTTTTGACCCTGTTGACCTATTTACTGTTGACTATAAGACTTCATATTAACAGTCTATCTACAGTATATACAGTCCATATACTATTGGTGGACAGTGGTACCTAGTAATGTGCCCTCACAGTTTTCCACAGAAACCCAACGAAAGTGCCCTCGTCAGTGAGGAGAATTAGCCTTGCAGCAGCAGCCTGACACTGCAGGTGAGAGGAGAAAGTGCTATGTGCATGTGTGGCTAAGATACGTGCATGTGCAATAGAGATTTACAGTAGCCTGAGGTGGCTATGTAATACCCCAATAACTATACCCACATATAGTGTAAGTTTGTGGCAGACAGTAAATCTTTCACTATTTCCTAAACTGGTTGGTGGTCATTCTCCTCACAGAGGCCCTTATTCTAGTTGAATCGGACGGATGCGTATTTTCGGACAGCCATCGAGTGTTCTTAGCCCTGCCTACCATACGGATCGCTCACACCGTCCGAATGTGGTAAAACGCTGAGCGAACGGACCACGAGCGGATGTTTCATGCAAACACCTCCCTTATCTGTGTAAACCTCCCCCATCCTCCGATGGTCGCTGACCATCGAATGATGGACCGAGTGGTCAGGCAGACCAAGTGCTCCAGACCCCACGGACATTTTTTCGAACATGCACAAACACCAACCATCGGCCATCCGTCCTCATTCGGAGACATCCGATTCAACCAGTATAAGGCCCAGAGGCCTTTGCTGACAGGGTCAAAAGGTTGACACAAGCATTAGGTCAACATTGGGAAGGTCGACATTCAAAAGGTCGACATGGGTTTTTCGTGGTTTTTGACCCAAATGTTGACACAGTCGACTTGGACACAGAAAAAGTGCACCGTGTCTCCTCACATGGCTCACTATGCTCGCCATGCTTCGGGCATGAAATACCACCTGCCGGCACATGTCGGCAACAACAAAAAATGTGAAAACCCCATGTCGACCTTTTGAACGTAGACCTTCCCAATGCCGACCTAATACTTGGGTAGACCTTTTGACCCTGTCAACCTTAGCCATGTCAACTTTTTACATGTGTCCACCTAAGGCCTGTCGACATTCAGTGGTCAATCCAAAGCATGTTGACCTTAATGGTGTCGACCTAGTGACCATATATAATTTATACAGGGACATAGCACAGTCCTGGTTGTCTGAAGGCAAAAAGAAGTTCTCTGAGCTTAAGTGTTATTAGCGGACAGAAACCATAGGGCTATTTCACACGCTCCGGCGAAATCCCGCACGGCCAGGAAGCCGTGCCACACTAAGAAGTTTAGAATGGAGGGGATGGCGAATGCCCGGCAGCCGTCCCTTACAGTGGTGGAATCCGGCTGCAACCGGACAGCGGGGCCATGGCCGTCCCGTGTGAATAGACACAATAGTGTCCATTGACAACTACTTTGCACGGCATTTGGCCGTGCAGGATTTCGTCGTCCGGCAGGAGCCAGAGTGTGTGAAATAGCCCATAGCTAGGACATAATCATTCCCTTGAAAACACTGACAAACCACCACAGAGAGTCTGCTGCTAATAGGGACACAATATATAAATGGTGGAACCATCCACCAGATAGATGCACAGGGAGATATGAGAGATAGGATTTTACTTTAAGAAATTTACTATGATTTTATAAGTGGTGATTCATAGATACCGGAAAGAGTAACAATCGCCTTGTGAAATATACTGTTGCCAAGCAACTTTTCAAGTTTCGCATCCACCCACAGGGCCCACTGTAAGGTAAATTAGCAGTTATAGTATCTATTTTTCCTTTCAATCCAGGATAAATTCAGCACCATACAGCATTACAGATTCCCGGCATCCTTCTGAATTTCTATAGTATAAAATATCCTTCTAAAACCATTGGTTCATTACTCTCTAGACAAATTGGTGTTTTAAATGCGTTATGAACAGCACTGGAGTCCTAAGAAGTCCCAGGCATCACTACGGCTTCAATACAATCACATTCCCCATACAGCAGGTCAAGTACAAAGAAGTCAAAATAAGAACAAACAGCTTTGAAAGAGAAAAAGAATGCAGGAGCTTAGAGGCATTTGTTCTAAATGTGTTTATAAGCATTGGTTTTAAATTGAGCAAAAAAGAAATAAGGTCACCAGGGGCCACATCACAGTGTCTGAGATTTAAATGTAGCTGAAAAAATAGCAAGTTTCAGTTCTGTAACTATCGGTTTCATATAGCACTTAGGTGTGCTTGCAAAATGCCATATGCCCATCAAATAAACACATGTAAACAAAAAGATGCTTCATCTTACCTCCTTCATTGTCCTTACTGTCCGCACACAAAGTCTCCATGGCGACGTCGCAGCCCGCTCCCCTCCAGCCCGGCTGGCACACGCAATGCCATCCATTTTGGTCCAGGGTGCATCTTCCATTGCTGTTACAGAGTCCCGGACAACCTTCTGCCAAGACACAGACACAAGGAAAATATCAAGTGATTTGGGAATTCCACTTTTTTCGGAGAACAAAACGTAAGACACTTACAGGCCTTCATAAAAAAGCATAAACACTGTAACAACACATGAAGAGAAAGCAAATCACATTGCACACATCATAAACTCTTAAGTAGTCCTTCAAATTAGACGTATGAGATCTATTTAGCCTGGAAGCAAATGCTCCCACTGACCAGATAACATGACAGGTTTTCTAATCTCCTATTGTAGGATGCAGATCAAGCAGAAAGTAAATTATATATTTCTGCAATACAAGCCTTTGTTAGCCTTTTTCCTGATTGGACTATAACTACAGTACATGAGAAAAGAGGAGACATGGTTTCCTCACAGTTGACTACAAAGCTGTCCTATCAATGTTGTAGGCAATAGACCAAGGATATTATTTGACAAATTGTGTGACTGATTTGAACAGCCTCCATATTATCTGGTCTCAGGGTGGAAGTGCCTTCATGTGAATTTACAGTGCTTTCCATCATTGCACAAAGTACTGGCCAGAAGTACTGTACATAGTAATGACCATACTTTGCACTGAGAGAACATTCCTTTTATACATATGAAGCGGAAGCTGAGAAATAAAGTGAAGCAGCTTAGCAACTAATCTAACAGACATTGGGGGGAGTCAGGCTGCAAACGGAGGGGACAGGACTGACAGGATTTCCAACGTAACGGAGGTGCTGTGCGTGTGCGGTTTTGGATACTCAGGACGGACAAAATGAAATACCAGAGGGACCACAAGAAAAGACATTGATAAGACTGAACAAAAACACGGTAGTGACGTGCTTCAAGACATAGAGCAAGAAGTGAGGTTTTCTTTGTGACAGTCTCCCTAATGCTTTTGCATTTTTACCTTTATATCCTATCTTGTCTGCTTTTATGAGCAAGAAGGGAAAATTTGTGAAACAAATTACAATAATTGAATAGATCTGAGGATTAAAAAATGTTTCAAATGTCTATATGACAATACATATAAAAATGTCAGAATAAATGAAACAAAATATGAACAATAAATTTGTCTTTTTCTTGTGATTCAATACTTTTTACATTGAAAATTCAGTCCGGTACCTTGGGATGGTGAATACTAATGTTATTAAAAAGAAATCAAAATCATTACTCAACTACTATTCGTCCAGTTGGTTGGGGATGTTAAATTATGATTTTAATGCATAAACTATTTTTTTTTTAAATATGTCTGTGCACTAGTTTTTAGGGGTGAAATGTTAGAGTTGGTTATAAATGTATAAATAAAAGTGCTTATAGTTCCATGTAACACTTGACAAAGTTCTTTGTCATGTGCTATACAGGGACTCCCTGGCAACATCAGCAATTTAAGTTCTACAGTTACCCCTACTGTATGCGCAGGCTGGTTGAGGATACGGTGTTGCTAGGAAAATAACTTATACAGTATCACGCATCCCTGTGTAACGCAGAGCTGGAGGCTGGGAATGTGCATAGTGCACATACTGGACTTGCCACAACAAAGGTAGTCTTCCTGGCGGATGCCATGGCACAGATAACAAAGCGGAAGCATTTCACACATTAGGTGGACTTAAAGAAATAAATAAAATAATAAAATATCAAATTTTTAGTTTGTTTTTTAACATGAAAATCTAATGAAACTTCTAAGTAATCATTGAAGAGGCCAGGTGTTTAAAAATGTTATTAGCTAGTAGGCTACTGTATCAGACGTGCATATACCGTAAGTAGGAAAACTGTCCCTCTACTGGAAATTTGAGTTACTTTTACTATAGCACTAAATTTTTATGTGGTACAGTACATGAGGGCCTGCCTAGGTGCAGAAGGCTTCCTGTAGAAATATATATTTTATTGCAAAACTGTTAAAATACCTTTCCTGTACTGTAAACATACACACGGGACAATTTTTCCTTATTGTCTAAGCAATCTGTATAGATTGCTTAGAAATTAAGCACACATTGCCACCCCACCCCACCCCTGTGTGTATGCCCCATAGCCATGGCGATGCTCGGTCCCACGCGTATGTGTCTCCCGTTCAGATCTTTAGCACATGCAGTGAACATCTAGATCAGGCATTCCCAACCACGGTCCTCAAGGCACACCAACAGTGCAGGTTTTAGTGATATCCAGGCTTCAGCACAGATGTTTAATCAGAATCCCTCAGATACTAATTAAGTCACCTGTGCTCAAGCCTGGATATCTACAAAACCTGCACTGTTAGTGTGCCTTGAGGACCGTGGTTGGGAATGCCTGATCTAGATACATGTATATCACCTGCATGTGCCTAAAGAACACTGCGTTCCACACTGGTTAGCACAGATCGCTATCTGGGTATAGGGTAATGTGTGCTAAGCGATCTGTGCTAATTAGAACGCCCAGCACAAAAGTTAAAACACACATTGGTCCGTGTGTATGGTGGCTTTATCCACTTTGTTTATAGTACAGTAAATATATTTATACATCCTTCAGATACATTTAATTTGTAAAGTTTAAACTAATTTTAAAAGGCGATGGAAAGCATTTGATTTCATTTTACTAACAATAAAACCCCCCGCCTGCCAGTTATTAACAAGGATATTATGTCTCCCTGACTTCAGTCTAATTATTAGCAAAGTTATCTTTGCAAATTGGAGGGCAGAATGTGCTTAGCGAGCAATTTTTAAGGCAAGGTACTTTATAAAGCTAAATGTGCCCGTTGCTTTTTTTATTTCTTCCTTAAAGTGTGGTTCCTAATTGACTTTTATCCCTGCATAACTTGATACAAAATGTTCTAATGGGCTCCGTTTCCTCTGTATAATTAGGACTTTCAGAGACGAGAGGGCTGCTGTCTTAGTTAACCTGTTCAGTGGGGGACGTAACATGTGTTGTAGGTCAATGTCACATTAATGGGGAAATTATAGCACTGACATTTTTAAAGGTGTATTAGAAATGCATTAAAGTGAAAGTGCTCACCCATTCAACACTATTTTGGCACAGACATTTTGGCCTGTTTCACTTTTTTTTTTTATGGAACTGAAAATTGGAAAATCATACAGCAACAAAAGACACAATGGCAATTCTTGGGGAACATGCACACATGGGCCACATTTAAATTAGGGAAAGAGCGATGCAAGGGGTAGAGCAGCTCCAAAGATATTATTTCATGGCTGCCATCTTTAACGAGATGCTCAAATACTGTCTTGAGACTGTCAAATTCTTGGACCGTTAATTTGTTTAAAGACATTTTTCAAAACACTGTCTTTCTGCAGAAGTAAATGATAAATCACTTACAAATATGTCCAATTACCTGCTAGTATCTCTACTATCAACAAAAGCTGCCATCTTAGCTTTATTCCCCTTTTTTAGTTGTTATGATCAAAGAGGACTATAAGAATTCCCATTTTAGATGTATGTCTCTATCCCAAGAAAGGATGAGCTTTTAATCTTGCCATGTTTAAAGATGACTGCCTTCAACTTGCATTGCAACTTGCCAAAGTGACTTTGGAAGCATTGCCTAAGATCGGTCAAAACTACTTCACCGTGATCACAATTAAACGGAATAATACTGAATAAATAGACATAAAATGGTGGTGGGCGAGCACATTCAATTTGCCTTCAAGCTATTAAACCAATTGATAGTGTCTAGTAATCTAAGGAAATTAATGGAACTGGGTTATTGCTGCAACAATAATTCATAAAGATATCTGTATTTTATTTTTCATAGAGGGGGGATCATTTAATTTATTAAGCATCAGTGATCACACATGGTTATGATCAATTTCTGAATGATTTTGGACCAGTGCTAATAGCAAAATCTGCATTAAAATGACAGAATACTGTAAAGGGTTTTCTTTTACACAATACTGGTGGTGTTACATTTTATTGGAAGCTATTCCAATGCAAAATTCCATTTTGGGAGGAGACAGATTGATTTTTTTTTTTCAGTATCCATTGAAGAAACAAACTTTGACTTTAGATTTGAAGTTGTTGTTCTATATAGTATACAAAAGGTGTTCTTTTACCAGATTTTTAAATCAATAGGGCCACAGCCATTACTGACAAAAATCAAACCTAATGTTCAATACTACAGTATGTTTTCCTTTCAGAAATGAAATATTGCACTAAATAGCCTCTAGATAAGCATTATTATTTTACTAAACAAGAGAAAGGCTAGCGACTTTCCAATAGTATTTTTTTTTACCACCTATTATATTTTATTTACAAATCTCAAAAAATTCGAAATGTATTATTAATATAATAAAGAAAAATGTAATGAAAGAAAATCTACTGTAATTACAAATAAAAAGGGAATTAAATATAAACACTATTTTGTGTTTCTTGTACTGTATATTAGTTGACTGTTTAAAGAACACTAAAAATATAAGTGGTATTTTGTATTTATGTAAGCTACAGGTCCCTCCGCTCTCTCTCTCTCTCTCTCTCTCTCTCTCTCTCTGATTGGCTTACATAATTTGAAAGTGAATTGGATTGGGCTAAAATGGCATTGGCTGTATTGGACAAACAAGAAGGGATGGTAATTAAAGCAAAAATCGTACCATAATGTATCTGGTACAGTAAAGTCAGATTAACATAAATAAAATGGGAGTAAAGAAAAAAACAACCGGACATATTATGATAATCTATTTAGCTGATTGAGAAAGCTGATGTGCGGGTGGGGGGGAAGGAGGGGTACGTTACTCACATAAACACAGCTAGTACGGTTTTACAACTGGGAAATTATACCCAAACATTTTTAAATAATCCAGTAAACAGAAAATTAAGAACATTTTAAAAATGTTAAGGGCATGCATATATTTTTTTATACATAACAGTAGGAAGAGAAACACAATGCAGGGAAAAGAAGTTATCTTAATGAATAATGAATGAAGCTTGAATTTTTTCAGAGCACAGCAAATGTTTTTAAATAAATAATAATTCTGATTTCAGAGTAAACACATAGGTGTAGATAATTAGCTGACATTTACATATGTTTTATAGATTAGCTACAGCATTTTCCAACTTGGTGACACCTCCCTGTCATGTGTCAGATTTAACCTGATCTGGAAAGGATTTTTTTGAAAGCTCAGCAGGAGCAGTTGTGGGGCAAAACCATTTAAACAAAAAGAAAGAAAAAAAAATGATTGCGGGGTCTTTCATCCCTTCTAGAGCCAGCGGGAATTAATGCGTTTAAAAATATCAAGAATTAACACAAAGAAAAACCAAAACTCTATAAAACAAAAATTAGCAAATGCTCTACATGTATTAATGCACACACACAAACAGCATTGGTCAGATTGAGGAGAGGTGGGTGGGGTTCATGTTAATGGTATTTTGACACATAGAAATTGGGGTATATATAGCTGTATATGTACTCCAATTCTAAAAGGTTAAATAAGTAGAAATAATACAGTACCTTTAACTATCTTATCCAAATAGTGAGCTTGTGAAATTGAGAGGGGAAAAGAACAAGACAGACATTTCAGGACAGCAACTGTTAGAAATGACATGCAGAAATAAGAGCACCTGATGCTAGGACAGGGAATATTAGGGTTAGAGCAGAGATTAAGAGATGAGACCTCCAAACCAGAAAAAACAGCCGAAATTCCCTGTACTGGAATCTACATCTCATGCCGCTTCAGGATACTTTAAATCTGCCTCCCTCTACATGCCCTCGCTTTAATAACATGGTAGATTTATATCACAGTAATTTGTACGCAGTATTTAAAAGGTAGCGCTGACCTATACATGCAGTGCAGATGTAGAGTTAAATGCAAGGCCATTTGCATAGAATATGCACATGCGCCGAAACCAAGTGTACACAATTACAGCTAGGGACAGGCGTACACAAAGCTAGTGCATGTCCAGTTGTGGCTGGTGGGGTGCATAGTTACCTACCCTCCTGCATTTTGCAGGAGACTCCCTGAAATAAAAGCAATCTCCCTCTCTCCCTCATTAGTCTAAAAAGGAATGAGAGATATATACATTTATATTGAATCATCAGCACCATTTCCCAGCACTTTACCAAGTATAGTAGCTCTTACTAACTGCTTTGGGGCTCATATACATTTGGATATAAGTCATTTTAAAATACACACCCACGTTTCTAGGCACCACGTTCACATTCTCTTTTCACAATCTCTCCATATATGGAGCTAGACACGCCCTTTGGGTGGAGCATGACACGCCCCCTCAATGGGGCTCTGTGCAAAATTGTATTAACTATAATCTCCCTGAAACTAGTTTTCAAAAGTAGGCAAGTATGGTGGGGTGTAACTGGGAGTTAATATGAAGGTAACGTTCAGAGAAGATGCATTGACTAAATTGCGATGTTGTGCATACAGTATGTATAACTGTGCATTAGAAAATGCATATACTGGACTTAAATTAGCATTGGAGCAAGTATGCATGGATAATGGTGATGACTATGAAACAAACATATGGCCTGTCCTCAGAGGTGCATAGAACTGTACATATGGAAATATATACTCCATTTTATGCATGCAATGCATACGCAATTACTGACCACTTGCATTCGATTATGCATCAGGACCCTTGCGTACATTTCACTTGTTCCTAGTGGAATGATTGAGGCATGATGTACCCTATGCCTCAAAGATGCCACTAGGACTGTGAGGTTGTTGTGAATGAATAGGCTGTTGTATTTCTTTATGTACTGTATATAGATTTAGTGCACAGAAACAGATTTTGCGTTACCATTATCTAGTTGACCTACCCATAGTTATGCACATTTGGGTATTTGAACAGTCTGTTACTAATACGTCTTTGGAAGAAGTAGCCTAATACACACTACAATCAATGTACGTACAGAATGCTTCTAAAAGCTGGTGATGCTTTATGCATGTTAAGAACAAGAATATCTATGAATAAATGTTCATTTGCAGACACATACTGATACACACAAACACACAATGATCTATCATTACTTTGGAATGTAAATGCACATAAAATGCACAAATAAACGGAATGTACAGTATGAATGAATCAGCTAGTCATTCCTTGAACATGTGTCCAGAAGCATATCATCATAAGCATCCTTATACCCAAGCCCTGTGTCTGCAGAAGAACCATAGAACCATAGCTAGCTTGGTTATGTTGCTGCTGATGCTGGATTGGGTGTTTGTTTGTCGTGGCTGTGAGTCTGTACGTAGCAGTAATACAAAAGCATGTAAATGTCGCACTCGCTAGTATATGTAATGAGTGGAGCACTGACGCCTTCTGAAATCATACAGAGACACACCATTGGACACACATTGGTCGCACCATTGATCATCTAAGCAATACTTGCAATGTCTGCTGGAAGTAAGCTGCCTGAGCTGTTACCACTGCATACACAGACGCAGCCAAAGGCTGGGATGCTCCACAACATGTCCGCGACATGCCTGTGTGTCACACACACACACAACCCTCCCTTATAATCACTAACTAATGCTTACTGACGCACAAATCCACATTGCGATCACCAACTATAATGCATTGGATGAATGCTCAGTGCACAATACAATAATAATGCTCAAATCCTCAAACATCGGCCTTACGTCCACCCTTGAATAAGACCATCTATTCCTATGCCAACCTTCATCATTCTTTATTCTTTGGGCTGCCATCAGAAATTGTGGGGCATGAGACTGACAAAATAGGCAGGGCCAGCCTTCCCTTTATCGAACACCTGGAATGCCTGGTGAGACCTGTATCTGCAGCACTGGCCCTCAATCACTACATTGATTCAAGGGAAATAGGAACTTTGTTTATGACTAAATACACTTTCTAAGCTCCAATCCTGTGCCCCCTTTATGTCTGGGCCTGGCCGGGACAGGAGCCCCACAGTGGCTGGTGGCTGTTCTGTTACTGCTAACTGCTAATTATAGTTACTGTAGCACACAAGTATGCTTACATGGAAAACAGACTTCTTTTTTAGATATAAAGTTGCTGCATTTGGGATATTTTGTTTGGTCTTACAGTACAGCAGCAGCTAAATTGTTGGTGTCTACTACACACCGAGGGGTGGACATTTTCTTTAGGTGACATATTTGATAGCCTTCATTGGATAAAGGTGAAGTCCACAAGACGCCTATGGAAAAGGCTGTATCCCTTATAATCACTTTAGTGAGTTGAACTCCAAGAAATATAATACTAATAAATAAGTAAGTAATGTTTGTGTGCTGCGTAAGGCCATCTATGAAATAACTACACAGATCAGCACAATGCTATTATGGCTACATACCAAAATATCAACTGTACAACTGCTAATGAGGCACAGATGTGAGGACACAGAAGAGATAGGTCCACGAAACAGCAAATATGATCACATTATGCATATGAAACAGACATTTTGAAATGTAATAAAATAAAATATATTATGTAATGTTATAGCTCTATAAAGAAAATAATTCTGCATTACAGTATATGTTATTATGACATGTGGACACCTCCCTATTCTGAGCTTAACTTATTATGTATGTACCTTTATAGGTTTAAATGTTGACTTCATACAGTAATAAATATGTAAATAAGTCCTGATTTATGACATGAAATATATTCTGACTTATAAAAACACATTAAACAAATAAAAAAAAGTTTTGCTGGGCATAAATTTTGCAATTAACTCCATATACTACAGACAGCATTATTGACCACCATATACTACAGAGAACATTAAACTCCTACACAGTCTTATTAGAATTAGAATTTTGCTTTAATCATAATTAACATTATGTCATTATCCCCCTACCCCTCTTATTCTTATTACCTACCTTAAACTATATGCAATACTATGTGTACTGTAGGAATACATGCAGACCACTGGTGTTGAGGATACCCATGGTCAGAATATCGACGCCAGCATTATAAAGGTGAGACTACTGACAGGGGTCTGGTAAGTATACTTTCCCCTTAACCCCAACTCTCCCTCCTCGCAGCCTAACCCTCCCTCCCCCCGCAGCCAAAGCCTAAATTTTCCCGCCAGTGCCTAATCCTAACCCCATCACCTATACCTAACCCTCCCACCCTGCAATCCTAACTCTAACCTCCCCCTGCAGCCAAGCCCCCAAGTGAATAAACCTAACCCTTCTCACGTCACAGAATAAACCCCCCCCCACAGCCTAACCCCAACCCTCATAACCTGCCACCTCAACTTAACCCTCCCTCCCCCGAAGCTCAACCCTAAACCTTTCCCCCTGAAACTCTTGTACCCTGCTGCCTAACCCTAACCCTCCCTTTCTAAGTACCTAAACTAAATACACACACCCCTGCAGCCTAACCCTAATTTCCTTCCCTCTGGTGCCAAAAACTAACCCAGGATTATCTGTTTTTCCAACTTCTCTCCCCATAATGGAGAAAGCTTGCTATGGCTACAAAGTGTTGCAAAAATTCTAGAAACATAAGCGACGGCACCATGGACACATCAGAATGATGATAGTCCACTTTTCATAGCCTTACCTGTCAAGATATATAACCGAATGTTGACCAATGGACTTAGTCGTAGACAGGGCAACATGTTGGCCATTTTTGGATTATATATAAAGTAATTGTCAGAATAAAGCCAGCTATATCTCAGTGCCACATTTATCTTACGTAATATACCAGACTGCAGGTAAGTTGGTGGCTTATGGCAAGACTGCGGTAACTATTGACAGTCACTAACCCCAATGCTATTAAAGCCGAATGTTAAAAATACTACCACTTTATGCATGCATCTCCCGCGTGTTCAGTAACTGGAAGGGTGTGATAGTGCAGCTGCTGAACAGTATACCAAAATCACCATGATAAGGGACACAGTTGTACCCAAACTGGATTTTGAGTAGTAAATAGAGTGAGTACAGCAGGTCATGGTATCAGCTGTTACATAGTATCAGTGAGCTCACAAACTATAGAGCCCTGCGGTAACAGCCTCTATCGTTAGTGAAACCTACAGTACAGTACTTTAAGTGTGTATGCAAAAGTTAATATTTGCCTGACCTTCCTCTCTAGCACAATATGTCATAAACGTAAAGTCAAAGTACATTTATTGCTGGAAATCCTCAATTAAAGGGCAAAACGGCACAGGTCTAAATATATTGAATTATTGTAAAGAAACACCATACACACATGGCAGAATGCTAAAACCTGACAGCTGTAATTGGCCATGTATTGCCAAAAGATGTACAGGTTGAGTATCCCGTATCCAAAATGCTCGGGACCAGGAGAATTTTGGAATATTTTAATATTTCAATGATGTATTTTGAAGTATCTTGCATTTATGCTGTATAAACACATAATATACACACAAATATATTTTATTACCACATAAAATACACACAAATATATTTTATTTGTTCAAAAAACAAGGTTTCAAAACGTGAAACAAAATGTGTGTACTATCTCAGCACTGAATTTGAATGCCAAGCAATCATTGTCTTGCACATAGTGCCAGTTACATATCATGTCCCCAGTGATGCTGTTACAAATGTCCCCAGTGAGTTTTTAGCAAAAAAATATTTTTTTTCACTTTCTGGAATGTCTGGTTTTCGGAATAATTCGGATAACGGATACTCGGATACGGGATACTCGACCTGTATCTCTATTAAAGCCATCCTTATAAGTCTACAGGAAAACATCAATGATCACCTTTTTACCTATGCCGAAACACCACATTCTAAGTTATAAGCCCCTTAATCTGCAAAAAACACCTTTGGGCCGAGGTCTATATTTTTGTCAGTGTCTATTGCAGTGATTGCGGCTTTTGTCCTACAGTATATAATAACAGGCATAATCACAGCTGGAAAAAGGCAATCTGATTTTACTGGGTATTTCAAGAAAAGACTCTTACCAGTGAAAATTACAGAATAGGAAACGTTGAGAGAAGCTTAAAAGAGCTCTGATGCGAACCAGCCAATAACAAAACAGACTTTCCAATTTACAAGCCCAATGTCTTGAGCCTGATCACAAGTAACTGGTATTTGAGGGAGGAATAATTCCCCGGCACGCTAGCAAAACCTAACAATTCTTCTGAGCAGACACAGGCAATTATGCAAAACTCTGAGGAAAGTTATGTATAGTAGTTGTCTAATGTGGAAGGGAATACTCTAGGGGCATATTTCAGCCCACCCCTGCTGTTTCATTTGGCTTGGCAGAGGAGAATCAAGTCTAAATTGTATCTATTAAAACAAAGGTGAACATCAAGCCGTCTTCAGGAAATTACACAATGTTTATTGGAAATCAAACTGGCTATTTTTTGTTGCAAAGATTGAGACCTGAAAACAATTGCTTTTTAATATAAGAAAACATTTGTCTATTTTTGCTTTTGCTTCAGTACCTTTCAAATATTTCTTCCATTAGTGCTGGTCATTGAAGTTATAAAAAAAAATATATATATATTTTCTCCACAAAAAAACTGGAGAAATTGATTTCCATAGACCAACCATGGGACATGACACAGGCAGTCTGCTATTCTGGCCTGCACAGGATAAGGCCGTCTGGGGTATGGATGCACATTATTAAGTGAATAAAGGGGAAGCTCCAACTTATAAGGTATTTATATTAGCACTATGCTCAGAAAAGTCTGGGTTATCCAGTTGCATACCAGGCATTCGGTATGTGCCTTCTCCATCCACAAGGTACTATTACTGCAGTTCAGGTTGTTATTGCCACTAAGGGACCACATCATTTCGAAGAGGTGACTCTCCTCCACTGGTCTACATAATGATTTCTACAGTACACAGGTACAGTATTCATATGTATATTCAACTGAGTGTGCCCTGAGCCTGTGGGTGGATGGGAAGGTTGTGGGTGGATGGGAAGGTTTTCGGTTATCCTTTCTTCTCAATTTACTTGCTCTTAAACTCTTCAGCGAAGCTCATCATGGAAAAGGCAGGGTTTAATTATATCATCACTGGCCAGCGTCGCTAAGCCCTGTCCCTTCCTGGGTCTCAATGAAAGCAACTGCAGCTGCTATGGGGCCTGAGCTAAATGGAGATTATATTCTCTGTGTAAGTTACACATGTCATATACAGATGGAGCAGCTCTCTATTGCCAATCACCGCTGTTAGCCATCTGCCAGAAAGGGTCGCGAGTGCCCTGTTCCGACAGGGCCCTCTGCCGCCTTCCCACCGCCCCCCCCGTAGATGCCCGCACCCGCTAACCCTGCCCATCTCCCTGAAGCGGACATGGGCAGGGATTCCCCTCCACCGTGCCGTGTGAAGGGGACGTGCGTGCCCGTGAGACGCTCGCACATCCCCGTCAGATGCAGCACCTCTCCACCAGCATTCCCTGAGCTGGTAGAAATGCGCTACATCTGTACATTTATCACAAATGCTATGGGGACTACAAATATCCAGTTACACTATTGTTCAGCTATATCTACCATGCAGAACAAAGGTATTTTTATTCATGCTGTCATACCGGGTACAGAATCTTAGATCCACAGGGCTGTGGGTGCATGACGCAGAGAGCAGCCCAGGAGCCGAGATGATGTCCTGAGTAATATACAGTACACTCACCCTTCATGGCACAACATTTTTACTACACTGAAACATTGACAGTATGTTTTGGTACTCTTTACCTAGGACGGCGCCCATCGCGGGCATCGCGTCCATCGCATGCACCAAAGTAACGGGTGCGACGCGACCGACGCGATGCCCGCGATTTCCCATAGGGATCAATGTTACATTTTTCAATGGACGCGATTTTTCAGTTCAATGCCTCAATGCCCGCGATTTAGCCATAGGAAACAATGTTAAATGGGCCACAGAGCCCAAATAGGCACCCTAAGCAGTGAAATGTCCCCCACAATTGTTAACGACACCCCACGATCCACGCGAACCCGAAGCGTGGCGAGTGCAGCGAGCCCGTGAGGGGCGGCGGTACGCGTCCTCCGACCTTTTCATACCCCCACTATCCACGTCGGCGTGGAGTTGAGAATAGAATAGTGTGGCGAGCGCAGCGAGCCACCGAGCCCGAAGCGTGGCGAGCGCAGCGAGCCCCGCGAGGGGACGCGGATACCTGTGAAGCCCGCGTAGGGCCGCTTTTACCTGTGAAGGTATCCGCGTCCGCTCGCCACGCTTCGGGCTCGGTGGCTTGCTGCGCTCGCCACACTATTCTATTCTCAACTCCACACCGACGTGGATAGTGGGGGTATGAAAAGGTCGGAGGACGCGTACCGCCGCCGCTCGCCACGCTTCGGGTTCGCGTGGATCGTGGGGTGTCGTTAACAATTGTGGGGGACATTTCACTGCTAAGGGTGGCTATTTGGGCTCTGTGGCCCATATAACATTGTTTCCTATGGCAAAATCGCGGGCATTGAGGCATTGAACTGAAAAATCGCGTCCATTGAAAAATTTAACATTGATCCCTATGGGAAATCGCGGGCATCGCGTCGGTCGCGTCGCACCCGTTACTGTAGTGCATGTGATGCCCACGATTTTTTACACCTGATGACCGCGATGGACATCGTGGGCGCCGTGCTAGGTAAAGAGTACCTATGTTTTTATACCATGTGATATTATTGGAGGGTTCTGGAGTACCACACTTTCTGTCAATTGTATATAAAATGAATTGGTCTGTTTTTCTACTTGGTTATTATTTCAGACACCCCTGCTTTAATTGGGATGAAAACAACAAGAGGTGGTGCAGTTGGATCTTGACTAGGTTTTTGGAGAAGTTTGGATTCAAGTCAGACATTTTGGTGTACACCAGGCATAACTTTGGTTTCTGTTGCTTCCACTAGATGGATTGATTATCACAGAGTGATAACATTGGTTCCTATAAAACATGCTAAAAGAGTCAAGGTCCTAGTCAGACCTCCCATTGGTATGTGCCAGACAGAACATTGACCTGTGGAGCCTGTTCTGGGCCTTCCACTTGATTGATTTGGATGAACTGTAATAACTGACAGAAAAAATTAAATTGAATGACCTGCAATACTGTAACTGACAGAAAAGGAGGTGAAAAGACAAAAAATTCCAAATGAACTGGGTTTACAGACAGTTGTTATCAGAATATCAGCAATTCACAGGTAGGCTTATACAAACAGGGTGTGAAATCTTTTAGAGACCTGTAGCACTAACTACATGCAGGCATATCACCTGGTCAGCTTGTCGAACATGTGGAGAATGGTCTTTTTTCTCTGCTTTAAATGTAACCACACCTAATATGGCAATGGAGTCATCTGCCACCAAGCTCCAGCACCCAAGGGGGCACCTCTCCTCCTCTGCAAGTTTAAATCAGTAAATTGAAAGCTATCGATACCATGGGCCTTATTTTGGTTCATTCTTTCTGACAAAATCCTTCTTAGATGGGCAAAACCATGTGCACTGCAGGTGGGGCAGATGTTACTTGTGCAGAGAGAATTAGATTTGGGTGGGGTTTTACTTCAAAGTGAGATCTATATTGCAGTGTAAAAATAAAGCAGTCAGTATTTTCCCTGCACAGAAACAAAATTACTTACCCAAATCTAATTCTCTCTGCACATGTTACATCTGCCCCCCCTGCAGTGCACATGGTTTTGTCCATCTAAGAAGGATTTTGTCAGAAAGAATGAACCAAAATAAGGCCCCATGTCTGTGGCTGAGTTCTGAAATATATGTGTGTTCTCTCTCTTGATTGATAGATAGATAGATAGATAAAGCAGGGCACCTATATATATCTTGCCTCCGGGTCACTTGGATGGACATGACAGTATTTTCTTTATGATCGTATTCTTGAAGGCCACAAAACCAGAATGCTATGGCTGACCAATGAAATGGTTAACTCTGTTAGGCAAATAACAGCAGTGTCTAGAGGGCCTAAAGAGTCTACACTTGCACACAACATTGTTATTCTAAGCGTCCTTTGCAGGGCATATAATATGTCAGAAAACGCTGGTCTCCTATTATACGTTCTGAGCGTGGCCTTCTCTAATGACTGCTATTAGCATCCCATTAAAGAGGCACCTAGGTATCATCCTTAGATTATTCATGCACTAGATTCAGTAGATATGATAAAATGAGACTACTCTCTGAATAAGTATATTAAAACCATTTATTCCAATCAGCTGCTGTTTTAATCAGCAGGAACAGCATGCCCATTGATTTGATGTTCATTAATTGGTACTCACTGCACTATTTTATTACTGATTATCCTGTCATAATGGATTAGAACACTAACACAATTTGCATTGCTACATATCTGTCCTCCTCTAGGAGTTCGTATGAGACGGGAAGAAATCATTCTGCAATAAAGCGAGAGTCCATTTATAGGGTTAATATTTAGCGCATCAAGATCCCTAATACAGATGCCGCTACTGTATGATGCCTGCACCTGTTCATGACTATTTTAGCTTTTTATATGTCCAACAATTTACATTTCTTGTTTTACATTTCCAGTTAAATACATATTGACTCCGTAAGTGGCGAATCTTGCACCATACCGAGTCCCTGTGTTGCCGCCCTGCCGAATACTCTACCCTCCCTTGCTCGCCGTATCGGAAGACACATTTTCTCGCATGTGCCCGCAGTAGGAAATGAGTGCCCACTGACCATCCAATGATTTCCCCTGCCTTCACAAATATAAGTCAGTTGAAACTGACATATTTGTCGCCGCCCGGACTATGGGGGAGATTCTGTAAAGCAGAAATGCGGTAAAAACACAGTTTTCGGGGTTTTTACCGCATTTCCATATGCTATATGCCCCCTCCGCAGTGCCAGCGCTGCGGAGGGAATCGCCAGCAAAAGCTGGCGATTCCCTGCAGAAGCCTATGGGCTTCTTACCGCAGCGCTGTTTGAGGGATCCGTCACGGATCCCTCCCAGCGTGCCCTGCGGCCGGGGTCTGCGCATGCGCAGATGGACTCCCGGGTCACAGACCCGGAAGTCCAGTGCCGGCGCCGCATCGCAAGGGACAGCTCTTATCGCAAGAGCTGTCCCTTGCGTTAATAACGGCATATGTTACAGCATATGCCGTTATTAATAATGCGGTAGCCGGCGATAATGGGCGCAGATGTTACAACATCCCGCCCAAAGACAGGGCAGGCGGCTGACATCATGTGATAATAGCCGCCCACTCCCGGCAGGCATCGGCCCGTCCACGTACCCATGGGAAAGCCAAGCATTTTCATGGGTACACACACCACCCCCATCTGCCCGTCCCTTCCTCCCTGTTGCGAATGGCAGCGGCGAGTGAGCAACTCGCCTTTGCCGTTCGCAGTTGGGGTTTGCTCATGTGAAGAAATGCGCATGCACCCCGACCATCGGGGCAGGGACCGGATTCGGTTTAATGCGTGTGAACCAGAATCGGCCCTTGCTTAGGTATAAAGTTTTGGAAGTTTATTTTAATGACAAGTTGTCCTACTTTACACAGCATGTGGCCAATAAAAGACATGACTGTTACATGTGCATTCTAATAATTATAATATAAAAAAGATTACTATCTCAACAGTAAAGCACCCTGCTTGGCTTGTGACTCTTACAATTATCCCACTAATATGCAAATTACCTTTAACAGTATACTTTATTTAAAAGGTATATAATTACCCCACAAATTAATATTCCATTAACATGAGGATAAATATTCACTTTATCTAATTCTGCTTTTTTGCCATCTTACTATATTTATACAATAAAGCGAGGGGGCAGAGCAGTGTGAAAGCAGAAGTGGGATAATTATATATTATATACTGCTATAAAGTTTTCATTAGATGCTAGCATTAGCAGGTGCTTGTCTGGAGGCCTGCCAATTGTAGTGCCATCTTTTAGCCTTTACACCAGGCTCATCATTAGATATACAGGTCTATACTGTATCTAAAATAGAGAAATGTCATATATATATATATATATATATATATACATATATACAGATTGGTGCGGCCCGGCACTCACCGCTGCGGTTCAGCTGCCCTGTTGCCTGTCCATAAGTCAGTATGAAGAATCAAAGAAAAGGCTGGCACTCCGGGGTCTTTTGAAAACGTGCTGTATTAAGTGGCAAAAACGACCAACGTTTCGGGGGTGGTCCCCCTTTGTCAAGGTGCGTGGTGATAAAGTTATCACCACGCACCTTGACAAAGGGGGACCACCCCCAAAACGTTGGTCGTTTTTGCCACTTAATACAGCACGTTTTCAAAAGACCCCGGAGTGCCAGCCTTTTCTTTGATTATATATATATATATATATATATATATATATATATATATATATATATATATATATATATATATATATATATATAAAGTGGTTACCGCCAGCAATATTACCCTCTTGTGATAACATTTGCTGGGTTTCGTTCACGATAGCTCCTTCATGCAATATATGAGCCTAGTTAACAAGTGAATCAGTGCAGTAAGTTTACCGCCACAGTCCTCTTTTCCCGATTGCCACCTCAGGATGGTGGTTAAACAAGATAAGTGGAATACCTAGGAATTTTACATCCACTGCACCTGCACAAGCACGCTTGTCAGGGAATGTGTGTATATCTCCTGAACCTGGACTAGGGAAGTGATAATCTAAACCAGTGGTAGTCAACTTCAGTCCTCGAGAGTTACCAACAGTTCACGTTTACTAGATCACCTCACAGGTACACAGGTGCACTCATTACTGACTGGCACATTATAAATTATCCACAGGTGGAGCTAATTATTTCACTTATGATTCTGTGAGGAGACCTGGAAAACGTTAATTGTTGGTAGCTCTTGAGGACTGGAGTTGGCTGCAACTTTTTCCATTATACGGTAATACCCAAAATGGTGTATGTAGAACACTGTAACGTAGCATGT
Organism: Crinia signifera; assembly: GCF_055691185.1. Classification (NCBI taxonomy): domain Eukaryota; kingdom Metazoa; phylum Chordata; class Amphibia; order Anura; family Myobatrachidae; genus Crinia; species Crinia signifera. The sequence continues at coordinate 95,439,575 of NC_139217.1, forward strand.
CATATGCAGCTACAGCTGCGGTTGCACACAGAATAGAGGCATGCCACATATTATGTTAATCAGCAGAAGCGGCTTTGCATTCATATGTTTGTGATAAGATGAATTATAATAGAAAAAGTCATTAGATGCGCAAGTCACACAGAGTTCGCGCATTTTGTGGAACGCCACTTGTAAAGCACGGGAGATAAATGTATGTACAGTAGACACATAAGTATTGTATTTATAATTGAGAACAAAAGTACATTTTCCATTACAGGTTGAGTATCCTTTATCCGAAATGCTCCAGACAGGAGCACAAGGGGATGAATCTGGAGTTCGGCATATTTTTAGCTTTTTCATACTCACCTGGTCCTCAAGTGTCTGCCGGTGTCCACCCCATCCATCTATTGAGGCATCCCCGGTCCCCAATAACACATTGCGCTGGATGTCCCCGAAGCACCCGTGCAATGCATCATTGAGTCTGTAAATGCCTCTAAAGATGCGCAATGTGGACAACGGGGACCAGGTGAGTATGCAAAACAAAAATCTACTGTAGGTTGCATGGGTTAAAACAAAAAAATATTTAGGTATATTCCAAAAACCTAAGGTTTTTGGAATATTTCAGTTTTTGAATACCTGTATAAGGGATACCCGACCTGTACTGCACTAAGCTTTGACAGAAAATTAGGTACTTGTTTCCTAGCATGGCGCCAATTGGGTCCCATCGCATACCTTAACTTAAGGTATGCGATGGGACCCGACCGACCCAATTTCAGGCTTTTTTTTTAGGTTTCCTGACAAATGTAAAATCGGGTCCATCGCATGCCATTATAATGGCATGCGATGCGACCGACGTGACCGACCCAATTTTACATTGTAAGCATTGTATGTAATGTTAAATTCCGAGCGCAGCGAGCCTGCGAGGGGCGGCGTTACGCGTCCTCCGACCTTTTCATACCACCACTATCCACGTCGGCGTGGAGTTAATTTTATATACTGTGACAAGCGAACCGAGCCACCGAGCCCCGCGAGTGGACGCGTAATAGCTGTGAAGTAATGCGCGTGAGCTCGCTACGCTTCGGACTCGGTGGCGAGCTGCGCTCGCCACGCTATATAAAATCAACTCCACACCGACGTGGATAGTGGGGGTATGAAAAAGGTCGGGGACTCGTACAGCCGCCCCTCACAGGCTCGCCACGCTTCGGGTTGCCGTTCATCGTGGGGTGGCGTTAACAATGGGGGGCATTTAACATATAATTTACCATTAGGGTGGGTATACAATAAAAAAAGTGGGGTCTGGGGGGCATTTTCCATTGGGTCCAATGTAAAATCGGGTCTCAGGGACCATTTTACATTGATTCCAATGTAAAAATCGGGTCGGTCGCGTCGCATCGCATGCGATTTGGTTGCATGCGATGCGATCGACCCGATTTTTCCGACCCGATGGCTTACAATTAAAATCGGTGGCGCCGTGCTAGGAAACAAGTACCGAAAATTATTGGTACTACCACTTTTTAATAAATAGGCTCAATTGCCCCAATGTGTGCCACTTATATAGGAGTCTGGGGGGGGGGGGGATTATTGTAAGCAACTAACATTGTTTAGTTTACTACTGTAAATATAAAGAAAAATAAATGACATTCTGTGCATTCAGATATTACTTAGGAATGTGGTCTTTTCATTGGTAAACAAAGGAATGTTTCCATTTCTGTGACATTGTGAGCGCTGAACAATCTAGGCTAAACATGACAACAGAAAATATCCTGTCATAAGACTCAGCTCTCACTCAGCGGAGAGACACACAAGATCCAATAAAAATCACAATATATCAGAACACTTTATATTTACAAATCACTTGCAGAAATCAAATGCACATTTCATTATGGTAACATGCAAACTGTGCTCACAAACATGACACTTTAACAGCTAAGTCCTCTGGGAAAACTCCCGCTGAGTGACAGCCGTGATAGCTGCTTGGTGATTTTTGAATAATAGGGCTAAAAAAAAGAGAGCAATGCCGCTGTTATTTTTCTACTAGTCATAATGTCTAATTATACCGCCATGTACTCTGCTGCATTATAACATTACCAGTCTTGCTCCATTTTGTTTCTCTGCAAAAATAACCTTGTGCCTTTATTATCTGTAATTACCAACGGCTCAATAAGAATATGACGAGCACAGTCGCTACGGATAACTATAAGATGAAGCATAATATACAGTATACACTAAGCAACAAATGGAAGAAGAGCCCAGCCGTGGGAAGGGAGGAGGACAGAGAAGAAAGGCTAGAACACATGTGTGATTGGAAGGTAGAGGCCTCACAGGAGAATTCTTATACAGTGGATTTTACGGTAGAGAAACACGCTAGGAAGCACGTATCGTGTTGTAAGCATGCCTTGGGACTGGTGCTCTAACAAAACCTGCCTCAAAGCCATTATCACATAGAAACATGCTGTGCTGTCTCGTGATGCACCGTTGTCCCAGATGGTCTGCTAATATAATACAGCATGCACTAGGTAACAATGCAGCTTGTCTGAGAAACAAAAACACTGTAAATAAATGAACAAATTTGGTTGCTAGTCCACAGTTAGATCTAATGGTGTCCTGAGCCATGCAGATGGGTTACATTCCAAAGTACAGAAGTTATTTCTCATACAGAGAAATAACTACTTTGCAATGTAACATCTGCCAAAGACATCCGGCGCAATCACATCACCCAGCGATCTAACAGAGAACAGGGCTGTTCCCACACAATAGCGGGGCCTGGTTTCATTTGGAAATACAAGGGGGATGTACAAGTACATTTACTTAATATACAAGACACCATCCGGCTCCTTGCTAAGGGCCCTCACCCACTAGTGAGATATGAGCACTTTTCTTGTGATTCCGGCACATTGTTGCACGAAAAGTGTCATATCGCATGTCTTTTTCCTCCGATTCCTCGCACCGCAATTGCATATCTCAGCTACGTGTGCGCATGCGCAAATTAAGGAGAATCGTCTAATAGCAATCTTTTGGTAATCAGTGTCTGATGCTAAATTACACCCAGTGGGGCAGATGTATTAAGCCTGGCAAAGAGATAAACTGGAGATAACGTAGAAGGAGATAAAGCACCAGCCAATCAGCTATGTTTGAAATATGACAGTTGGGAGTTGATTGGCTGGTGCGTTATCTCCTTCCACTTTATCTCCAGTTTATCTCTTTTTCAGGCTTAATACATCTGCCCCAGTGTTCCCAGCTTTACTCCAAGAAAAAAAAAAAAAAACATTTGGAGCAATGTCTAACAATTCCTGTGCTTTATAACTTATAACCCCTAAACCATATACTCACGTATAGATGGTTTTGACTGCGCATGAAGCGGTTTCTTTCAATGGCACAGATCCGGAATGGAATGATGAAAAAAATTTCTGGATCCTTTAGTATAAAAGCAGGTATCCTTTATTGGTACAATACAACAATAAACTCTTAAAGTGGGGTTACTGTACTGTGAGTGGCCGGTCAGGGCTGGACAGTGATGGTAAAGATGTGAACAAGGTTACCGGGGCCCCTTCTCCTAGTCCACGTTCTGTCCAGGGTCCTTTCCGCTCCTCCAGCAGTAATGTCCCCACTACAAGGTAAAAAAAAGGGTGCAAGGGAAATCCACCGACACGTTTCGAACCTTTCGAACACCCCACTTTAAGAGTTTATTGTTGTATTGTACCAATAAAGGATACCTGCTTTTATACTAAAGGATCCAGAAATTTTTTTCATCATTCCATTCCGGATCTGTGCCATTGAAAGAAACCGCTTCATGCGCAGTCAAAACCATCTATACGTGAGTATATGGTTTAGGGGTTAAAACCCCCGTCAGATGTCATTTCATTACACAGTGTGACCTGGATTTGAAAGATCTTTATTTTGGCTAACACACTTTCTGATTGGTGTAAGTGTGTTCAGAAGGGGTGGCCCCCCGACTGAATAATATTGGACCACATTATATCATATGATCCGATTGTTTAGAATTTCTTTCAAATTAGTTCAAACAGGATTACACGAGGGGCATTGCCTTGTTGTTTTTTTCTTGTCATTTCATATCTTTAAATAAGAATATACGCCGTTGAAAAACACTCATCTGGAGAATTTGAGAAATACAGGGAAGTACCAGCTTCTATATTGTATCTTTTGATCACACCCACTATCTAGCGCCCATATTCACATTTCAAAAATATCTTCCCACACAAAAACATTGTCAGCGCACACATGCTGTATGCTGTGGTTAACCCTTTGAGTGCAAAATATTTGCTAAAAATACCAGAGTCACTCACATTTGTTATATAAATTCAAATAAAAAAATGTTGTGTAAAAAAAAGATTAGATTTCCTATATAAGGTAAACATTACAGGTCATTATGATGAATAAAAATGTTTGCCTGGCAATTTCCACACCAATTTTAACAAATTCACTTGGCACTCGCAGGGTTAACAATAGTATACAGATCTTCCTGGATGTTCCAAAGATCAGTAGATGCGGCAAACAACCAGCGGGAATGCACATTGGCTTTGTGACACACAATGCAAACGATCTGTCGATTAGAGACCATTGCCATCGTCCACATCATTATGGATGCCGTCTAATGTGTACAAAAGAAGCTTCCCTACCAGAAACGTTCTCCGTAACCTGAAATGCTCTCTTTGGATTGTCAGGCCCTGTAACATGCATGTATTAATCTTGCTCTAGAACTCTAAATGTGCCAAGTCATTGTCCTGACAAACAACATAGTGATACGGGAAGAGGTAATGCCATTTCGGAACAAGGACACAGATCACTACAGACCTCATTCCATATTCACCCTTAGGAATCCGCCAGAGACTGGTAAAGATGGCTTGAGTGGTGTAGCAAGCCCTTCATTATGAAAGCAGTGCAATAACCAGTGGCATATTACCATGCTTCGATGCATCTCCACTTATTTATTTTTTAATGAGTGCTTCTTCCCTGTGTTGTGTGCAGGGGAGATGCGCACTGACAGCAAAGCTTGATGACAAGAGATAAGAAAGTCTCTGTGGATACTGAAGAAATTAACTTTATAACTTAGGCCACATTAAATGAAATCTCTCCCGCCCCCAGATATCTTTTCACAGTGTCCGTGATTGCGTCTCTGTTGTACAACCTCATAACAGTAGTCAGGTCATTATATAAATAATTTGCTTCCCTGATTTCACAGGGGATCTTATTAACCCCTCTTAATACTTAAAATGCTCAGTCAGGCAATCATTACACAACCACAGGGCATATCCAAGTTACATGTAGGCATCAAAGCCATAGTATTTCACAAGACTCTCTGGGTCAAATGTAATAGGGTGAGAGTTTCAGAAAGTGAGAGATTTGGGGAGAGTTTTCCCATTCTTTTTAAAGCAGCAATCAACTACGCTGCAAAACCAGGTTGATTTTGCCATGTAGTTGATTGCTGCTTTAAAAAGAATGGGAAAACTCTCCCCAAATCTCTCACTTTCTGAAACTCTCACCCTATTACATTTGGCCCTCTATCTTTTACTTATTATATATCAGAATATCTATTGACCAATAAATTCTCAATGTCATTTCTTCAATATGGCTACGTGCAAACACTTGAATTTATCTGTTGGGCGCCATCTAGTGATTTCTCATCATAGTGGTGAGCACTAGCCTTTTATTAGATAGGATATATATACATATATCCTATCTAATAGATAGAGGGTCAGTGACCCTCTAGGTGGACCACCATGCTACACCTGCCATGTCTTTTGTTGGATCTGGTAATATGTATATGGACTATTTTTTGTTATGCTGGTGTGTCCACCTAAATGTTTTTCTAAGACATTAAATTTATTTCACTTTTTTGCTATTTCATTGTGTTATGCTGGCCTCTAATTTCTTCTATATATATATAGCTAGATAGATAGTAGTCGGACGGCATTCACAGCATTCACAGTTCAGTAGATGAGGATATCCAGGCCGCCCAGTCATCTGTTCTGTACCCCCGGCCCCTCGGCCATCTGTTCTGTACCCCTCAGCTGCTCAGCTTTCAGCTTGGCACCCCTGGCCACCTGTAGCTGCGATCCGGCCTCTCTGCCATCTGCTCTGCCACAGTAGCCTCACTAGCAGGGTCATACCCACAAATGCCCCTGCCGACTACCCACACTGCACTGAATCAAACTACACTGACTGCCAACCTGGCACTTCTTTGTGGAGAAGTGCAGACTCCTCCCATAACTCTGGCACCCGGAAGCCTTTTCAATTGTGACACCGGCCGACAGCCAATCGTAGCTCATGTGTTTGGCAGCTGGGCTGCGGGCTTCAGTTGGATCACCAGCTGGCACCAAATCAGAAACGGCCTTTGGAGAGTTGGGAGAAGCCTGTGCTCTGCTCTACTCCCTTCACAATGTCCACCAGCAGCAGCGGAGCCCAGCGAGTGCGGAGAGTGAGCACTACAGGGGGCATAATATGTAAGCAGGGGGTAAGGGGTCCCCAGAAATATCAGTGTACGGCACCTCAGGTACACAAATATTACTAACAGTTTTCTACATTTATTATCCGCACTTGTGTACAGCGGATACATCTACACTGACAAATATGAAAAGCTCTATTTCAGTAACTGTTAGGACATCAGTTCCCCTGTCATGTACATCAGTACTCCTTTGTCACTTTGTTAGAAGCAAGTCACAACTTCACATGCTAGAATGAGTAACGTCAGAACAGACTGGCCTCTCAGAGAACGCTGGGAAAGAATATAGGAAAAGCCAAGGCGCTGATAAAATGTTCAACAGAAGGGATTGGAACCTGCAAATAAAATGCTAATTAGAATCATCGAGCTGCTATCTCGCATTTATTTAAACCAACTAAGAATTTTTTTTTAATTTTTTTTATTGTTCATTACTCCACAGGGGATTAATTAATGAATGCTTAATGATATTAGATCACAATTAGATCACTTATGTTTAACCACATGGTTTCTATGCACACACATATAAATATAAATTTTGGGCAGATAGATAATTGTTCAACACTGTAGCAATTAAACAGCTGTAGCCTGTCTTATGTGTTAAGTGATGGAGCTGCAGGCAAGTGGCAAAGCAGATGGCCGTATACAACTATTTCAATGTTTAAAAAAATATATATTTTAGTTCTAAAACAAAAAAAATATATATACACTAAGTGTTGACAAGCCAAACAAGGCCGCGCTCATCTAATGCAAATCTGCACATTTGCATTGTAGATTTGTTTTTAACAGACAGAGAAAATGTATGTCATGGAAGAGTGATTTAGGAGAAACAAACTAGCAGAATTTTTGGCTAATTTCATACAACTAGGACCATACTTGCCTACTTTTGAAAAATAGTTTCAGGGAGATTATAATTGGTAGCAGAATTTTGCACAGCGCCCCATTGAGGGGGCGTGTCATTCTCCACCCAGAAGGCGTGTCTAGTTCCATATATGGAGAGATTGTGAAAAGAGATTGTGAACGTGGCACCTAGAAGCGTGGGTGGAATCTTGTAAAATGACTTATATATACAAATGTAGATGAACCCCAAGGCAGTTAGTAAGAGCTACTATACTTGCTAAAGTGCTGGGAAATGCTGATGATGATTCAACTTAAATGTATCTATCTCTCATTCCTTTTTTTCCCCGAAATGTAACAGTGTAATGTGGGCTAGGTGAAATGAGGGAGATTGGTAGACTAATGAGGGAGAGAGGGAGATTGCTGCTATTTCAGGGAGTCTACCACAGAATGCAGGAGGGGAGGTTACTATGATGTAACAGTGTAATGTGGGCTAGGTGACATGAGGGAGATTTCTAGACTAATGAGGGAGAGAGGGAGATTGCTGCTATTTCAGGGAGTCTCCTGCAGAATGCAGTAGGGTAGGCAGCTATGACTAGGACTGGCTAATGGAGAAGAAACTGGTATAGCGGTCCTGTATGTATGCATATGTCTGGATTATACACAATCACTGTTGGACACAGTAAGAAACACATTGTAAATATAATACAGAAACTACTTTACTATACGCATCAATGCCTGTAACAGTATCTAAATAAAAGGTTACTTTTGACACCAGGGCTAATTTAGACTGGGGGGTATGCAATCTGGGATCACGCCTGTCGATCCCTGCGACAGCCGTGATCCTGGCCCGTTTGCGGTCAGATCGACTGCAAAACGACAGACGGATTCAATGTCCTGCCTGCCGATGGGCGCAAAGGGGGCGTGGCCGTGAAAACGGCCGTGGATTGTCGATCTGCGGCCGGGATCACGACAATCCACAGCCGTTATCGGCAGAAGGGGCCCGACAGCTTCTGAAGTCAGGCCCGTTCTGCCATGATCCCACATCAATGCTGTCGTTAATGACACAGACATTCTAGGGTTAATTTTTTGGGAGCCAATAAACCTACCAGTATATTTTTGGATTGTGGGAGGAAACCGGACTATGGACTATGGTTGGGAATAGTAACCTTTCCTGAAACATGGTAAGCAAAGCATGACTGTGATGGTACACGTTTCCACTGATGGTTAAACATACAAAATGACAACCAAAATCCAAGTGTGTTGGCCATTATCATGTCGACCTTTTGACCCTGTTGACCTTGCCAAAAGTTTACATTTTAACTATTGACCTTTTGCCAGTTTCTAATGAAGCACTTCCACCATATGTCAAGTTGACCAAATGACTGTCTATTATAGACAATGTAAATCTTCTACGTTCTACAGTATTTACTGAGTCTGTGATAGCAAGAAAAGGTATAGTAGGTATTGCCAGGAACGTAGGAACATTTTTTGCACCCACAATTATTTTTTGCTTTAGCTTTTGGCTGTGGATATTGGCACAAGCCACCTCTATTTCAGATCACCAAACCGTAGGTGCGAATATCGAGCTATTATATGTTTTTATCTCAGTACAGATGTGCGTGTGTGTGTGTGTCAGTCACCTACTCTGCTGTGTAAACCAATAGTTTTTGTTTTTTTGCATAGGAATCTTAATAATGTACCTCTGACATTTCAGTTACTGTATTTTGGGATCACCTCCTTCCAAGTAACGACTTGATAAACAAGCAAAAAAATCAGGTTACTGTACATAAAAGGTTGAAATCATATTTTTAGATGCCATATATGGTGCGTTGAGTTCTACTTAAAAATATCAACATCCTTTGACTATTCTACCAATACCTAAATAATTGTTTAAGCTATTTTCCTTCACGTCAAAAGAATGTTCTTGAAAGTGGGAAGCATCAGTTTATTGAGAACATATGCAAAAATATATAGGTCAGTGTAGGTTCTAAATATAACGTAACTTATTGTTTAATTGCTGCAGGGAATTATTGCGGGACTCAAATACTATGGTAGTCCACATTCCTAATGGATTGAGTTTATGTTTTATATTTTTAGATATTCATTTTCATTAAGGGCTATTTCACATGCTCCGGCTCCCGCCAGGCGGCGAAACCCTGCACGGCGATAAGCTGTGCCGCACACCATAGTTAATAATGGACACAAATGTGTCCATTCACACGGGACGGCCACGGCCCGGCCACCCGTTTGCAGCCGGACCCCCCAATGGAAGGGACGGCTGCCGGGCTGTGGCCATCCCTACCATTGTAAACTGCTGTGTGTGGCACGGCTTCCTGGCTGTGCAGGGTTTCCCCGCCCGGCAGGAGCCGGAGCTTGTAAAATAACCCTGAAACTACCCTAACAGGACTGATGAAGTTTAACATAAATAAATATGACCTAATGATATATTTATTTTCCAACTCTTTAAAAAAAAAAACACAGACAAACGTATTGTTAAAGAAAAATTAATTTTCTGTATTCCTGAGTTTACCCAGGAGATGACTGCTCATTCACACCAGTCTAGATGTTGGAACAGGGGGTGGGGGGTAATAAAACTGGGTATGGGTATACAGTTGTTGTTAATTGTTGTATTGCTTGTGTGGCAATTAGAAACTAGACCAAGGGGTAATGTTGTAATGACAGTGTGGTATTGCGAGGTGCATGCCTTACTGATACCTGAACTGTGTCTCTGTGATCATTAATTATATGCTTCCCCAATGTACTGAGGATTTACAATAAATAACAAGTAGCTGGCCTTTGTACAGTAGAAAATTACAATTTATCCTTAGGCCAAATTTCCATTTCAATTCACAAAATGTACGTGGAAATCAATGTAGCTCAATAAACAACCCAAGAGGAATTCAATGAAGTATTGGACTATAAAATGTGACACAAAGGCCTTTACATTTGTGTGCTGTACAATTCATAACACAAGACGGCAGAACCAGGACAGCTTCACTAAATACACAATACACACAGCAAAACAAAAACAGGAGGATGACCTTTGGGGCATTATTGTCCGCCTGCATTAATGCAGGACTTACAGTGTACTCCCTACTGTACAATGCACTGAATATGGGGGAAAAATAGTTTGACATAAGGATGTTGGTTTGGAAACTGATATAAATTATTGCACAGCCAGATAAACAAACCTGCAATGCACTCCACATCAACCTCAAATATTGGTCATTTGTCTAGCCCAGATTGACAATAAATACCTTATTGGTCGCTATGTCTTATTGCACTGTCTAGCATAGTTACTGGTCCAGCTCTCATTACTATCCCTCACTCCTAAAAATAAATCTGAATAAATACATGGCTGTGATTCCCAGCACAAATGAATACAATCTGTGTGCCAATCAAATCCCAGGGCGTGACTCAGGTTGGATCGTATATGCTAAGCTGCTCGCAGTAAATTAGCATATGCAATCATAAGCAATGCAAGATGCAGGAGGAGAGGCATACCACCCCCTGCCTGCATGAGCGATTATGCAATGCGACTGCAGTTCTAGATAGACATAGATTGCGATGTTATCTGCGACTGTAAGAATGAGTAAAGGGGCATACACACGGGGTGATTTTTAGCTTTTTTCTAAGCGCCTAGAAATTAAGCACAGCAACACACTCCGTGTGTTCGCCCCTTAGCAATGGCGATGCGTGGTCCTGCGTGTCATCATTGCCGACTCAGATCTTTAGTGCATGCAGGCCAAATCTAGTTAGATCGCCTAGCAAGTGCATACAAAACTCTAGTTAGCACAGATCGCTTAGCACACACCGCAAAACACAAGCTAGACACTGGGAAGTTCAAGGGAAATTGTCTAGCCTAGATTGCTTAACACCAAAGGTTGGCACGCATCTCAATGTGTGTATGCCCTTTAAGTCTGACCTTACTCAGACTTGCAGTCGAAAGCGGCATTGCATGGCCAAGAAGCTGCTTATGTCACTACGGGAAAATTACAGGTTGGATCGCATAAGCAATCCAACCTGAATCCGGGCCCCAGTTTGCTATGAGGCGGTGTTATGTACTGTATAATATATGTGCTTTATCACTGGGTTTCTGCTAGCCTTCTTTGTCAATGCATTTGTAGTTACTTCCTGCAATGTAATTCATTCCTTGATAGCTAGATAAACAGCTATGTATCAGTATATATACCTCCTGTATGTGCTGTATAGTCTATTGTATGCATATGAGAATTTGTTAGAATATATACTTTTCAACTAATTAACACAAAACTTTCCCTTTCAGAAAGTCCACGATAGAACAGAAGCTTCCCTCAGACTTCCCATGCTGGCTCCATAATACCCCCACCATATGGCAGTAGGCAGAAGTCCCTGCAAACACTATGTCAAGGTAACATTCCCGAGGATCCCTAATGCATAACAAAATATGGAAAATGCGGAGCCGCTGCTACTGAGCTGACACAATCTCGTCCCTCACGGCTTGATTACTAAATTACAAGTCACACCTCACCGCTGCATTATTTGCCATTATGGAACCAGAACCAGTTTGAAATAGCCGATATTCAGGTATATCTTTAAAATGCAGAAAAAAACAATAGGACATTGCTTATTTATATGCCGATATTTATTTATTTTATATTGAAATGTATGACCCACACAGAAATTACCAATAACATAGATTAGAAATAAAGTACATGTACCAGCACAGGAGAACCCTTGCATACATTAAAAGATTTCATAGCTTATGTAAATTTCCTTATACAATGAGCTGTGTAATTGGCACTTACAAGTTTCGGGGGAGGGAAGGGGGATTGTCAGTTGTACATGGATTTAAAAAGTCAGGTGAAGAATACAAATGGGCTGAAGTTTATGTCTGAAAGTCCACATGAAAAACATTCTAACAACCTTGTAAGGGTTATGTAAACCAGATAAATGTGGTGGGGTTTTGGTGAATATCGTTTCATTTGGAATCAGTTGGTGCATGTCATACTGTTACCACTGATAGCACAGACTGGTATCCTGTAATGTGATTATTGGTGATGTCACCTCTAGTGGGACTCAGAGGCGAAACCACCATTGGTGCTGCAGGTGGAGTGAGGACTAAGGGGCCGACTGCTGCACAGGTGACCGTCTTCCCAACCACTGTTTCTGCCTGTCACAATCTGCCTTCCCCTCCCTCTCCCTGTCACCCTCTGCCTTCCCCTGTCACCCACTGCCGTGTTGCATATTGTGACTTGGTGGGGTTGATGAGGGGGGCCTAAACTATATTTTTGCACCTGGGCTCTCAACCCACAAGTTCCACCACTGGTGGAACTACAAATCCCAGCATGCTCTGGCAGTCAATAGACGGTCACAACAGCTGGTGTGTCTCACATTACCTAATAAATCTGTCGGTACTTGTTTCCTAGCACGGCCACCACGATTTCTATCGTGGTGGTCGTGTCGGAAAAAATTGCGTCGGTCGCATACCAAAACGCACACGACGCGACCGACGCGATGTACCCGATTTCTCCATAGGCTTCAATGTTAAAATAATTTAACATTGAAGCCTATGGAGAAATCGGGTCCATCGCGTCTCCATAGGCTTCAATGTTAAATTATTTTAACATTGAAACTGAGTACATTTAACATATAAAAAAAAGGTAAATGGCCCAATATGGGCCATTTCTCATTGGCTATGGCCCCAGCATGGGTGTAAAATAATAATAAAATAATGGCCCCCCATTGTGGCCGCCACCCCCACGATTGACGCGAACCCGAAGCGTGGCGAGTGCAGCGAGCCCGCGAGGGGCGGCGGTGCGCGTCCTCCGACCTTTTCATTTCCCTACTATCCACGGCGGCGTGGAGTTGAGAATATATAGTGTGGCGAGCGTAGCGAGCCACCGAGCCCGAAGCGTGGCGAGCGCAGCGAGCCCCGCGAGGGGACGCGGATACCTGTGAAGCCTGCAAGGGACGCCCCTCGTGGGCTTGACAGGTATCCGCGTCCCCTCGAGGGGCTCGCTGCGCTCGCCACACTTCGGGCTCGGTGGCTCGCTACGCTCGCCACACTATATATTCTCAACTCCACGCCCACGTGGATAGTAGGGAAATGAAAAGGTCGGAGGACGCGCTCGCCACGCTTCGGGTTCGCGTCAATCGTGGGGGTGGCGGTCACAATGGGGGGCCATTATTTTTTACACACATATGACGGGGCCATACCCAATGAGAAATGGCCCATATTGGGCCATTTCCCATTTTTACCTATGTTAAATGCAAATAAATAAAATAAATAAAAAATATTTTAACATTGAAGCCTATGGGGTAATCGCGGGCATCGTGTGCCTTAAAGTTAAGGCACACGATGCCCGCGATTGTGGCCGTGCTAGGAAACAAGTACCAATCTGTCTATGCAGAAAGTTATAGAAAAAACACATTTCCTAGTTCTTTGGCTTTAACCCATCAACCGACTCCCTATAGAATAAAGGGCTTTTATTTCTCCACCAAGCATACACTAATAGATAGTGAGGTTGACTCTTTGCCTCCTAGAGATAATATATGCTATTTCCATATTTGTACAGGTCAGCCATATTATTCAGCATCTACTTATGCATAACACATAGACACTAGAAGGCAATGCTTTAGGCAAGCCCCAGTGTAACCTAAGGCACTGGCAGCAGAGACGTGTGTCAACAGGTTGCAGTCACTCATGTCAGGGGAACAAAGTGTGTACAAAAGTCACATTCAACCGTGTGACAAGAGCTAATGATACCTATCTAATGTGTTGCAGTATACTGGTCATCAAGAAGGTTTCAATGTGCCAAACCAGAGGCGTTGACATTGATTTAAAATAATAATCTATTGTACACAGTGACTAGATTATATTCTAACGTAAATCATGGCTATCAGATTCACAACGGATCTGGTTCTTTATTCTGCCAGTGGATTTCTACTGTCGTTATAGAATAGCAGTAACAAAGAGACACAAATCATAAATATTACAATTTGCGTAAAATTGATACATACAGTAGGCCTTTGGAGACCATGGACCCTGAGGAAATTCATGATTACTCTACATGTACAGTTTCTTGTACCTGCTGACTATAGGCTGTTTTAACGATTTGTGCGAAATTAACCCTTTGAGTGCCAACATTTCTGTGAGAGATGTGCAAGATATCAGCTAAAAAATGCCAGCGTCACTCACATTTGTTATATAAATTCAAATAAAAAAAATGTTGGGTAAAAAAGATTATATTTCCTATATAGTATAAGGTGATTATGATGAATAAAAATTTTGCTTGCCAATTTTCACACCTATTTTTGACAAATTATATTTGCACTGAAAGGGTTAAAAGGTTTTGATCATTATAACACTTTCTCCAATTGTTTGGAGAAAACAATGCCCCAGGTGTTCTCTATCTACAAGTTATGTCATTGCCTTGTATGTCACTTGCGACAACTTTTTCTAACTGCATCAGTTTTTCTTACTGTTCTTTATTTATAGATTGTAAGCTTGCGAGCAGGGCCCTCCTACCTCCATGTTGGTTTGTATCTACCTAGTTTGTTTAATCACTGTTGTTTCCAATTGTAAAGCGCAACGGAATATGCTGCGCTATATAAGAAACTGTAAATAAATAAATAATTTATTTATAGCCATGCTTTTCTATGATCAGGGACAGCTATTCAATTCCATTGCCCTGTTCTACAAAACATAAACAGAAGCTCTCTATATCGAATACAGAGATCACAGACCAGCTGTGTTGTATCCCATGGAAACAGATAAAAGTAACTATGCCAGATTATATAAATAATACATTGGTCAAAAGAAAAACAGAAAACTAGACAGATAAAAATAAAATGACTGCTACCAGATCGCTGAACAATTTATTCATGGGTGGGATCTATTTATGTGATGCAAATGGGGGAGATGACCTGCGATAACAAGGCACACCACCTATCTTAAAAAAGTTTAAAAAGTCCATCAGAACAATTTACTTCCTACAGTAGAGGCCCCCATACACTAGCCGATTTTGGTCAGATTTCAGCCAGATCAGTCGGATCTGGCCGAAATCGGACCAAAATCGGCTAGTTTTGATGTCCCCTCAGATCCGATGCGCGGTCCCGTGCGCATCGGATCTGCGTCGGGTGGTCGGACCTGCTGCACGTCCGACCACCCGACTTGGGACCTAGTGGGGCGGCGCGGCGGTGGAGGGAGCAGGGGGGGCTGGGGACGCTGCGGGGGACACGTCTGTGTCCCCCGCTGCTGGGGACAGCGTCTGTGCGGCGAGAAGGTAGAGGGAGCAGGGGGGGCTGGAGACGCTGCGGGGGACACAGGCTGCATAGAGCCGGGCAGGGGGAGCCGGCCGGGAGCTGTCAGTAATGAATAAAAAAAAAAAGCCCATACAATGAATGGGCAGCCTGTGATTGGCTGCTGAGCGCTCTCTCAGCCAATTGCTGACTGGCTGAGAGAGCGCTCAGCCAATCACAGGCCGCCCATTCATTGTATGGGCTTTTTTTTTTTTATTCATTACTGACAGCTCCCGGCCGGCTCCCCCTGCCCGGCTCTATGCAGCCTGTGTCCCCCGCAGCGTCTCCAGCCCCCCCTGCTCCCTCTACCTTCTCGCCGCACAGACGCTGTCCCCCGCAGCGTCCCCAGCAGCGGGGGACACAGACGTGTCCCCCGCAGCGTCTCCAGCCCCCCCTGCTCCCTCTACCTTCTCGCCGCACAGACGCTGTCCCCCGCAGCGTCCCCAGGCCCCCTGCTCCCACCAGCTCCCACCTCTTAGCCCCCCCCCCCCTGCTCCCCGGGGTTTTTACATGTGATAAATCGAGACGATTTATCACATGTAAAAAATGGCACATCAAGTGCCAATCTAATCAAGCTCCCCCGGGGAGCAGCCGGGGAAGCTCAGGGGGAAGTCGGGGGCGACTTGTCCTAAGGACAAGTCGCCCTAGTGTATGGGGGCCTTAAGTGGTATATTATTTACTAAAGGTTGATTCTAATCAATTTTAAATGAAACAAATAGATCTTAATTAATTTTGAGAGGGGGGAATTTGAAGCGCTTTGTGGTAAGTATATTGGGGATTTAAATCCCCAATATACTTACCACAAAGCACTTCAAATCCCCCCCCCCCCCTCCCGAAATACTTGCACATTTGCATTGAAGCTGCTAAAGCAACCATAACAGCGCAGTTACATAAAACCCACAGATCTTAATTAATGTTGGACATCCATGTCTAAAACACACATTTACCAATATATAACAAAATTACCTGCAAGTAAATGTGTGTTATAACATGGTAGCCTTAACATATTAAGACTGGTTGTAACTGACATGAAATCATTCAAAATAGATTCAAATCAACCTTTAGTAAATATATACCCAAGTGTGTTGTATAAGTTGTGCATAGAATATCTAGGGATGAAAATCCATTGGGCAGCATGAACCCTTAGAGTAGAAGTTTGTCCGTTGTTCCTCACTAAAGTACGAATGTTCTAGATCTCGAAATACTCAGGGAAACAAAAGGCAATGTAAGAAGATGGTCTTCACTTAACGTATGGATGCATTAGAAACGCATTAATAATACCATACCAGCAGCCATCCAGATGTGTGTCACAATATGTGTAGTGTTCAAATCTATGTACAGTGCCCAATTTATACAATGTCTGCAATGTTTTTAGGCAAAGTATGTAAGAGACAGTCTGTGAATATTAGTTTTTGTTCATTGTTATTCTAGCCTACTGTACCATTGTGCTCCCCAGAGTGGCATATATATGACCCTTTAACCCTAACTCCCCCCCCCCCCCACAGACTCTCAACATTCACTTAAGGTAAGTACTGTACATATGATGCAGCGGTTGCCGATATTGATTCAATATCGGCGGCCGCTGGGACCCAGCACTGTGCAGGAATGGCACAGATGGCACGGGGAGAGGGGAATCAGGGGTAATGCTATACCCTTGTTCCGACATTGTAGAAACAGTCTGTGCTGCACAGTCTGTTTCTACTTTCAATTCCGATGTTACGAGCCGTGCTTCGGGATCAAATTGGGATCATATGCGGTGCGATTTGAATACTTGCTATCCATTTAGATTATATCGCCATAATTGATAGCCCAAATTGCACCGTGTGTGCACAGCCTTAGCATTTAAGATTAGCATCAGTCTAGGGTTTAGACCTTTTATATCTTATTAGGGAAATGTGTGTTTATTGTGTAAACTAAGTAAAATCCTGAATCTATTTTCTAAAAAATCTGAAAATGAAATGCCTCCTGTAAAACCTACATGACATCTCTCATGCAGTTACATTATGATAACAGAATGACTAAGACTTGGATTTATTTCTGATGACTTGACAGTTAGAACATTCTGCATGCACGTGGTCAATCATCCTACTTTCAAAACATTGCAGAGGAAAACAAGAATTAAGAGGGGGGAAGTTAAAGGGCATATTACTCCGATTATTACAGAAACATAATAATGACTACCACCTTCTGACAGATGGAACCACTGGGGTGGTCCAAGCAGTTACGCAACTCACCAATGGTGCAGTGCTCTCCATTCCAGCCCTGGTTACATTCACACTTCCCATCTTTGCAGGTGCCATGTTCCAAGCAGCGAGGGTGGCAGGCTCTTTGGCTGCAGGAAGGCCCTGTCCAGCCTTCCTCACACCGGCACGATCCACCCATGCAGACACCATGGGAGCCACAGTCAACAGCACAAATTTCTATATGATATAAAGAACAAGAAATGTTTCAGTACATGGGTGAAATGGATACCATCTAAAACAATTCTGGTTTTACCATTGTCGTGAAAACTTGGCAAGTGAATTTTACATCATCTTTAAAATAAAGCTACATGTCTCAGATAGCTTCTTACTCCACTTTATAGGTTAGCTAGGCACTGACGGAAAAAGAACACATTATTGGATGCACCAAAGAGGTGTTTCAGGAGGCCCCGAAGTGATACAAGAACTTTAACCTGGCCTATAATTCATACCCCGGTTCTGCGCGCAATTAGTTCAATTGGCCCCATGTGTTACAGCACCTTACAATTGATCTGTTCTGCAAGTAAGCCTTTAACCCACACCGTAATAAGGATAGTGCCTAGAAGTAATTTATTGCAATAACAGACACAAAAAGTTAAAGCTCACATAAGCCGTGCTTATATAATTACAACTCATGGGTAAACCCTGTCACCAACATAGATGAATGGAAGAAACTTCCACGTCGTTATTGTGTAATAATGTGGCATGTACAGATTAACCTTTTACTCAAAGGGAACAGTCTGTAGCCCTGATCACATACAAGTTGCTTTAAATAATATATACAGAGAGAAGCTGTACAAGTGCTCATTAAGTATGATATATGATGAGCTGTGCTCTACTAATACTGAAGCTCTTATCGGCCGGGAAGCTGCGCTGCTTCCTGTCATTTCCAGGTAATATCAGGTATATAAATAGCAATTCCTGCTGTCCTGTCAATCAGACCCCCTGGTTGTTGCATCGCTAAATAGTACAATGCTGGCATGATATAGGCGGTGGTAATGGAGAAAGCGGGGGCGCTCACTATACTATTGACGTGATGTAAATACCACATTAACTTCCACAACATTCCACATATTATTTAATAATGACAATTTGCATTACAAGGCAGTGAATAATATGTATACAGTGTGTATATATATATATATATATATACACACACACACACACACACAAAGTCATACAAGCAACAGGTACAAAAGTCAATGCAAGTAAAAGGTCAACACAAGCAAAAGATCGTCATGGTAATGGTGGACTTGTGCTATGATCGACAGCATAGCAAACAGGTCTGAATCAGGCCATCAGGCTCAGAAGGTGCTGATGGCCTTCAGCACCACTTTGTTTGCAACTGTGGCTGCCCATCACAGAGACAAAACCCTTAGAGATCGTTGAATAGTCCCAGCCGCCCACTTCCCAATGAAGCAATTAATTTTGAATCACATCATTATAGCTCCACCCCCTGCTTTACCATGCTGGTAATATTGGCATTGCATAGCTGGGGCAGGGCTACGTTGACATGATTGCAACCTCACACCCCTAATGCCTGCCTACCTCTGCCGCACCACGCCCCCCACAGTGATGACCTGACCGCCTCCTGCCAGAGGGAGAAGCCAAAGGTCGGCAAGTATGGAATCAGGGTATGACCACACCCCGCAGGGAATACTAGGGCCTTCGTGCTGTATTACTGATCAAAGGTGGCAGTTATAACATCTAGTGGTATGGCTGTACCTCATTTGCAGCCCAGGAACCCAGGCAGGCCCAATTATTTTGTACGAGCTCTACCCTCCTTCCCCCTCAGAGTCTATGATAACAAGTAGGATATGCAGTAACCCAAAAATATGTCCCATGATGTTCTTGAATTATACCAGCCAAAGCTATGGAGTGTTGCACATTAGCACTCTTTCAGTAAATGACTCCATATATTTAGTGACAGGGCATATTTTTATCTGTTTTCAGTCTATTTATGTAAACCGTGTTTTCACAGGCAGTGGGGTTGTGTACAACTCGTGAACGGGGTCACTGCCCAGATCGCCCATGTTTTGCTGATGACAGCTATCTCTGCTCTCCCATAGAGATTGTTCTATTCAAATAACAGAATAGCAATTATGAAGGCAAATTACTGAAAAAAACGCTATACATACATATATATATATATATATATATATATATATATACAGTATATATATATATATATATATATATATATACTGTTTATATACTGTACACATACATACACTGAAAATGAAAATGGAAGTTTGCTTCCCGCTTCTCTGTGCATGTGTGTAGCTACTAGTTGGGTCGCGTAAATGCATACATAACCCCCTCATACTGGCCCGGTGAAAAGCTAACCCCTGGGGTATCAACAAGCATCAGTGTACCGCTCAGCAGTCTCTGCAAAACCTTAAAGTTAAATTGCGTTGACCATTTAAACAGTTTCCATCTGGTTAACAATGCATCCACCTTTTATGGTATCAAACCGCATCTACCTTGTTCTTGAATTACAGTTCACAACAGTTTTTGAAGATAAAAAAGCATATATAAATAATAATCTGCCTTGTTACACATGAAAACGGATCCTCTAATCTCAGGGGATGGCTGTTATGTCACTGTCCTGAGGATGAGAAGTTCACGGAGATTTATCAGCACAGACCATGAATATATTTTATTAAAATGTATACATAACTGTTGGGACTTTTTGGTGCATTATTCAAAAGAGCATAGATTCTTTCTCAATCTGATGCCTTTGTTTCCTTTTGAACGGTCTCTTGCTGGTCTGCCCAGTGCTCTAAAGCCTTTTGTGCTTATTTTCTTCCTTTTATTTATAAAGCTCTTTATCACGTAGCTCATGATTGTACAATACAGTCAATTTTACCTTTAGCCTTCCACAGAATTCCAGATTACACCACAGAGCAAATGTTTTGCGAGTTTGCACAGCATATGCTCTGCAAATGGTTGTGATTTAGGCAACAATCAATGAGCGTGTACTCACGCCAATGTGGGGTATGCACACCTGTACACAAGGCGTACCTAATATAGGCATATTTATGATGATGAGGATATAATAAAAATGCCATTACTGAATCAAACTATAGGACTGGGCTCAGCCAAACTGGTAATACCATCCTGGATTTAATTATAACATTCAAATTGTTTATTTTAACAATACCATTCATTAAGAGAACTAAAGAGAGATGGACTGAAACTTGAAGCATTAGTGGGTGCCATACCCTGCCTGTTTTGTAGACCTCAATATGCACCCTGCCCTTTTTGTGTGTGGCACTGTGCGCCCTTACGCTGACTCCCACCGTGCTAACATGCACATGCCGCTGAGAACTTTCGGTGTGCATCATGTGTTAAGGGATATTATGGTTCAAGCCATAATGTGTAAAGGGCATTATGGTGTAAGAGGCATAATGTGTAATTATAATTAAGACAGAATATGTAATGGGCATAGCAGAGTATGACAATGTTTAATGGGCTTAATCGTAGTGCAGTGTGCAATTTTTGGTACTTGTGTAGTTTAACGGCGGCAGTTACGTTGTCAGCGTAGCGTCCCTATCAGAATCAGCGTAGTGTTCCCGCGACCAGTGTAGTCAGCATAGCCATCATAATCAGCATCCCTGTCTGTATCAGGGTAGTGTTCCCACCCATTTGCGGAGCTTACGTAGTTATAGTAGTCAGTCAGGCGTCCCTGTCAGTATCAGCATCGTGTTCCCACCCATTCGCGGCTAGCCGAGCTGCGTTCGCCATGCTTTGGGCTTGGTGGCTCACTGCGCTCGCCACACTTTACTGTACCCTGCCACAAGAATTACTGAGACACACAAGCATCTGAGATGCTTATGCATCTCAGACAGATGGAGCACCTCTCCGCCGGCACCCTGCATGATTGCCTCTCCACCAGCGTCCACCAGCGCAGGGGATCTGGCGGTTACAGGCGTTGTGTGAGAGGTGCTCACTAGGCTTGCCATGGACGCCGGGGACAGAGCTGCAGCTCCCAGGGACAGTACGGTGAATACACTGCCTGACGGGGACACTACGCTGACTACGCAGGGCTGCCGCGCGGACACTACGCTGACAACGTAGCTTAGCCTACACTGAAAACGTAGCGTAGCCTGCCGCCGTGAAATTACACAAGTACCCAATTTTTTTTATATATACTGTATATATAATTATTTTTTTCTAATTTACATTTCTAATAAAAAATGTGCCCTCCCGATTGAAAAAGTGCCCTACCCGGTGGTCAGCTCCCTGCCCTAAAGAAATTCCTAGAGTGAACACTAATACATTATTTAGAGTATACTATTATTCATCTATTAACACATTTCAGGTAATGACCCTTCTCCTTTATGTTTACTGTATATTATGCAACACTGTATTTGTTATTATAGCATACATTATACAGCATATTATACAGGTAATATGCATTGACGTCTATACTAGTAACAAACTGATATGAGCCTTTTTTATAAGACTAGGACCCATTCTGCAGAACTTGTGCCCTGAAGAGTTCTATTTAATGGCTTATATTTATCAAATATCTGCTACTGTGTGCCAATCTACCCAAATATCTGCTACTGTGTGCCAATCTACTCAAATATCTGCTACTGTGTGCCAATCTACCCATCTAACTATTTATTATCCACTAATAAATATTTAGCAAGAACTCCTTTAAATATTTAAACTATACTCCTAATTAATTTGCATTATGTGGTTTTTATTCCTAATGCATTTACAAGAATTGTATCTCTTACCTATGTGATGTGTTGTACCCTTAGCGGTTCAAATCATTACTAGAAACATAGAATTTGACAACAGATAAGAACCATTTGGCCCATCTAGTCTGCCCCTTTTTTAATCCTTCAGGTAATCTCAACCCTTTTTAATCCTTATTTCTTTGTAAGGATATTCATATGCCTATCCCAAGCATGTTTAAATTGTTCTACTGTCTTAGCCTCTACCACCTCTTAAGGGAGGCTATTCCACTTATCCACTACCCTTTCTGTGAAGTAATTCTTTCTAACATTTCCCCTGAACCTACCTCCCTCCAGTTTCAGTGCATGTCCTCATGTTCCATTACTTATTTTCCTTTGAAGAAAATTCCCCTCCTGTAGTATGTTAAAACCCTTGATATGTTTGAAGATTTCTATCATGTCCCCCCTTTCCCTTCTCTGCTCCAAACTATACATGTTAAGCTCTTTTAGTCTTTCCTGGTATGTTTTGTGATGTAGGCCATGCACCATTTTAGTTGCCCTTTTTTGTACACTCTCTAATGTACTTATATCCTTCTGAAGATATGGTCTCCAGAACTGGACACAGTATTCCAGATGAGGCCGTACCAATGACCTATAAAGTGGCATTATTACTTCTTTTTTTCTGCTACTGATTCCTCTCCCTGTAGGTGTACTGCAGGTGTAGAGATAACGCACAGATTCGTACAAGTGAAAAATGAAATGAACAGGGGAGAATATATTAGGAAGGTTAAGAAGCTATCTTTAACACCGTACTAATGACTTTCTGTCATGTAAATTCAGTTTACTTTAGTGCAAGGAAGATACTTAGCCACCCACGTGTGTTGCCACATGGAAACTGTTATGTGGGGCCCAAATGCAATAGATAATTCGGTGACATAGCACTAACATTGAAAGCAATATAGCAATGGTGATATAGCACTAAGATGTAAAGCAGCAATATTTTGTCTGCCAAACCAGGTTGTGTATTGTTGACGGGAAAAAAAATTGCCGCTTTAAATCTTCTTGCTAAATTGTCAAAGGCTTAGTACTTTGCAGATCACACACTGTATTGCATTTGATCCATAGACTCTGTATCCATCTTTGGTGTATGACAGCACTGGTCTATTGTATGAGCTGTGTCGGAAGTTTTGCAAATTAGGATACCCTATAGGACCAGCCAAGATGACAAATTAGGATTATAAATATGATGTATGATTGACAGTTGGGTCTTACAGACAGGCTCTAATGGACAGACTAGTGCAGCCACATACAGTATGATGTCATACACTTAGGTCACACAGCATTATATAGGAGGAGACCTGACATAAGCGGCTTTACTCAACCTATTGGCCATTTTCTCTGATGTGAACGGCAGGATCAGCTGAAAACAAATAGATCTCTTCATCAAAAACAAATGAAAAAGCCATTTCTTTTCTAGCGATAAATTTACTTTCACTAAAACCGATTACGATTTGGCTGGAATGGCAAGATAAAACACAGAAGCATATTCCTCTATGAAATCAACCTCCGACTTCTCTGTTTTCTTTTAAAATCATTTCTATCTACAGTAGGTTCAGTTTCTTATTAAGAGACCTGCGATGGTTTGATTAACTTCAAAGCTCCAGAATATCAACTTGGCGGTGGGAGAGAAAGGGGTTTTATTTCACTAGTACCTTTTTTGTTCCATCTAATCAATTTTTCATTAGGGTGAAGGTGTTTATCAGCTTTTAGCACACAAGCTTTGAACAGGATGCGTCAATCTTTGTAATGAACTTATTAATTAGAGCTAATTTAATTCAAGTGGAATTGAAGGTCTAATTAATGGAATGACTGCTTATGAAGATAGAGGGAAGCTGTGCTGATCTTCAACCTATACACTGTGAGGGGAGGATTTTCTTCCCTTCCGCAACAGAACAAACCATTCGCTAGGTTTAGATTTATTGCATCGTGATTACAGATGTCTGAAGGTCACCTCCTGGTTCTAAGCCTATGTGAGCCTCAAAGGTTACACTTAAAACAGGAAATCTAATCTGTTTTAAGGTAGCATTAGCTGTGTTAATAAATTAAGCAATAAAACATCAGTCTGACACAGTGACGTAGGTTCAGGATATGCGTACAGTCACCGCCAGTTCAAAATTGTGATTAACCATTTAGGCGCTAATGCAGAATTGAACGCAAAGGGGGCCATAATAGCACAGCCACAGAACAAAATGTGCATATTGAGTTGTATGCGTCTTATTTCTCCTGCCACACTGCTTCTAGCCACTCACAACATGTAGGCACACTCTAAATTTCCATCAACGCTGCCAGCATACCCTCACTTAAAATAGCCTACCTAAGAGTACTCACGGTTACTGCCTACTGACAGCCCTCCATTCTATAGATGCACCAGAATTTCAGAAGGCCAGGGACATACACGGGGGCTCTAAAAGGTCCCTCGCATTCCAGTAACCATCTGCGTGTATGACAAATGGGATATGGTCATGACTCAGGGGGGCCTGGCCCTGTGGTACGCCCCTGTATATCTATGTGCTGGGCAGCCAACCAGAGTGCAGGAATGTGGAGTTGCTTGGCCAGACCCAGGCTCTCTGTGTATGTATAGCAGAGCAAAGCTGCTCAGCCAGGCTTTTTAGGCCAAACCAACACAAACCAACACATCAGTCCATCGGCCCAGCTAACACTTGCCAGAAGTGCCAGATTCACAGTACACAAAAGGACTGACATTGACATTATACGCTTAACAGTAAACATCATGAAATGTTAAAATAATTTTTCAAAATGTATTATTTATTTATTAAGTTTCTTATATAGTGCATACTTATTCTGCAGCGCTTTACAGAGAATATTTACACATTCATATCAATCCCTGCCCCAGTGGAGCTTACAATCTATACATGCACACACAGACATTCTAGGGTTAATTTTGTTGGGAGCCAATTAACCTACCAGTACATTTTAGGATTGAGGGAGGAAACAGGAGTACCCTGAGTAAACCCACGCAAGCACGGGGAGTATAAACAAATGCCGCACAGTTGGAGTCAAGGTGGGAATCGAACCCATGACCTCAGCGCTGGGGATCGAACCCATGACACCATCCGTGCTGCCTAATTTAAAAAAATTTAATCTGCAACCCTCTGACAGTAAAACTTCCTCTGCAATTCAGCTGCTTGTCAGTAATTACAGTAATTTTGGTCCACTGCTGGTCAGACTCTCAGTCAGTTGAAAGATAATGGCTTAGAAGAGAGGTGTGCTGTACAGTAGATCCTGATTGAAGTGCCATGCAATCAAGGATCTCTACTCTTTTTTAAGCTGTGTCTGGGGCCAATTAGCTGCCCCTAGCATTGTTAGTGAATACAAAAGAGATGTGGTCATGCCTCACTGGGGCACACCACAGGTCAATGGGTGTGGCTTCATGTCACACCATATCTCGATGCATGCCAAATGAGCAGTTTCATTGCTTCCAAGTGGCCAGTCTAGCCCATCTGGCTACTGGTCCTTCTGGAAATTAACAGATTTGCCAAATGACCAATTCGGCCCTGATGGGGGCTCATAGATTATAGAGACTGTCTAACAGAGGCCCATAGGAATGGTGAGCAATGAGTGTGATGATTAAACACATGGCGGGGATCGCCTCAGGGGCAGAAGTGGAGCTTTTATATAAAGAAAAGTATCATTTTGGATGTAGAGAATTTCTTATCTTCAAATGGTCATCATGACATTTGCAAAATGCAAACAAAATATGTACACAGAGAAGAGGCCAAAGTGTTTTTCTTGTAGTTACTGTGAGGAGCTCTGCTGATCAGTTTAGGGATTCAGTTAGAATTAAGCGCAAATCCAGATAAGAGCAAATTCTCACCTATGCTGTTAAAGAAAATGTTTCCTTTTAACGTAAAAAATATCTTTATATTTACACTGATACCCCTTTCACACTGCAGCTCTTAAATGGTATATTGACATTTGTTTCCTTTTAAAACGGTTATAGCGGCAGTGTGAAAGCTCCAGGGTGCTTTAACCGTTTAAGAAATACAGGTATTTCTGAAACGGTTAAAAAGCAGGGTCCTAGCCACTTCAGAGCCGTTTTTTATGCAGTGTGAACGGCTCTATTTCTATGACTTGAAACGCGTCCCTTGGGGATTGAACTGGTTGAATGTGTGAATGGTACTCACATGCTATTTAAAACTGTTTTCACCTGCAATGTGAAAGGGGTTTAGTGGCTCAGACCCTTTTTAAATACCGTTTTGAAATACCGGGTCTTAAACTTTTAGGCAATGTGAAAGCAGCATGAGTGCAACGCTAATGCACCACGACCACACTCTAAAACCTGTTCTCACATACTAAATCATCCCCTGTAGTGCAGTATTGGTTTGCAGAGGAGCTGACTTTTACCATTACACTATTAGAACCATAAGGGGAACATTTAAGTCAGGCTTGCCTACCCTCCCGTAATGGCCGGGAGCCTCTCGGAAATCGGGTCCTTCTCCCAGCCGCCCGGGAAGGTGGGCAAGTCTCCCGCATTCTGCTAATTGCCCCCGATCCTCCCGTGCCCACTGGTGTAATTACCTGAAATCGCGGGTCCATGGAGAGAGGGCGGGGCTAAAATGACGTGATCGCTGCATTTTGCGTCATTTAAGCCCCGCCCCCTCTCCGCGGCCCACGAATCACATAGTTTTCCGGCATGTGGGGGCGGGGCCAAGTGATGTCAGACTTGCTCCCGCCCCCCTGACGTGTTGCCTCTCCGGGCTTCTCCCGGAGAGGTGAAATTAAAAGTGGGCAAGTATGATATAAGTTATTTGTTAACATACAGGCAAAGCAATGCTTTACAAGAGATGCTGTTTTTACACAGTCCAATTAAATGTTACTAATCTGTATCATTGACTGGTAGGTTTTCAGACAATTACACAAGGTTCCCCTGTATTCACACATCTTGAATAATAAAATCATTGCTATCCATGACCCATATTGTATACTCATGTCACATAATTAGCTATTCCACTGTAACACTTATTATTGATGCATTTTATAACATGTATAATCTTAGCTTGCAACATGGGACAAGTGAACGGCAGAAACATTTACATAAAACTGATAGATATTAAACTCTCTTCATCATGAATTACAAGCCAGGATGAAGTTATCATGTATCTTATATAAATATGTATACAGTCTGAATAATGAGTGTTGGGACATGTGACATCCCTGAGTTGCAGTTATCAGTTATTTCAGTGGGAATTTATAAGACAAGTCTGTCAGCTGAGTGAAGAAATGCTACAATAACTTGGGCTGTAGGCATAATATATTGATGAATCTGTTATTAAATTATCCACCAAATTTCCTTGTTCCCCAAGTGAGTGATGATGGTGAAGGAGATAAAGGGGATTATTCTGGTTCACTCCTTCTGGCAAATTCCTTCTTAAATGGACAAAACCATGTGCACTGCAGGGGTGCAGATGTAAAATGTGTAGAGATAATTAGATTTGGGTGAGTTATTTTGTTTCTGTGCAGGGAAAATACTGACTGCTTTATTTTTACACTGCAATATAGATCTCACTTTGAAGTAACACCCCACCTAAATCTAACTCTCTCTGCACAAGTAACATCTACCCCACCTGCAGTGCATATGGTTTTGTCCATTTGAGAAGGAATTTGCCAGAAGGAGTGAACCAGAATAACCCCCAAAGAACAGACTTAGCTGGTCACTGCTTTAGCAGTTAGGTTGATATAGGGAAGGTCGACAGTCAAAAGGGGGACATGGAGTTTTTCACTTTTTTTGTCCCGAATGTTGGAACACTATTTCATTCTCCCACCAAGCCATAGTGGATGGCAGGGAATAAAATACCGCCTGTCGGCACATGTCGGCTCAAAAAAAGTGAAAAACACCCAATTCAACCTTTTGACTGTCGACCTTCCCCTATGTCGATGTAATGCTTTTGTTGACCTAATGACCCTGTTGAACTAACCCATGTCGACCTTCATGCATGTCGACCTTCAGTGGTTGACCTGATACTTGTCGACCTAATGCTTGTAGACCCAGTGACCGTATGCCCTGCCTGCACTTTATTTATTTTTTTAAAGCAAAAATTCTCCTTTTATGTTCTGAATTGTTATTTACTCATCATAAATAAGCCCCATCTGTCAGTTCTTACCAGTTGAGCAATCGGGTCCAGTCCAGTTGGGATCACAAGTACAGCTTCCAGATTCTTGAATGTATGTGCCGTGGCCGGAACACTGGTCTGGGCACATAGATTTCAGGATTTCACAGTTACTACCTCCCCATCCTTGGTTGCAGTGGCATTCTCCATGAATACAAACCCCATGATAAGAACACATGGTATCCAAGCAATCAGCTATAAAAAAAGAGAAGTATAAAGAATAAATGTATTGTACATCCACTGCATTTCCACATTGTCCACACAAGCAAATAGGGCTTTCACGCTAAGATTTTATTGTACCGATTATAGAAATTCAGTAAAGTTTACTTTTTTTACTATCAGCAGTGACACAGTGCAACTATATTCACTGTGATCTCATGTCCTGTGTGAGCAGCACAGAGAGTGGGATGTAGGCTCACTGTCTCACCTTGTCCAAGGCTTAATGTGACCATTCCAACAGACAATTACGCCGTTGTAATGTATCAGCTGAATACCCCGCATCTTCCTGGACTGCCATTAATGTGCTCTGGATGATGAGACTTAATTCAGCAATTTGACTCAATAAAACGTTACACTTGTAGGGTCAATGGTCTGAAAATTTAATTCCAGGGACTTAATTGCATTGCTTTGCACATGCAAATCAATAAAAACAATTTGATCACGGAAAGAAAATGGTGGCTTCCTTTCTTAGAAGCGAAGACAAAATGGTCTATGCTCCGCGTAACAGCATCACAGATTTCCTAATTACATCTGGTAATGCCGACAGCCATGTATCAGGTTTCAGTGTAATTTAGGTTCTGGACGACTGCGAAGTGCATTGGAAAGAATTACTTCTCTTTGCAGATCATTACTGGCACATTTTATGAATGCTTAGATAAGGATTAACTGAAAGCAATTTATATGTTCTCTAACAAAAGGTATTAAAATCACCATAAAACATTATCACTGTTTTCTTTTCATTACTAATGACACTCAACGGTACCTGGTACCAACATCTCTATTCCAGGATTGGCCATTGCGGAGATAAGGCAAGCCGGAGGTAAGATTAGGTGAGCACCTGTACCCCTTTACTAGAAATAAAGTCTAATTAATTAGTGGTGCCTCCTCTCCCCCTAGTAAAATCCACCACCCTCAGGGAATCAGTTGCGACTGCCAGTGACTTCCTACTGGAAGTGCTATCTGCCAGTCACCTGGAGGACAGACAGTCTCATTGGGAAGTGTTTCTTGCCTCTGGGGCTGCCAGTCCAGGCTGTGATTAGCTGTGAGCTGGCTTCCTGAGGGATGCACTCCCTGCCTTATAATCAGCCAAAGCTGACTACTATGGGCTGCTGCCGGTGCAGTCCTTAGAAGCCAAAGCCTTTTGCTTGCACAATCCCCATGGGCAGTTAACGTTGTGCTGTTCCTGGCACCTGCCAGATCTGCTGGCAATGGCAGGCGGTCTCATCTCTGAGCACAGGTAGCCCCAGTCCTTCAAGAGTGTAGGAACTTCTGTTGATAATACTTGTTTATATAGCCCAATACAAAAAATCCTCAAAACAGAACAAGGTGCAGACATGAGAGTAGGGAAGGAGCTAGCAGTGAAAGGTTGCAATAAGCTGCCTTTTGCTAACACAACAATTCTATTTACCTTCCTCACAGTTTTCTCCTTTATAACCAGAGTTACACGCGCAGGATCCCATAATACAAATTCCATGTCCACCACACAAAGGATCGACACACTGAGTACTGGGCACGTCACACTCTGTTCCTTTCCAGCCACTGTAACAGAGACAGCGTCCCTTGGCGTACTGACCATTCCCAGTACACAATATAGGACAGGCTGCTGTGAAATATAACATGACAAGAAAAGAAATGAAACAGTTTTCCTTTTTTACACAAGTAGTAGAAAACATTATAAGAAGAAAACACCAAAGGATAAAGCAAATAAATAATGACATCTCATGCGCTTGTAGTTCACATACTGATGGTTAGTGTTCATCGCCTTGGTTGTATTTACTTAACAAAAGAAAACCAATTTGTGTACCTCTTGAACAATCAGGGCCTAGAAACCCGGGAAAACAATGACAGGTTCCTGAAACACATTCTCCGTTTCCATGACAATTTCTGGGACATTCCACAACGGACTCTGCAAAATAACAGATGTGTTAAAACTATTTATACAAGCATTGAAATGTGAGACCTGCTGGGTTTCTGCAATCCAGATTTTCAGCTAATACCCTATCTCTTGCTTGTCCTATGATAACGGTTAGGCCTCTGCGGTATGCGGTCACTGGGTAGACAATGTCTAGGTCGACAGTCACTATGTCGACCATAATGGTCAACAGTGACTAGGTCGACACTTTGGAATGGTCGACATACCCAATGTTGACGCACAGTTATGGTCAACATAGACACAGTCGGCATGAATAAGGTCTACATGAGTTTGTGAAGTTTTCTTTAAATGAAAGGTGGTTTTTCCTAATTTACTAATCAAATGGGCATAGGAGTGGGAATTTAATAGTCTGCCGAGCGCAGCAAGACACCGTGCTCGAAGCATGGCGAGTGCAGCAAGCCATGCAAGGGGACGCGGTACACTTATACTGTGTCTATATCGAAATATGTCAACATAGACACCCTAAAACGTGAAAAACTAATTTTGACCTTGTTCCTGTCGACCATGTCTATATTGGCCGTAAGCTTGTGTCAACTTTTTCTCAATGTCCACCCTGGGTATGTTGACCATTTTAAGTCTCTGTCGACCATTCGTGGTCAGACTAGACATTGTCTACCCTTTATACCGTAACCAGCCTATCCATAGGGCAAGCAATGCCACAATTACTTAGTAATTCAAAGAAAGCAAATATTGACGGATTTCCTATAATTGCTGCCTGTGCTGGATTGGATTAGAGGGTTTCAATTTACTATAACAAGAATATCCGGAACGTCACATATTTTCAATGCAGGATGACTAATTTAAAATGACATTCTTGCCCACTGCCTTAGCAGATAGTTATACCATAATTAGATGAGACGTTAATGTAAGTCAGTCATTTTGTACAGCCTGCAGTGAACTTGGACCTCACTCTCCATATAATCCAGCAAAAAGGTGAGCTGAAAAAATATATTTTAGGTATTATTGTACGGGGTCTCACCTTTCCTTTGGTGTCAGACTAATGTAACACACAAAGTCATAGAAGTACCATCTTTATTACTGTATAGACTAAGAACATTTGTCAGATTCAACTAACATGTGGACATCTCCTAGCAGCAGACATTTTTTTACATACTTTAAGATTTTAAAAATAGGTAAAATATTTGCCAATTCGTTACAGTTCCATTCTTCCACGCTGTAGGTAGTGATATAACCGCTGGGATTGAAATGCTGCATATACTGTAACTTGCATTTTTAATGCAGTGATGCACATTCCATAAGCGTTAAAGGAATCACTACTGAGAAAGTCAAAGAACTCTCGTAACTCCACTGGCAGTTAATCAAAGCTTGCCGGGAAGCTCGCTTTGGATTGGCTGAGTAGATCAAAGAGAAAGATTTTTCTTCACATTTGAATCTCATATATATTAGTTAACCTGTTATTAAAGAATATTTCTTGTTATTAAAAAAATGTTAATCAGATTAATATAATCAAAAACTCAATTGGATTTAAAACTACAATAATTCTTATTGGATTACATTGGGACAAGAAGAAAAAAATAGGTAGATTTTTTATTAAATAACAAAAAGTTTATTAACAAATGTGTGTTTATTTAATTTATCATGCTATATTTGTCTTGGGGCCCATTAATGATATAATGCAAAGTTACCCATTCAAAAATTACTATAAGTTATGTTAAAACAGTACACACAGCCCAACAGGTGTCCTGGGAAAAGCAACTAACAAGAGGAATCTACACACTGAAAACCCCACTGAAACGCATGGGCCATTAATAAGAATGGAAAAATGGCATTGCACTTATATCTGGACGTGTGCACAAATGCAAGCAAAACCAGCCACAACATATGATGTGTATATCACATGTATTGTGTTTTTGATGCAGATAATCACCAATGAGTAGCCAGCCCTATATTAGTTTAGACTACATTTTATTATTTGAATACTTTCTATGCACATAATACACTCCTGAAACAGAGGAAAAAAGTACAACTATAAAAGTCAAACGGAGTACAGTCAAAGGAGGGAAAGGTTACAAGTGGAGTACCCCAGGGATCTGTACTTGGACCGGTGCTTTTTAATATCTTTATTGGTGATATTGCAAATGGAATTGAGGGTAAAATGTGCCTTTGTGCAGATGACACAAAGGTATGCAACAGGGTAGACACACCAGGAGGGGTAAAACAAATGATTGAGGATCTAGGTAGATTAGAGAAATGGTCAAGAGAATGGCAACTACAGTTTAATGCCAAAAAATGCAAAATCATGCACTTGGGTCTCAGAAATCCAAAGACTAAATATAGTATAAATGGCACTATAATGGAAACTACTGAGGAAGAGAGGGATCTAGGTGTCACTATTTCAGGGGACTTAAAAGCAGGTAGGCAATGTAACAAAGCAATGAAGAAGGCAAGTCAGATGCTTGGTTGCATAGGGAGAGGCATCAGCAGTAGAAAGAAATAAGTAATAATGCCACTGTATAGGCCATTGGTACGACCTCACCTAGAGTATTGTGTTCAGTTCTGGAGGTCATATCTCCAGAAGGATATAAATACATTAGAGACTGTACAAAGAAGAGCAACTAAAATGGTGCATGGCCTACATCACAAAACATACCAGGAAAGACTAAAATATCTAAATATGTATACTTTAGAGCAGAGAAGGGAAAGGGGGGACATGATAGAAATTTTCAAATATATCAAGGGTTTTAACAAGGTACAGGTGGGAGACATGCTTCACAGGAAGAGGAGCAACAGAACACGAGGACATGCACTGAAACTAGAGGGAGGAAGATTCAGGGGAAATGTGAGGAAGAATTACTTCACAGAAAGAGTAGTAGATAAGTGGAATAGCCTTCCATCAGAGGTGGTAGAGGCAAATACAGTAGTACAATTTAAACATGCTTGGGATAGGCATATTGATATCCTTACAAAAAATAAGGATCAAATATGGTTTGAGGTAACATGTTTAAAAAAGGAGCAGACTAGATGGGCCAAGTGGTTCTTATCTGCCGTCAAATTCTATGTTTCTATGTTTTAATATCATAGCTATTAGTACAAAAAGAACACTTTTTCCATAGCAGTTAGAGTAGGTGGCTTACTTACCTATTATTATTGTGTTGAAGGAAACCAATTCAGGGTTTTTGCCATCATTATAAAATGCTATGTGCCAGATTCCAGAATTCAGATACTGGATGAAGCCAGCTTCGTATAAATTGACAGACCTTGGAAGCCGAGCAGCCTTCTCAGACTCCAGCAGGTTGCGTTTCTCTCTTGAAATTAATCTGCTTCCTTCCAAAAGTTCCACAAAATCGTACTGTTAACAAACAATAATTTGTTTTTCAGAAATGGATACATCCAAATAAATTTTTTTTGCTATGTACTGACAGTCTATGTCAGAGCACTATCTGCAGGTGGAGGACTGTACAGCAGGGGGTAACAATTTAAAAGACTCAACGGACCATGCAAAAAAGTTTCTAGCAATATAAAACCTTTTTTTGTTCAGTGATTTTATCCTATACTTTCTGTAGAAAAAGAAAACCGTATTCAACAAATAAATTTGGCATTAGAGCAAGTCTTATTGATAAAAACACCAAGAGCTGGGAGCTGGCTATTGTAAATAAACCAGTGCAATGTGCAAAGTCTGTGATACTAAGGACCTTATTACAGATAGAGCCATCCTCATCTAGCTAGCTATTGTAATGCAGCTGAGAACAATAGGCCTTGGTGAGCCATGGCTCACCATTGCTATCCAGAGATGGCTAGATGAGGCTGGCTTCATCTGTATGGTCTGTTTGCAGCCATCGATCATTGCACGGGGACCAATGTTTGGCATACTGTATGCATGAGCTCTCCGTGTGGCCACAGTCAACGACGGCCTGTGATCGCAGACCGTAGACTTTACCTCCCTTCTTGGTCATATGAACCCTCTACATGCATCTCCTCAAAGTTGGTGGCAGTGCACCTGTGTGAACTCAGGTCTGGCATGTGCCCAGGGTAGACCAGGCAGGGGTAAGTACCAAAACAGCAGCATTAGGGATTACAGGGACCGCTTCTTTGTAGTGCAGTTTTTTTTTGCAGCAGTGCGATATTTAATTGCTCTGGTAGTTAAGTACCCACGCTTTGCAACTCGAGGTGAGTTGGATACCAATTTGTGCCAGTTACCTATGGATTTACCTTCAATCCAATTTAAAAAAAAAAAATATTAAAGGGAATGATATTTGCTTTTAGAGCTAAACTAAAATATCATCGGTGGAAACCAACAGAATAGTTTAACCTATGGCTACATAATCACGAAAAATGTTAGAACAATTGTTTGACTCTACCCAACTATAACCTTTGAATTGATTATCCCTCAGACACTGGAACGTCCTTGTCAGAAAAGAACGATCGCTTTTGCAAAAAGGAACTTTTCCATACAGTGAGCCTTCCAAGCTCACAGGCTTATTTTTGAAGGAAGAGAAAATAAAAAAAGAGTGTGGAATATGTATTTGACAAGGGCACTTGGCTCAAGTCTACGTCTGGTAATGTCTCTTGCACATTTTAATATGCGACTGTCTGAATATGTGTTATGTGGCCTGTCCATCACCTTTGTCTTTCTCCACCGGCTCCATAGAGAAGAGCAGTCACACCTTGAATCTTTTCCAAGGGAATTTACATTCAAAGCACATTTATCTTTTGCAAACAAAAACATAATATCAAATCTACAGTATGCTGTTAATCAGCTAAGGTGGCTTCAGACTCATCCCCCCCTGCTGGATCTATTTGCTTTGCGAACATTAACTATCATTTGTAATTTTCTCCACTGCGAGAGGCTGCATGGAAGGTAAATTATATAAATATAGCAAAAGACCTTGCAGCAAGGAAACTCACTGTTAAATAGAAGTAACCTGTGGCTTGGAAATAAACAAATGCAGAGGGGAACTGAGACTTCCCAGATATGTGGGAGATTCATTAGCTTGGCTGGTCCTTTAGCTCTTCAGCTGCTCCCGGGGAAAGATCCTGCAGCAATTTAGCCGGCTAGAACAGCAGAGGGGCGCTGATGATCGCCGCCGCCATCAGCCATTACTTTTTAACAAGTGGCAGAAGGTTCACTGTAGCCTTAACTTTTTATGATGTATAGTAGACAGATAAAAAGAAAGAGGAATGGTCTTGCGGTGAGTCTTGTTTTGCGTGTGTGTTTCTGAGGTAAAATATGCAAGCGGCGTTGCCTTTGATTGGTACAAAGTGAAAATTATTCATAGGGCACATTTGAAGCAGAGACCTTTGCAGCTCTTTTTGAAACCAGGGTAATGGCTATCACACCTGTATATTGGCTGCACGTGATGCAATGGCAGAAACTTCAATCTTTGCCTTCAGAATTATTCACGGGTCATTTTCTACATCCGCATTACCTGACCTCCATGGTGGCCCGGTCTAAGGTGTTATGAATAATTTTCAATTTGGTCCATTAAGAAATATTGCAAAAATAACAATAATAACAAATAATGAATCTAGAACATTCTGAGATATAACTTTATACTGCCAAGAAAACATGACCTGACTTTACACATGCAAAACACATTAAGGGTTATTTTGAAAAGAGTTGTTAAGAAACAAAAAATACAGCAATGAGAAGCAGCTCAGGAAATGCGGAGATCGCCTGCTGGCTATCGCATAATGTTTGAAAGGTCTCCAAGACCCAGCAGAATAAAGGAACAGTCATGCCTCTGCAGCAATGACGAGGGTTAACTGCAGTGAGACATTTTATGTCTGCATAACGGGCCGATGAGGCAAATACACATTATAGTCATATTCCTGATGGAATGAGAAAGGGAAATCTTTTTTTTTTTCTTACGATATTTGGCAGGTAATGTGCAGGCTTCATAGCACAAAGTCACTAACCATTAACTTTAAAGATCACCGTCCAAAGCAATAACGTACAATTCAGTTTCTATGCCTGGTGGTTTCCAAAGCGGAGTCTTTCTGTTGTGATATGTCTACGCATTGTGTGAAATGAACTACACAGAAAGCTTCAATCTACTTCACCAGATCTTAGCAGTGAATGAAATGGAAAAGGGAACCTCAGGCACGATCCATTAGGTTGGGTTTTATGGGACAAAAGTCAGAGTACAATATCAAAATCGTGATAATGCTCCATTAAACTCAACACTGCCGCTCTGACATAACATGGCTTAGCCACAGCCATTTATAACAAGACACTGTATAGAACAGGTCAAGTGGACTACTTTACCCATTGCAGACAATAGCAGAATTGCTTTTATTTAAGGGGGAAAAAAAACTTTTGAAATGCAATCTTTAAATCAATGGTCCTAATGTATCACGGAAGGGTAAGCCTGGTGGGCCATTTTGTGTTTTTAAATATTTGCACATGAAAAGACTTTGAACATGTCATTTACCAATTATAAAAACAGTCCATCAAACAGGCCACAACATGTTCACACTAATAACCTAAGATACCTAGGCACAAAATAAGCACACTAATAAACTAATACATCTATTCACAAAATGGGCACACTAATAACCTAAGATACCTAGGCACAAAATAAGCACACTAATAAACTAATACATCTATTCACAAAATGGGCACACTAATAACCTAAGATACCTAGGCACAAAATAAGCACACTAATAACCTAATACATCTATTCACAAAATGGGCACACTAATAACCTAAGATACCTAAGCACAAAATGAGCACACTAAAAACCTAAGATAAATAAGCAAAAATGGGCACACTAATGTCATAAGATCCTAGGCACAAAATAAGCACACTAATAAACTAAGATACATAGGCATGAAATGGGCTCACTAATAACCTAAGGTGACTAGGCACAAAAAGGGCACACTAACATACTAAGCTACCTAGGCACAAAATGGGCTGTGAAAGGAGTTGTTAGATGTACTTGCTGGGGGGATGCTTTGATTTTTCTTCTCTCTGATATAATTATTTATTATTATCTTCTGTGCTTTGAAGTTGCAAT
Source organism: Crinia signifera (assembly GCF_055691185.1). Lineage (NCBI taxonomy): Eukaryota > Metazoa > Chordata > Amphibia > Anura > Myobatrachidae > Crinia > Crinia signifera. Next base: position 95,477,379 of record NC_139217.1, read on the forward strand.
TCCGACCATTGTCAAATTGGATACCTGGATTGTTTTGGACAGCTGCGCTAATGCTTGGAGCATGGAAACGGAGCTTCCTGCGCTTGCTTTTCTCCTGCAGGTAGCTTTCAAATATCAGTTGTAGATTCCTCTAAATCTACCTTATGCTATGTCCTGAAACATTTCATCTCTGGAGTATAAATAGGATCTATATTTTTATACACACTGGAATAAATTCCCATAACAATTTTCTTCTTTCAACACATATTAGTTTTGTGGAAATCTGTCTCCTTTATTTGGGCTACAGAACAAAACGTGTAAAAACACAGAAAACATTTAATACACTAGGGATCGTTCCTAAGCTTTTGTCACTTTACAGCCCACACAAACATGTACTGCCATCAAAAACACAATCGTTTGTAATGTATTTGTTCCGCTCTGAATGTGGAGGATGGGGGGGTCAGTGCTTTGTCAGCAATTTTGGCAATTTGGTGGCCTTTAATCCAGACACACAGAAGAGTGGTGGAGGTCAGTAGTGGTCTAGATTTAATTGTCTTTGTTTTGGTTAATGAAACAAATTCATTCAGCAAATATAAAGGATGCATGCTCTCCTTCATTTAATTTTGCTCTAAGCCACCAAAGTCCTTTGTTATTTCCAAAAGTCTCTTTAAATAAGCATATTGATTCTTGCGTTGCAATGAGACTGACATTTTAGCAAGTGTCATCACAAGAGACCTTCAGTCTAGCATTGATTAGCTTGCAACGGGCAACCAGTGTCAATTATTCCTGCCTGGTGTATATGCATTATGCAATATCTAGACAAGCGGAAAACCTATGGTCATATGGGAATTTACACAAATGCTTGTTTCCTTTAGAAGCTTGAATCATGAAACAAATAATAGCAAAATAATTAGGGTCTGTGTTGGTCCTTCAGGCTGAGACCTCTGGCCTGATTGGGCTTATGGGACTAAAGACTGAGAACAATTCCATGTGACAACCAAACTATGATAATGCTCCATTAAACTCGACGCAGCCACTTTGACATAACATGACTGACCCACAGCCATTTCTATCAAAATATTGTACGAAACAGGTCAACTGGACTATTTATCCCTGGCAGACAGGAACTGCTTTCATTCTGGCAAACATCTTGATATCTATTTTTTTTTAATCAATGATCACCACATTGCAAGTTGGAGGTGCTTTTCTCTTATATCTACTCCTGACAATAATATCTATATAAACTGTGAGTTCAGAAGTCACAACATATAGTTAGGATGGATGTCAATATTTTAGCTTGCCTTCATTAGGCAGGATTCTGTATGATAAGGAATAGTAGTGTTCATTCTAGCACCTGCCATATTTGAAAACCCATGCAGTTCCTCTTCCCTGCCTTGGGTGTCGCTGTCTGCTGCAGTGTTTATAGCACAGGACTGGTTTGCATATTAGTGCTGACCATACTGTGCTAGAAGCACTACAGCAGACAGCAACACCCCAGGCAGGGAAGAGGAACTGCGTGGGTTTTCAAATATGGCGGGTGCTAGAATGAACACTAAATAGTACACACTTTATGGAAAAATGTTACAGATATAAAGCAGATTAAAAATCTGATAAAGTTGCTATTACCAAGGGCATAACTACCATAGGTGCAGGAAGTCAGCAGCTATAGGGCCCACAGCTGAGAGGGGCCCATCTTCCCTGTCAAAGAAACATGTGCTATATGCATGTTACCATTAAGTGGTACATAGGGGCTGTTTAATCTTTTCTCATGGAGCCAACAAATATCTAGTTACACCACTGGCTATTACTCAGTGCCAGTTGTGCTGCTCCTGTGTATGCATTTAAAAATCAGCAAGTCTGCCCAGCTGTCCGTCACTGTTATAGCAACATTTCCTTCCTAAACATGGCCGTACAGTACTGGAATAGAACTCAATGGACATATTTAGCTGTGAAATATGCAGCCACTGATATATACAAAATAAAAAAAATAAAAAAAAATGTAAAATATCCACGCTGTGTCTCCCATATCTGCCTGCTCCTCCTCTTTAGCTCTTGCAGAGGCCCAGATTCTCTAAGCTTCAAAAGTGATAAAAGGGAGAGTGATAAACAGCCAGCCAATCAGCTCCTGCCTGACATTTTTCAAACACAGTCTGTGACATGGCAGGTAGGAGCTGATTGGCTGGCTGTTTATCACTCTCCCTTTTATCACTTTTGAAGCTTAGAGAATCTGGCCCCAGAGTCCTCTTCCCTCATGTGCTTTTTCTTCATTCCCCAACGCCATCAGCGGCACCAAACCTTTGGGTTCTGACTGCTGGTGATGCTGCCATGTTTATAAATATAAAAGTGTATGTCCTGCAATGCTTGTACAGTCTCTTTTTCCTGGTTTTGTTCATACTTTTATGTTTACATGCTTTGTACGGTGCTATGGCCCATATAAAAAAGACGATGATAATAATAGCAATTATTATAATAATTATAATTATAAAATAAATATCAGCTTCCCTGGCTCTGAATACAAACCTATAATCATCAAGAATGCAGTATCATGAAGAGGATGAAAGGTTTATGGTAATAAATAATTCTAAATCTCTTTTAAGAGATTTACAATATTTTATAACATTTATAAACAATAGCTTTTTATCTTGAGTGATACTGAAATATATACAGTATTTAGTGAAGGGGAATGGGCAATTATTTATCATGTTCTGTGAATATGTTCGGGCAGAGAATGTACTGAGCTATATCACTGCAGGATAAAGAAACAAACTGACTTAGGGCAGTATTCAATGAGGCTGATTTGCCTTGTTCTATGGCGAATGTGTGCTATTTTCATGCTCCAAGGCGAATCTTTTTACTGAAAAAGTGATTCACCCTATTCAACGTGCACTTTTCGCCAACGGTGAAGAGTGAATGACGGACAATTCGAAATCTGATAGTAGCCGCAATTCGCTGCGGTTTTTCAATGGGGTTCTCAACGTGATTCGCCGTGAGTGTATTCAATGATCAGATGGCGAATTTCTTTCTAAGTGTGTCACCGTGTTGCAATCGCCATCTTTTTATGGTGAACTGAACTGTGATCTTTTAAAATAAAGGTTTTTTTTTTTAGTTTTTTTTTTCTGTGAAGGGGCATGCTATTTTTTTATATGCCTACTGCACATGAATATATATTTATTGGAAAAAAAAATTCTATCTTCCTGCTTGCCGCCGTCCCCCGGTACCCTGCGGCGTTCGCCACAGGGGTTAATAATCGCAGCCAGGGGCAGCGAGCCCCTGCGGCGTTGGATAGGGCAACAGGGAGTGCTGGCAGCGAATGCTCCAGCCCTCCGGAACACGACGACTGTGCAGCGAATCCTAAACAGGAACCAAAGTCTAAAAAACAAGTAATTAGTCTACAAAACTTCAACTGACTGCACCCCCCCCCCCCTCTCCCTCATACTGCCACCAATACCCACTTTCCAACCCCTAATGGCATACTTGACAAACATTCTGGAATGGCAGGGAGACTCCGAAAAAATTGGGTGGTCCTCCAAGCCCCACCTAGGGAAGCTAAGCAAGTACCCTGCTTTCCATGGTGGACCTCCTTTGCCACAACAGAGTACAAAGAGAAGGGGGCAGCAAAGTAGGGAAGTGTGCCTCAAGGGAAAGTATGGAGGTGAGGTCTTAGAAGTTCCACAGCCGCCACCTGCATTAAGTACATCAAGGATCCTCATAGACATCCTTAATTTTTGATAGGCAGACTTAGTGGCGCCCCCCCAGAGGCTGGCACCCTAGGCAGCTGCCTAATGGTAGAGCCGGCCCTGTCTGCACATGTAGTTCCGAACTGGTGCAACCACATCATGCTTCCATTCTGTTGGATGATAGGGCGACCGGTTGTACTGCAAACCCTGCTACCTAATCACTGTGGCACTGGCCGGACATAACAGGTCCTGTTCGACTACATCCTGCTAAAACACAATGTGCAACCTCATGTGTGATCCCAAAACGATGTATCCTGCCAAACAGGTCCTGTTCTGCTGCATCCCGCCAAAGAGGCAACATGTGGCCCAAGCCTTACGGTACACATTTTTTCAAAAATATTACTTCTCTAATTACTCTTGCCAGAGATTTAGGTTTCTTTGTATCAGTAAATACAACAAATAGGACACAGTAACCGGTAATTAGTCTATAATACACCACCTGATATTCATAAATTACAGCACTTACAAGACCAATGACATACTGTGTGTCACAACCTGAAAATATAATATTAATAAAGCCATATTGGAATATACTACTCAGTCATTGATTCTGTCATAATCTAATAACCTCAGATAATAAGGTAGATTTCTAAGTGACAACTCTGTAGGCTAAAGAGAAAGCAATATGCAACCCATGTCACATCAGTCTAACTATATTACATGTCCATCAAAACATGATCATGTCTGATTTAAATTGAGTTTATGATATTGTCTTTTCTTTGCTCCTGTTAAAGTGGCCAGCTGTTCCGGTAATGCTGTGGGAGTGCTATTGTCGCTCTATTCTGGTATTCCACACAGATACCAACATAATATAAATGACCTTGCTAACAAGGTCTGATTCTGCATTCTATACAGCAATATGCCATACACAGAGAGATCACAGCGCATTATGAGCTGGCAGCACTTCTCTCATATGCAGAGATGACAAAGGGAATCTCGGGCTCCAGTGTGGTTACAAGCCCAATAGGAAGCTATTATTACACACAGTCACTCTTCCCTACCACAGCTGGGGCCAATAATGCACAGAAGCTGTAAGACCTGAACATAGCTGCTGCTGCTGCTGCTATAAAGTAAGCAAGATTATCTCATTAATTGGACTATGGGACTGATTTCGGGAAAAAAACAACAATATTAATATTAAAACTGTTTAACTTTATGCAACTGTTGAAATGTGAAATGCTCTTTTTACAAGTATATGCTGTATGCATATTTCCAATGCTTCTGCTGCAATAAATAAATAATAATAAAAAAAACTGTTTAAAACTGTGACCCGTTCTCAGTCTGCTCGACCGAGAATTTGCAGGTGGGATTCAATGTCCCGCCTGCTGTGGGTCGAGTAGGGGGCGTGGCCGCGAGTTGCAGCCGGGAATCGTCGAGCTACGACCGGGAGCTCGTCAATTCCTGGCCATTCTCAGCAGAATGAGCCCGACAGCTTGTGATGTCGGGCTCGTTCTGCCGAGATCCCCTGTTAAATGCTGTCGCGGAAGACGGCATTGAATAGGGCCCCGCAGCCATCTACCCATCGGGAATGGCTGCAGGATTGAATACCCCCCTAAGTCTTTGAGTGGCAAGCGAATTTGTCAAAATAGGGGTGAACATGGCAGAGAACACATTTTTATTCATCATAATGACCTGTAATGTTTACCTTATATAGGAAATATGATGTTTACTCAAAAAATGTTTATTTTAATTTATATAACAAATGTGAGCGATGCTGGAATTTTTAGTGGATATGTTGCGCATCTCTCACAGAGATGTTGGCAGTCAAATGGTTAAACACAGAGCAAAAGTAATAGGCCAGATCTATATTAGTGCCCCCCCCTCCCCCCCACAACCTTCTTATAGAAAGTATAAATATGTCTGTTATGAAATATATATTTATATAAATATATATATAGCCAGAGAACACATACTGTACATATTTTAGAACTCAGTCACAGAAGCAATATTGATTCAATTAATGTATTTAAACTTGCAGAAGAGAGAGGTACCCCCCCTGGGAGCAGGAGCCCAGCGGCAGATGAATACATTGCCTCCCAGAATTCTGCCTCTGATTGGATGACTACTGCCACCTCTCATCATCTATTCTTAACAACAGTAAAGTGTGTGGTTTATGTTAAGAATTCTTTGGAACATTATACCAGTAGGATACTGAGATAAGCGAATTACAGGGTCCAAAAATAATACTGGAGACAGGAGTTCTCAGGTAAAAAAAATTAAACAAGGAGGTGAGAGTAAGGAAGAGAATAGCAAGGTGAGATTCCAGCATTACCTGAGTGTGTGATGGCGGTAATCCTTTTCTGCCATACACTCCAATGAGTGCATCTTTTTGAAGAGTGATATTAAACTTTAGGAACTGTGGCTGGTCGATGGAGAGTTGTGATCGCCAAAATACACCTGAAGGGATCTCTTGCACTGCTCTCCTGCCCACGTCCAGCTCTCCAGAGTCAATCGTATTGTTTTCTTGTCCAAGACCACCAGATTTTCCTAGAGAAATAGAAAAATAAAATCAGTTAAATAAAATTAACACTGTATATAAATTTGCTGTTGTAAAAATGGATCATTGTGTGCATTTGTGTGGTAGGGACTATAGACTGCAATCTCCAAAGGGCCAAAAAGGAACGGAAGAGGACAGTTCATATTGCAATCAGTCCTTATTATTAAGTAATTACCTCCTTAGTGGAAAAAGTATGCCAGATAAAGTGGTATATTTATTAAGTGGAGAAAAACTGACATAAAGGCTATTGGCGAGTGTTAGCAGTGGTCGCCACCCCTAGGTCCCTATGGTGACAAGCACCGCTACTGTTTTCATATACCAATAGTTGGTAATTTCTACCCCAGCACTCCCCCAAAAAATGTAATACCTATATATATATCCAAGTTGCTTAGTAAAAAGCGGGGGCACTCACCAATGCAGCTAAGTCAGCAAGTTTATTTATCATCAACCATCAATCCTGACTATATATATGTATATATATATATATATATATACATATATATAAATAAAACTGGACCACTGAAATGAGCGGCACTCACGAATTTGAGAAATAGTATTTTATATAATTCAATAAGGTACACGTGACATCATACAGGTTCCATCAACGTTTCAAGGCATGAAAACCTTTTCATCGGAATGTGCCCAGTGAGTGTAAAGTGCCAGTGCAGAAAATGGAGAACATATATATATATATATATATATATATATATATATATATATATATATATATATATATGTAGAAACGAAATAAGAGGAGCGCACCAACAATGAGCAATAGTGTATTAATCCTTTACTAAAAATGTATAAAAGCTCACATACATCATAGAAAAGACTTATCAGCATTAGTCATGGAGCACTGTCACCGCATGGAGCCGTCCAGCTTCAGCGAAGCACCAGGGGAAGCGGCAGAATGTCAGCACAGCATCTCACTGCACGAGATGAACACGGACCGGGACCAGACTCAGTATGTCAGGTAGCCATACCCCAGCGCGTTTCGTCACCAAGGACTTCGTCAGGAGGCGTGTTGATCGGTAAGTATGGTAGGGTTCTTATGTGCGGCTAACTAGCAGTAATCAACAACAGCTGTCCATCAATCAAGACAAAGCATGTTCATACAATCAGTGCACTACATGTGCAATAATAAAATGCAATGGAGTATTACAAATAAAATCGATCATCTTAACAGAATTCAAACCCGGGAGCAAAAAATCAATCCCGAGCGGAAGATACAAACATTTCCATACACATTCAAAACTTTTAATATGAAATATTCAAAATTATAAAAACTATTTTCCTTATAAAAAACATCTTTGCATACTAGAACACATATTAGAAAATGCAATTGCTTTAAAAAGACAATGTATCTAAATGTGTGCAACCTATGGAAAAAAAGGTAACATATTTACTAACTAGAGACCTAGGGAAGAGAGAAAGACAATTATGCCCCTTTCCCACTGCAGCTAAAAACGGTAAATTGACGATTTTCAGCACAATTTACCGTTTTAAGGCTGCAGTGGGAAAGTGCCAGAGTTGAAATACCGTTTAAAGCTAAATGCTATTTCAACCCATTTTTAAAGCAGAGTCCTACACGTTAATATAACGTTTAAGAGGCAGTGGGAATGCCTCTTAAACGTTATTTAGCCTCCAGGCAGTCCCAGTGCCTGATGAGAACTAGTAGTTCTTACTTTGTGCATGTGTAATGAGTGCACGTGCATAATAATGAGCCGCCCATTACATATGCGCATATGTAATGAGTGGCTCATTATTATGCACGTGCACTCATTACATATGCGCAAAGTGAGAACTACTAGTTCTCATCAGGCACTGGGACTGCCTGTACCCTGCATGGACCCCCGCTGCCTCCCCACTGCCCTGCATCCCTGCCTGGATCCCCGTGCAGGTAAGTACAAGGGGAGGGGAGGTGGGGGCACAGGGCAGGTACGGGGGGTTAGGCAGCGGTGTAGCTAGGTGCCATGGTGCCCGGAGCAAGGGCATATTTCGCGCCCCCCTACCCCGGTAATTGGGGGCGTGGCTAACATGTGTTTGCATGTTACATTTGAAAAAAAAAAACTTAAGTTAACTTAAAAATAAGACACTATATAAGACGCTGTAATGGAATCTGCTGCGCTATATAAGGTGCCGTAACGGAATCTGCTGCGCTATATAAGACAATGTAATGGAATCTGCTGCGCTATATAAGACGCTGTAATGGAATATGCTGCGCTATATAAGGTGCCGTAACGGAATCTGCTGCGCTATATAAGACACTGTAACGGAATCTGCTGCGCTATATAAGACACTGTAACGGAATCTGCTGCGCTATATAAGACACTGTAACGGAATCTGCTGCGCTATATAAGACGCTGAAATGGAATCTGCTGCGCTATATAAGGTGCCGTAACGGAATCTGCTGCGCTATATAAGACACTGTAACGGAATCTGCTGCGCTATATAAGACACTGTAACGGAATCTGCTGCGCTATATAAGACGCTGCAACGGAATCTGCTGCGCTATATAAGACGCTGTAACGGAATCTGCTGCGCTATATAAGACGCTGCAACGGAATCTGCTGCGCTATATAAGACGCTGTAACGGAATCTGCTGCACTATATAACATGCTGACAGCTGTAAATAAATAAATATACATACAGCACAGCAGGGCAGCAGCAGATGCCAGAGAGATTCACCCCCCCCCCCTCCTCCCCTCCCCCAGGACCCACGAATCCCCCAAACCCCAAGTTTATTATGCATATTACATCATTAATTAGCTGTAAAAAAAAAAAATCCACCTTGAATAATTATAGCAGGGCGGCATCAGAAACTCTCCTCACCAGCACTTGGGAAGTTGGGATTGCTGTGGCTGATGACGGAGGAGGGAGTGAGAAGCAGGCGACTAGAAGGAATCTGAGTGCTGCTGCGCTGCGCTGCCCGGAAGCCCGTCCGAGCAGCAGCAGCAGCAGCACCAATTTACATTGGAGTGAGTCAGCCGCCCAAGCGTCACGGACCGGGCAGGGGGCAGGAGGCAGGAGGCAGGCGCCGAGCAAGGCAGCCGCCGGCGCACGCTGCCCCAGATGATCTTTGTGCGGGGATGATTTTTGCGGAGGGGGGGCGGGCCGTCGGCGCCATCCGACCAATCAGCGCCCGGAGCGTGAGCTCCGGTGGCTCCGCCCTCCCTACGCCTCTGGGGTTAGGCACTCTTTACACTTGGGGGGGGGGAGGGATTAGGCACTCTTTACACGGGGGGGGGGGGGTTAGGCACTCTACATTTTACACGGTTCACTGCAATGGGAATGGTACTTAAATGGTATTTAAAACGGTAATCTGCTGCAGTGGGAATGCTAATACCGTTTTAAATACCATTTAAGATTACCAGTACTTTAAACTGGTCTGCAGTGGGAAAGCAGCATTAGTATCGCTTAAAAAGCATTAATGTAGCAGATAGATAAAAAAAACCTGCATACAGTTCAAAGCATCCATTAGATTTAGAAGCCAATAAACAAAGTAGCTTTCGCTACAAACATCTAAGGTCAGAACAGGAATTTAAAAACAAAAAAAAACATTTTTAGAAAGAAAGAAAAATGTGGACATGATCTTTCTAAAAATGTTTTTAAAAAAAAATCCTGTTCTGACCTTATATGTTTGTAGCGAAAGCTACTTTGTTTATCGGATTCTAAATCTAATGGATGCTTTGAACTGTATGCAGGTTTTTTTATCTATCTGCTACATTAATGCTTTTTAAGCGATACTAATTGTCTTTCTCTCTTCCCTAGGTCTCTAGTTAGTAAATATGTTACCTTTTTTCCACAGGTTGCACACATTTAGATACATTGGGGCAGATGTATTAAGCCTGGAGAAGAGATAAACTGGAGTTAAAGTGGAGATAACATGGAAGAGATAACGCACCAGCCAATCAGCTGTGTTTGAAATATGACAGTTGGGATCTGATTGGCTGGTGCGTTATCTCCTTCCACTTTATCTCCAGTTTATCTCTTCACCAGGCTTAATACATCTGCCCCATTGTCTTTTTAAAGCAATTGCATTTTCTAATACGTGTTCTAGTATGCAAAAATGTTTTTTATAATGAAAATAGTTTTTATAATTTTGAATATTTCATATTAAAAGTTTTGAATGTGTATGGAAATGTTTGTATCTTCCGCTCGGGATTGATTTTTTGCTCCCGGGTTTGAATTCTGTTAAGATGATCGATTTTATTTGTAATACTCCATTGCATTTTATTATTGCACATGTAGTGCACTGATTGTATGAACATGCTTTGTCTTGATTGATGGACAGCTGTTGTTGATTACTGCTAGTTAGCCGCACATAAGAACCCTACCATACTTACCGATCAACACGCCTCCTGACGAAGTCCTTGGTGACGAAACGTGTTGGGGTATGGCTACCTGACATACTGAGTCTGGTCCCGGTCCGTGTACATCTCGTGGAGTTAGAAGCTGTGCTGACATTCTGCCGCTTCCCCTGGTGCTTCGCTGAAGCTGGACGGCTCCATGCGGTGACAGTGCTCCATGACTAATGCTGATAAGTCTTTTCTATGATGTATGTGAGCTGTTATACATTTTTAGTAAAGGATTAATACACTATTGCTCATTGTTGGTGCACTCCTCTTATTTCGTTTCTACATGTTCCTATGCTGGGGCTTGGGCAAGCCCTTATTGGAGTCGAGCTGCACCTGAAAACATCACTGTGATCTGGGACAGAAGATTTATATATAGGACTTTGCGCAGAGTTTAAACCTGTATATATAGGGGCGCATAGCCTCGAAACGTCGGGTTTTCGTTTGTGACACCATGTTGTATTTTTAATACACATCATTTTGATTACCAAATCCGTGAGTGACGCCAATTCTTTACAACTAATATATATATATATATATATATGGAGAAACAAGGGCAGGTGATGGACACACAGCGCTGATTACTGATTTCCACACCAGCTGGAAAGGGCTAGACAGAGATCCACACTGTAGCTTGTAGCACTAAATCCAATATGGACTGCAGCCTCCTCAATAAACTCCCGGGACTCACGGGAGGAATAAAGTATCTATTGGGAGAAAGAACAAGAGGGGCGCTCCATAGTGCGTAAAAGATGATTTTTATTACAGGTAAAAACAGTACCACGTCTGAGCAACAAAGTACCCGTACCGTTAATTTCAACACTGTGGGCTGGGTACCACAAGATATCAATATTGACAACCAGGCATAACTCCTACCACCACGCCGGGGCACCGCCGGGAACCACGAACCCCCGCTGGAATCACCAAAGCTCAGGCAGCGTGTCAGGATACCGGACGGGAACAGCAGTTGGGGAGAGAGCCGGGCCTGTGACGTCCGCTCTGTTCTACTGCCCGGCTCTCTCCCCAACTGCTGTTCCCGTCCGGTATCCTGACACGCTGCCTGAGCTTTGGTGATTCCAGCGGGGGGTTCATGGTTCCCGGCGGTGCCCCGGCGTGGTGGTAGGAGTTATGCCTGGTTGTCAATATTGATATCTTGTGGTACCCAGCCCACAGTGTTGAAATTAACGGTACAGGTACTTTGTTGCTCAGACGTGGTACTGTTTTTACCTGTAATAAAAATCATCTTTTACGCACTATGGAGCGGCCCTCTTGTTCTTTCTCCCAATATATATATATATATATATATATATATATATATATATATATATATATATATATATATATATATATATATATATATATATATACATATACACACACACATTTTTTTTTTTAAACAAAGTGGAACTAATCAAGTCCTTTGTTGTGAAACACTTACGGCCAAAGCGTTGGATTCACACACAGTAGCGCACGCAGGGGGGTTTTTGAGTACCCAGAACCCCACCCCCCCATAGGAGCCTAAGGACACTAATCTGAAAGCTTATGGTCCCCTCTTTCCATGGGTACAAGAATTTTAAAAATCGGCCCTTGGGAACCAGAGATATCTGACTTCAAAATAGTGGTCCTCATCCAAGCCTGTTAATTGCTCTTCCCAGTCAGATATTTCAGGTTCTGTCTGACTTAGCATTTTTCTGAGGGAATATTCCAAAAGCTGGGACTCTCCCTCTTTGAAGGACACTAGTAGCTTGTCTCTACTGTTCCCAGAACCAGAGACATCAGCCTTCGAGCAGCTGGTTACTGCTCCAGCTCCACACACCTGGTATGTAGTTTTATATACTCGTTCGCAGATTGCTCTTCCTCCTAAACTCTGATCCCCTAGTCTCCAATACCATTTGATAGGAGGGATTCTCTTGTTTTTAATTCCATTAAAATCTAAGAAATCTATTCCCGGGAACTGGAGATATCTGCAGTCAAGCAAGATGTCCTCCCACCTGAAAATTATGAAAAATAAGCCCACTCCACTATACACCCCTCCTCTGCGTATTAAACATACTCTACCACCCTGGAAGTTATGTATCAGGGCCCCTTCATTCAGCCGAATGCCTCCTTCTCCCACCCCATCTCCCACCATCTGTACAGTAAAGGGGTAATTAGTGGAAATTACTGATCCAGGCCCTACATGCTGAGCGGTTGATATAATACCCCCTACCACCTGCGGGACATCAAAGCACCCCTACCGCTGGAGAATCGGTGGGGGCCCCAATACATTGCTATGCGTCGGGGTCTACACTGCTGCTTATATATATATATATATATATGTGTGTATGTATATATATATATATTATTATTTATATACATTTGGTCTATCTATAATACTTTAACTGACCCGGCATATACTGGGTCACCTAAGTGTCCATCTCCATGCTTTGCTCCGCCCCTCTGGAAACCCCCTTCTGAAAATCCTGCGTTTGCCCCTGACACATCATTGACCTTAGCAAGGGTGAATGAGGGGTATCTGGCGTGCATTCTGTTGGTAACTAGAAGTACTTTAGATTCCTTGTGATGTACATTTATTCATTACTCAACTGGTATGCTTTTCCCACTCCATTAGAAATTACTGAATAACATGTATATTGCTCTCACCATGGAGTGTCCATCTTTTTTCTATGTTTCATTATATCAGTTGAGGAAAATACAGAAAATTGAACACAAAATAACTACCACTTGATTCATGGAAAATAAGCGCATAAACATTTCCATAACATAGCAGCAGAAAACATACTGTACTTAGTATTGTATTTATATTTGCAGCAGAGTACAGGATGTTATTCCATTTCCAAACATTTTAAGCTAAAAACCCTCCCTGCAGTGACTTTCATTAGTCTGACACAGAGAGAAAAAAGCTTCTACTATGATCAAATATCTTCACTTATGAATAACTATTGGAGCATGCACCTACACATTGCTAAATGACACATCGGTAAATAAATATAAGTGGCACGTTTATACAAGGTATCTGTCTTAACTGCAATGGTCACAATTGTAATATAGCAAAAGTACATATCATAATGACATCACTGGATGTTAATGAGTGACTATTGGCTACATCATCAAAACATGCATCCGCACTATGAAGAGTGCAGTTCCTCGTCCCATGATGACCTCCTGCCTATTACCTCCCAGGAACGCCCTCTAGAATACTCAGATGTGTTCTGTGTCTTCTGTGCATGGTCGATGAGGACTCATACAATGTGTGCAGAGGTGCCACAAGGTTTTTTTTAGATTAGGGGATCGGGCTCAATATAGAATTTCATTTTGGATGATGGTAAGTATTGCCGGGGTGCCCTCCACAGCAGGTTAGATATACACTGACCTGATGAAGAGGCCATGCCGGTCTTGAAACGTCGTCACTATTCATGTAATCGTTCTATAATAAACTACCACTGCTAAAGTATATATTATTTCTCAAAGGTGATTTTTCGTGACGCTCCCTTTTTTCTCCCTTCATACTAAAGCAAAATCGATAAATGAGGTACCATTTGAATGATTATGCTCTCCCCTTCTGACGAATTGTTGCAAATTGTATTTTTATAAATAAAATAATAATAATAATAATAATAATAATATTGTTCTTTTACAAATCAACGTTATTACCGTGTTGGGCCGTCACATACATCCCCACTAGAATTATGAATGTACCCATACATTGCATAACTTAAGGAAACAATAGAACCATAATCATCATACAGTATATATTATTTCCTGGAGGTGATTTTTAGCGACTAACCCTTGTTCTCCTTTCATATTTCACATACCTGCTTGCGAAGCCACAGCTGGGGACTAAGATATGGAGCATGCAAAGGCAGCAGAGAAAGCAAAAATATTTTACAACTTTTCACTAGGGAAAAGCAATTGCCTTCCACTTAATGCCCATCAGTGAATGATCAAAATAACTGCCACATACTCCAGAACCATAGATATGGAGTAATTACACAGATTGTAAAACTGAACAACAGCTTTACAAATCATATTTATTAAATAGAGATAAATCCATTCTAAGAAGACTGCAAAGACTGGTAACAGCCTCTGCTATCTCTAGTTATCGCTTTCCTATTTAATGCGAAAATGCACAGAAGACTTGAGGAAGACATTACAGAGAGGCCAACAACCAATCTTGTGATCTCAGTAGCTGGGACTGAAGTAAAGGTGCACCAATCCCCTATACCAAGGGCTCTGCTTAACACTGGTCGAACGTGCGGTGGTGGAAAATAAAGCCAGTTCATTATTTAGCTGTGTTTTATTACAGAAAAACAGTGTGTATGAACCAAATACCTATGGATAAACCATATCAGTTATTTTTATATATATATATATATTTAATAATACTAGCACTCAGGGCCACCAATAGGGGGGTGCTGTGGGTACAGCTGTCCCCAAAATTCCTAGTGGCAGCCCTGCTAGCACTGGGTACATGGTGCCGAGCACGACAGTAAATACCTAACATGCAGCCTCCATAAGACTGCAATAGGCATCCATACTCTCAGATTAGGTGCACCCTCCTCTTTGGAGCTTCTCCACAGAATCCGAGGCCCATCCAAAGTACATATCAGAAGACGGGTAAGTAACGGATGGCATTACTGCAATTATTCCACATAGAGATGTAGATAGGGAACTATTGCGCTGCCTCTGTAATGTGTGACAGAACTAGACGGTCACTGTTGCTTACAATTACATAGTGTATTCAAGCATAATAATATATGTTGCTATTTTTGGGGATAATGAGGGTGAGCAGTACATTGAATAACATATGTGTGGGTTCACCACTGGGTATTATGTAATGTATGTACTGTATGTATGTACAGTATGTTTAATGCCACTATAGAAATCTAAGGCTTTCTAAGGTTTCTGGTGCTACACACTGAGACCATTCCTCAAGTAAATGAATATATGATGCAGATTTGGTGCTTCTGTGAACGGCACAGCTGCTTACAGTCCATGTGTCATACTGTACAGCATGTCACATTATAGCCTGGTGATTCAGCTCAATTGCTTGTAATAGCAGATTTTGAGCACAGAGTTCATACCTACAGCTATCATCGCTTGTTCCAACAGTGACACATATGCCATATTTATGCAGAATAATGTGGCCAGGTATATCCACTGCTAATGTGGAAATGAAGCTATTAACAACAACAGCACTTACTTGTCTTGGGGAAGAACAGGAGACGTGTGCCTTATACGCACTGATCAGTAAGTCACACAACAAGGTGAAATATATATATAGACAATCAATAGCACACTATCACCCAGTGACATAACCTTGGATATAACATGAACATTGTGGAATGACTTAAGGTAACACATTACATGTTTGTGTGCAAATAACCACACAACATAAGTTCACACGGCCGAGATTCTGTCATACACAGCAGCCTGGATGAAACAAGAAACCTTCTGGTAAAAGGAAATGAATCAATATTCATTTAAGTGATAGAATATTATATCAACTTCACCTGCTCTTTAGAGAGGGCAATACAAGCAAGTTAACACATTGTGCTCCAGAATGAAGCAACTCAATGGAAAACCAAATGCAGTATATTATGGCAGCCAGGCAGCATATACATCACTACTGCTTCAGAATGAACTCAAAACTCACAAACTATGGGCGTTCTCCTGTGAGAACAAGGCAATCTACCCATTCCATTCACATTCACAGTGGGTGGTTGGGAGGGTATAGATTGTATAGTTGACCTAAAGATGGTCGACAGTCATAACTGCAGTAATTGACACCACTAGGTCGACATACTGGAATGTCAACATGGGTCTAGGTCGACATGGCACAAAGTCGACAGGTGGTTAGGTCAACATGGTCTAGGTCGACAGTTAAAAGGTCGACATGGGTTTTTTCACTGTTTTTTTTACCCAAATGTCGACAGTGTCGACATGGACACCGTTTTAAGTGCACCGTGTCCCCTCACATGGCTCGACCCATGTCGACCTAATGCTTGTATCGACCTAACGACCTGATGACCTTCCAGTATGTCAACATACTGGTGTCGACTTAATGACTGTCGACCATCTTTAGGTCGACCAACCGACAGTATCCCGGTTGGGATGCTTGATAAAGCAATTCGCTGTGAATCGAATCATCCCACTGGTGACGAGAAACCTACTTGCATAGTCCCGGGGAGGAATTACTCTCAGGCCATATCTGGGATGGGACAAATGGTGTCCAAGGAGCAAGTTGATGGGGTAGAGGAGGATGCAAGCATCCCCCATGGAGGTGAAGACAGACAGGGTGTGTTAAGGTATTGGTACACTAGAGGGAGGCTTGTTGGAGGAAGTATTGTTGCAGATACAGTAGCCTCATTTTTAGTAACAAAGTGGGTGGCCATATGACAGGAATAAAGATAGTAAAGGAGGCAAAGAGGGGCAAAAGAAGAAGTCAAAGGTACAGTAGTAAATAATTGTTGCAGAATGAAAGATTGGGGGAACAATAAAAGATTTGAAGCACAACTTCTTGGGGTGTGATAGGTTAAAGCCGTAGGAAGAGAGTATACAATTGTAATGGAGGACGTTTGCATCCACATTATGGTTCTATATATATGTAGAACCTGCAATATGTGACTGCACCCCAACTATTGATTGGTATACAATAGTAATGAGCAGCCTGATACATGTCAGGGATACGGTCATAGGGTCTACAGCAAGTTGGTTGACAATCCTTAGGTCAACACCATTAGGACAACATGGGGATATGTCAACATGGGTCAAGGTCAACAGTGGCTAGGTCGACAGTCAAAAGGTCGACAAGGGGGTTTTCACTCCGACATGTGCCGACAGGAGGTATTTCATGCCCTACCATCCACTAGGGCTTGGTGGGAGAATAAAATAGTGTTCCGAGTGTAGCGTTGAGCCGGCAGGCGGAATTTCATGCACTCCCATCCACTAGGGCGTGGTGGGAGAATAAAATAGTGTGCCGAGCACAGCGTTGAGCCGACTTGTGCCGACAGGCGGTAATTCATGCCGTACCATCCACTAGGGCGTGGTGGGAGAATAAAATAGTGTGCCGAGCACAGCGTTGAGCCGACTTGTGCCGACAGGCGGTAATTCATGCCGTACCATCCACTAGGGCGTGGTGGGAGAATAAAATAGTCCGCAAAGCATTGTGAGCGAAGCGAGCGATGCAAGGGGATGCAGTGCACTGGAAACTGTGTCCATGTCAACTGTGTCGACATCCAGGTAAAAAAAACACAGGGAAACCCCCCATGTCGACCTATTGACCTGTCGACCTAACCCCATGTCGACCTTGTCCCATGTTGACCTA
Organism: Crinia signifera; assembly: GCF_055691185.1. Lineage (NCBI taxonomy): Eukaryota > Metazoa > Chordata > Amphibia > Anura > Myobatrachidae > Crinia > Crinia signifera. The sequence goes on from NC_139217.1 coordinate 95,495,274, forward strand.
GAACCATGTTGACCTTTCTCCATGTCAACCTAATGGTGTCGACCTAACGATTGTCGACCAATTTGCTGTAGACCCAATGATCCAACCCATATAAACACCCCTCTAACTTTCAAAAGGGGTGCAGTTATTACCAAATTCAGAAAAGGTAACTATCTCAAGTATGCATACTGCCCATGTTACAGAGCACAGTGTGAATCGTCATCACACTTTACGTGTTTTGATGGAAATCTGGAGAGCTCGATCTCTTGGACTGAACCATTTCCCTTCAGATATTCACATGTGAAGTCTTCATATTTTAGCAATATTACACTACAGTATTGTTTTTGTTTACATATATAGACTATTCCATTGGAAATAAGTGAAAATACTCATATCATCTCATTAGAATTTTCTATTGCTGGACAATCCGAAGTGCAAGTGAGTTTGATACTTTTTATATATCTGCATATTTACAGTATATACGTTGAGCGACTTGCTGTTTTGTAGGCAGTACCATTGGTGTGACAATCATTTATTGCTTACTCCCAAATTCACTATAAAGTTCAAAATATATATTCATTTAAAGAAAGGAGACAAGGGGTTAAATTAATTTGATGAGAGATTCAGGAAGTAAGAGATTTGGTAAGAAATCTCCATTTTTTTTTAAAAAGCAGCAATCATTTACACTTCAAAATCAAACTGGTTTTGCAGTGTAAATGATTGCTGCTTTAAAAAAACTGGAGATTTCTTACCAAATCTCTCACTTTTTGAATCTTTCATCCTATTAAATGTTCCCCATCATATCTGAAGGCATTGTAACTAGTGTGGCCAATCCCGGGATCGGCGGGATCCCGGGATTTGGCCTAAAAAAGTCCGGGATTTCAATCCCGGGATTGGAGAATCCAATCCTGGGATTTCGGGATTAGACTGCGCATGCGCAGTCTAATGCCGGGCAGCGCCTGAGCACTCGCTCAGACGCTGCCCGGCTGTTCCCGTAACCTGACCCGGCGTGCGGCCTGCGTAGCGTGACAGTAGAGGTCACGCTGCGCAGGCCACACGTCACCAGTGACCGCCTACCCGCCTCTTCTCCGCCGCCCGCCAGCACGCCGGCCTGACTCCGCCCGCCTGCCCGCCTCCGCCTGCCCGCCTCTTCTCCGCCGCCCGCCTGCCTGCCTCCGCCCGCCTGCTGTCTTCTATGGAGGTGCACTTGCCGGGAGGCACCGTGCACCTCCAAACCCACTCCCGGCCGCCCGCCCGCACCCTAATGTAAGTAGATGTGAGGGTCGGCCGGGGTGGGTCCTATGCTAAAAATGTTTTGTTTTTTTTTGGTGGGGATGCCAATCCCGGGATCCCGGGATTGAGCATTATTCAATCCCGGATCCCGGGATTGAAAAAATGCCCCGGGATTGGCATCCCTAATTGTAACAGAAGAAGAAACAGTGGTACTTGTGGAGTATCACGGCTCCCATCGCATGCCATATATAGTGGCATGCGATGGCATGCGATTGGATGCGATTTTTGCAGGTTTTTACCAATTTTTTTACAAAATCGCATGCGATCGCATCGCATGCGATCGCATGCATTTTTTTACAGAAAAGCATCCAAATGCATTGAAATTAGTATCAAACATGTTCAATGGCCCCCAAATGTCATTTTTGAGGCTGTACCACCCCCACTATCAACGCGAACCCGAAGCGTGGCGAGCGCAGCGAGCCCGCGAGGGGCGGCGGCACGCTTCCTACGACCTTTTCATACTCCCACTATCCACGTCGGCGTGGAGTTGAGAATAGAAAGTGTGGCGAGCGCAGCGAGCCCGAAGCGTGGCGAGGGGACGCGGACACCTGTGAAGCCCACGAGGGGACGCGTATACCTGTGAAGGTATCCGTGTCCGCTCGCCACGCTTTGGGCTCGGTGGCTCGCTGCGCTCACCACACTTTCTATTCTCAACTCCACGCCGACGTGGATAGTGGGGGTATGAAAAGGTCGTAGGACGCGTACCACCGCCGCTCGCCACGCTTCGGGTTCGCGTTGATAGTGGGGGTGGTACAGCCTCAAAAATTACATTTGGGGGCCATTGAACATGTTTGATACTAATTTCAATGCATTTGGATGCTTTTCTGTTAAAAATCGCATGCGATGCGATCGCATGCGATGCGATCGCATGCGATGCGATCGCATGCGATTTTTTGCTATGCGATGCACATCGTGATTATCCACCGTGATTATCCACAAGTACCAAAACAGTTTACCAACTATAACAAACAAATTTGATAATAAATCAAATCAGAAATGAGTCTGCATTCTGCAACAACCATCATACAGTATCTAGGAAATCGAAAAAAGGGGCAACAAACTACCAGAGAATTTTAACCTCTTTGAGCACTCTCTTGTACTGCACTTTAGTACATAGAAGTAAATATTCCCAGTGGGTCATTTCCAATTCCTCTTTATTTTCTATTACTGTATAAGGGGCCTGGTTCTGGTTCACTCGCAAAACCATGTGCACTGTAGGTGGCGCAGATGTAACATGTGCAGAGAGTTAGATTTGGATGAGTTATTTTGTTTCTGTGCAGTGTAAATACTGGCTGCTTTATTTTTACACTGCAATATAGCATACTTGCCTACTTTTGAAAACTAGGTTCAGGGAGATTATAGTTGGTAGCAGAATTTTGCACAGCGCCGGATTGAGGGGGCGTGTCATTCTCCACTTAAAGGGTGTGTCTAGTTCCATGTTTGAAGAACATGGCACCTAGAAGTGTGGGTGTGTACTACTACATGTGAGAGGAATCTTTTAAAATTACATATACAAATGTAGATGAGACCCAAAGCAGTCAGTAAGAGTTACTATACTTGCTAAAGTGCTGGGAAATGGTGCTGATGACCCAATGTAAATGTATCTGTCTCTCATTCCTTTTTCCCCCAAAAAATGTAACAGTGTAATGTGGGCTAGATGAAATGAGGGAGATTGCTAGACTAATGAGGGAGAGAGGGAGATTGCTGCTAATTCAGGGAGTCTCCTGCAGAATGCAGGAGGGTAGGCAACTATGCAATATAGATCTCACTTTGAAGTACAAACCCCACCCAAATCTAACTCTCTCTGCAGATCCTACATCTGCCCCACCTGCAGTGCACATGGTTTTGTCCATTAAAGAAGGAGTTTGCTTTTGAGAGTGAACAGGAACCAGGCCCAAGGTGAGGACTGAAAATCATGAACAGAGAAACAGATGGGGACATAAAAAGCAAACATTTAATTGGTATTTGTAGCATCTTTGTGCATTGACAACAAAAAGGACTTGGCATTCAAACAACCCAGCTCTAACAATCCGGAGTTCTGATCGCAGTAGGTGCCCACTAACAATCACACCTATAAAAATAAACACTAAGAAAAATAAACAGTGTCGCAACGTACAGTATATGAAACTAAAAAGTGTTAGTCATTTTATATTTTTTCTTTCTTTTTTTTCTTTCTTTTTTTTCTTTCTTTTATTTAACTTTCGAAAAGTATATTTTATTTCCTAATTAAATCCATGGTTAAACTTTTGAATTGTGTGCTACTGTATTTCTGAATAGTCATCATACTGCAGCATAAACTACAGAATACAGGGTCTTGTCTCTAGTGCATGCTTTTCTCCCTCTCCATATATATACCTATTGTAATTGACTCCATAATCAGTGAAACAAAAAAACAAAAACTACTTTAATGAGGATGTTTATAGATGAACAAAAAACCATTATGGAGTGTTATTGATTTACTCAAGTAATCCTAGTACTAATAATGGCTTTTATACATTTATATTTGCACAAAATAAGTTTATGTACTATGCAGAGGTGTTGGGGGACACACTCAGTAGCAAACACAAAATTTGTAGAGGGGAGTTTCCTAATTCAGTTCACAATCTCCCACTTTTGCAGAACATTGGAGCAAGTGTGGGAGTCTGGGGGAGCGGTAGAAGAACATAGTAAGGACACTAGACATTAATATAAATGTTACAGTAAATGTATACAAAGTATATAAATACGTGGTCAGGAAAACATACCATAATAAGTAAATACACAAACATAATAGAACCAGTATTGAACTTTTTAAGCTTATATTCTCCCACCTCATGGTAAGGCTCCTCTCTCTTCTTCCTGGCAGCTACTCTCTGGTCTAGTGCAGTGATTGAGGACTCAGATCCACACACACAGCAAACTTTGTAAAAGAAGCTGCTACCACTGTTACCACATGTGCAGCTGCTCTACACCGTCCCTTACAGTGCAAGATGTACAGGCAGCTCTAGTAATCATATCATATACAATTGTATGCCACTTACCAAGAGGAGTTTCCATACCCTCCAACATGACCCTTCCAATTAGGTACAAAATGCTCTGTTCCTGGACTTCCCTGCCAGTGGCAGTTACAGAAGTTGGACTCCAGCACAGTCCAAAATTCAAAGAGGGGTGTCACATCAACTGCCAGTGAGTCCAGGACAGTGATGTTTGGAGTGGCATTAGGTGTGGCTGCCCTTTTTGAATATTGGTCTGTGCTGCAGCCTCACCTCTGCAACTGCCACTGTTAAGGAAGTCCAAAAACAGAGCTTTTTGTACCTAATGCAATGGGTCATGTTGGAGGGTATGAGATTCCAGGCAACAAAAAACTCCCCTGAGTTTGCTTATGGGCAGACCCCCTACTCCCTGCTTGGAAAAGGGCCTAACAGCATCTGTTCAGACCAGTTAGAGCATAAACCAGCAATAGTCTATAATAACATTAACAGCTTGCATATGTGCCCTGGCAGTACAACTAGTTCTATGGCATTTGTCTCTTTGGCTGGTGGACATACAGTATGCATGATTTGATGACTATGCAGTTTCTTGTCATACAAGTGCTACAGTATATACAGTAGTCTAACTGCGGCTGTGGTGGTTGTCCTGAGCAACAGCACTTACTGTATCATTGCAGAGGGATAGTATACCAAGGGGCTGTTATATGTACAGCCTCTGCTCTCGTTACCAGATCAGGGCGCCCAGTAATGATGTCACGATGGAGAGAATTCACATAAAACAATGTTCTCAGGGAACATTTTGTGACTCAAAACATACGGGGGGTAAATTACTAAGATGTGTATTATACTTCACATGTGATTTTGCTATGGGCAACCAATCAGATCCTGTCTACTATCTTATATAGGGTGCTAAATATATAAGAAGAAGATTCTGATTGGTTGCCCATAGCAACATCACATGTGAAGTATAATACACATCTTAGTAAATTTCCCCCACAGTACTTGCTATTTACAATAAAATAATTTGCACACATAAACATACACATACATCCTATGTTTGTATTGGGATCAGTATGAAATCCAAGCGGTCGGAATCCCAACGGTCGAAATACCAACGCCAGAATCCCGACCACCGCAATGCCAACAAGGGGGACTGTGGATATGCCCCCCACCCCTTTTGGGCTCGCTGCGCTTGCCACGCAGCGGGCCCGGTGCCTCGCTATGCTAGGCACAATGTTTTATTCTTCCTCTATGGGTGTCGTGGACACCCATAGAGGGACAAAGTGCCGGAATGTGGCGGTCGGCATTGCGGCGGTCGGTATTCTGGCGTCGGAATTTCAACCGCCGGGATTTTGACTGCATCCCATTTGTACCCAATGTTGCAACAAATAGGATTTTTCTGGCAAAAGGTAAAATCAGATCAATAAGTATAAAATGAACAATTACATACAAAGAGTGTTCTTACCATTATCACCAGCTGGCACATATACAGTATGTGTTGGCACCATGTCTGAATTTGCTTTTCCATTCTCAAAAGTGTCATTTTCTGTCTGCTGTAGCTGCCAGTTGAGGCCAAACAGATGCATGGCTGACAAAGAGAGAAATATGGAATGTTAGGTAGTTATATTACTGTAGGTGCAATAAGAAAGCAAGTCATCATATAGAACACATGGGTAGATGTATGAAGCAGTGATAAGGGAGGAGAAATTATAAAGTGCCTGGTACTTTATCACGGCCAATCAGCTCCTGACTCTTAAGTTACAGGCTGTGTTTAAAAAGGGACAGTCAGGAGCTGATTGGCCGGTGATGAAGTACCAAGCACTTTATCACTTCTCCCTTATCACTGCTTCATACATCTGCCCCCAGGGTCGGCAACAGAAATCTTGGGGCCCGGTACACTGATATTTCTGGGGCCCCCTAACAACGCCCCCTTGAGCAGAACATTTTTAGTATACCGCTTATTGAATGTATTTTTTTATTATTACCAAAGACACAATTAATATTCACTAATACTGGAGGGGTGTCTGGGTAAGTACCCTTACAGGAATCCAGGTGGGTGCCTTTATAAACCATTTCTATGCACTGCACTGCCGCAGCTATGCTTACAGCCTGTCAGAACTTTGGGGCCCCTCACAAGCTTGGGGCCCGGTACAGGTGTCCCCCTTGACCCCCCCCCCTGTCGCCTGCCCTGTCTGCCCCACAGTGCTGTATAGAGTATTGTATTGTGTAATGACAATTTCTACAGCGACAGCATCTACAGAAGTCACCATGATCTTTGCAGTGTTCAATTCCTGGCACTGCGAATGTGTTACACAGTACTTACCATGGGGCCCAATTCAGACCTCTTCGCAGGGCTGCAAATTTGGTGCCCTCACGATTATTGATAGACCACACATGTGGATGGTACACTGTGCACATGCATGAGGTCCCCTGTAAATGAAGCCAGTGATGGTATTTTATCACTTGCCGTTTGCACCATGATCGACAGGCGGGTGGTGTTTGGTGGGCGGACCCGTCCGTATTCTGAGAATGACGGAAAAAAATGTAAGTGGATCCGGCCGTTGCAGGGTGGACCCCTGATGTCGGCACGGACCTGAAGACTCATGGCGGCAACCCATTAGATGGTGGTTGATTGTGAATGGATTTCCCCTCTTTGCATGGCTACAAATGCATTTGCTGCCATGCACAGGGGCGGAGAGAGAATTGGGGGGTTTACAGGATTGCTGGGTTCTGAAGATTCGCAGCCCAGAGATCAGAGCTGAATTAGGCCCATAGTAACAGTTTTTACCCTCATGGGCGGCTGAGTTCCAGTAAGCAGAACACAAACATCAAGCGGTCATATGAGAAATGGCTTTACATCAAATTCAACTAGATAACTAGTGTTTACAGCCGCCATCATACAGTCGGATCAACAGAGGACACTTCAGTGGATGCAGCAAATGGAACATGCTGCAACCCAACAACCCGACAGGAGGTAAAAGTGGATGTGGAGTCAATGGAACAGGGTCCATCCAAGATTCATGCCCATTTAATACTGGCATGAAAAGAATGCCCATAACAGGATGCATTTTACACTCAATAGGTATCAGCCACATCTGTCAATATTTCCCTATTGACACCATATTCATCCAGTACTGCAGGTATAATATTAACATTTAGAACATGCCAACATTTTACATAACTTAACTTATGTTACATCCTTTATGTCCTTCATGTAGTCCTCCCCTTGTGTTATATGCCAAAGCCTTAATCTGCTGCATACCACTGTTGCAAAATACTGTATGGTAATATTTGTAATACCAAAATAGAAAGATTCACCATTCCTCTGGGCAGTCCCATCAGGTGATTGGCAAATAGGGCTCTGATGCCGACAGATCTTTATCGCAGCCCCTAGAAAGCATCGTCCCTAGACATGGGCCTTACATGCCTAATGGGAAATACACTGCTGCTTAAGGGATTCACAGTGTCTTCCTCCCAATACATATCACTCATCTGTGCTCTGTAACACCTAACTGTATGTTACTGTATTATGAAGCATTTACCATCTGTATTTCAGTCTCCCCAACTTATCTATAATGATGACAACAGAGCTGAGATCATTCTCATTTGTCTTAACCCTCTAGGGCAGGCATGTCAAAACTATGGCCCTCCAGCTTTTGTGAAACTACAAGTCCCATCATGCCTTGCCACATTTTTACTATTAGGGAATGCTAAAACTATGGCAAGGCATGCTGGGATGTGTAGTTTCACAACAGCTGGAGTGCCACAGTTTGGACATGCCTACTCTAGAGAGTCCCACGACAATGGCAACAGCGCTGTGGAAATTTATGGAAAAATGGTTTCCACACAATTTTTCCAGAGATCTTCACATGCGCCTTAGAGTCTGAGGGTTACATTTACTGAGATGGGAGCTCTATTGAAGATTTGACGTTGCCCATAGCAACCAAAGAGATTCTATCAATTATATTCTAGAAGGCGCTAAATAAGAAGAAAACGATAGTCTGCACACGCCGCTGATTACGTTGCAATAATAAGGGAACTGGATGGACATATACAGTAGCTCTATTGTATTTGAACTCTGTTATGGGTTTTATAGCAGATCATTTTCAAATTTATATTTCTTGTAAATCATAATAACGTGCTGCATTATTGATCCCATTTCTGCTGAGATGAGATGTGTGCACTTTATTTGTATGCAAGTATTTGTCAGGCACAGCAGTGATGGGATAGAGATCTGCAACCAAATATATTGAGAACTTGAAGAGAGAAGATATGTGAGACCATTGGTACAAACGTAATGAGCAAGTTGTACATACATTCAATTGTTTCATAGCATAAGCTAGTATTGATCCCTTTAGCCACTACAACCAAAATACAAGCTGATGCAGTCCGAAAATGCATAACACTTACCACAGAGATAGAACCTTGTATAGATTATTTAAATAGCACAGTTCCCAACACTCTCAAGCACCTGCTGTACGTTACACCCTTTTCTCACAAAGCAATGTCTGTTTCCCAGTTCTGCATATAGGTCCATGACACCTTGACCACCAAAATGTTACATTACAGCAGCAAGCCATGGAAATGTTTTTGTAACCCCTAACCTCATGCCAACTGTAAGAACTTCACACCAGTCAGTGTCTGCACACCCAAGATGGTCCCAGTGCCAAAGGTGAAGTTAGGTGTCATGGCACCCAGAGCAAGGGTGTATTTTGGTGCCTCTCTACTGAATTAGGGTCCTGGCCAACCTATGGGGGGGGGGGGGGGGGGGGCATGTTACATTTGAGAAGAAAAAAATATTTAAACATCCTAAATTTATGACATGGCTGGTTCTAGACCTTGTGGAGATCAGAGCAAAAGTTCCCATTGGTGCCACCCCTAGTCCACAACAGGTACCATGACACATGGCAAATATATAGGGGTGTGGCTTCATGGGGAAGATACATGTCACAGAATAGTACCAATTCACATTGCACCGCACAGTACTGTTCATTATTCAAACTAAACCACATTGTGTTGGCAGAGTATATAGCGGTGCTTGTGGTGTTGTTAGACAACACACTTTTTTGGAAGTGTAACCGTGTTAACAGTCGTCAAAGGATTAACCTATATATATGAGAATAGCAGTGTAGCAGATAGATAACAGGCAGGTGTAACAGAGTGTATAGCACAGGTACTTATCGTTATCCTGCAGCAGGTTTGGCATAATGGATGGAGATCTCTATGCAGCAGGCTGGAAGAAGTGTGCACAGCAGGCAGATTGGAACTGGAGATCTGTGAGTGCTGACAGCGGGGATTAGCGCTGTCAGCATTGTGTGCAGGGGAACTCTCCGGTGGTTATTGACAGCTCCCCCGGTGGGTAGAATTGCTGGGGCTCAGGACGCCCTATTAGGGGACTGCCCAATGCAGGACAGGGAGCTCAGAGGGACACAGCCGTCAGGCTGATGCTGCTACTGCCGCCGACAAGGGACAGATGCAAAGCACAAGACTCTAACAAAAAGTACCTTTTATACATGTTACTCCACAAAGTAGAGCCCTTTATAAAAGTTATGCCACACAGTAGAGCCACTTGTACATGTTACACTACAGAGACACTATAGAAGTAGATGTATTTAACTATTTACTTGTTCAAATTAAAAACAATATATTTGCCTATACTGACCTGACCTCACAATCCCCGTATTTTACAATGACAATTGTACACACGCGCCCCCCCCGCAGACCTGATAACCCCCAAACGCTCAAAGACAATAATGCTCCAAATGGCCCCGCTGATGCATCAATGAAAATAATGTCACAGACCTCACTCCCTAGGCCTGATAACCCCCCCCCCCCCAATGCCTCAGTAAAAATTTAAATCTTTAAAAAATAATGCCCTAGAACTGTAATTCCAGACATGATAATCCTACTATGCCTCAATAAAAAAAAAGTCCCAGAATTGCCCCCCAGACCTGACAACTCCCGCAATGCCTCAATAAAGATAGTGTCACAGAACTCCCCACCCTGCCCCAGACCAAATAACCGCCCCCATGTAAAACGTATTCACTGGGCAAGATATAATTTAATATGATTCCTTAGACCAAAGCTTCTACTTCCTTTGATAGTTTATTTAATTGTATAAAATAATAATGCAACTCATTGGGCAGTTGTGCTGCTGGGTATGGGCTCATCTCCTCAGGGCCAGGGGTTCATTGAAAGTCAGGAAGACTGGAGCAAGGGTCAAGAGGAATGCAGTAGGCTTAACCTTTCGTGGTGCTTCTGTGGGGGGACCTAATTTTCAGAAGCTTGCCAGACTGGCCATCTGGCACATGCCAGAGGGGCCTATGGCCAGGTGGGCTGATTTTGTTTTATAAGTTGGAGGCTCCGCCGCCCAATCAGAGCACAGAGAGAGTCGCTGGACTTGCGGCAGGTACAGCGGCTCTCTCTGTGCGCCACTAGGGTCCAGGAGAGAGGTAGGCATCAAATGCCGATATTTTCCTCTCTCCTGCAAGCTGGGAAAGGCGTGCTGCGCGGTGCATGTGCGTGCCTGGTGTGTGAACACGTGCAACAAAGGTCACGCGAGTGCACTAATGCCAGGGCCGAGACGGCGGCCCAGTCCGTTGTTGTTCTCGCCCATTTTTGGAGAGTAGGCAAGTGTGCTGCACTGTGCATTTCTGTAATGCAAGTCTGCTAATCTGTCAGTCACTATATACTGGTTGGGGTAGAGAAACACCTCCATCCTAACACTACTACCTGCCGCAGAGAGGACAGCAAAATAAATATAGTAAGCACTTATTTTATGTATACTATTCAGCTCTGTAATACACGGCCTGCGATATAAATGCCATATAGTGGTATTATTTGCTCTTTTAAATCTGCATGAATTCTGCAGAGGTGTATTCATGTAGGTATGGAATTAAAAAGAGATTTTTTTTTTGTCACATTGACATTTGTTTGAAAAAAAAAAATGCTGTGCCGAAAGTAAAAAAAATGAAGTTAATTGCAAGTATTATCATAATGTATGACTGTTTAGTCTTTACCTCAATCATTTTACATTTTAATTTGCACTATTATGCAACCTCGTTCTGATGTTATTGTGACAACTAGAACAGTAAATTCAGGGTGGTTAAAACTGCAAGAGAAGCCTGTCAATCTGTGCTCGCTGCTTAATTACGCCTTTTGTAGACAAATGTATTATTTTTATGTGCAGAAATTAACTTTCAGAGCAGGTCAGCGAGTCATTTGTGCAATATCTGATTAAAATGGGAATTCCTGTGTGCAGCCAGATGGGGCTGGAGTGAACTATATGTGCATAAGAGCAGGGAACAGGCTCACACGGGGCGATAAGGTAAGATGAGAGCGTTTGGAATGATACCAAACTGGTAATGTAAGATGAAAGCATCTGCATGTAAGGATTACAGTGTGTTATATGGTTCCCAGCAGAGATGGGCTTTGATTAGGAACACATTTTTCCATAAATTAGCTTTTGTTTAGAATTTCCTGCTGTGGGTATATGTAGTTTGATGCAGTCTATAGGTCTGTTTGGGGCTTCAGTATTTCCATCTGCATCTGTCATAAATTGATAAAGAGTGGGCTTTTGTAATCAGCAACGCTACATTTCATTGGACTTCACAGAGAAAGCCTTTATTTCCTACAACATTGACAGCCAAGCAGAACATGTGCACACAGTCTGTAACATGTTTGGAAACAAACAAATGATAAAGCCAAGGGGTGGGGATGGGAGTGTCGTATTAATACAATCAATACCCATAATATCAGGGAACTGCCACGTTTTAAAGCTATTTATGCAAGACAGGCTCTACATCTCACTGATGGCTAATATATAATTGTATAAGGAATTGGCAAGCGCTAGGCAAGATTTGTATATTTAAAAATAATGACAAATCCAAACCTATGGATAGAATAGAGGTAGGTGCACCCACTGGCGTAAGTGATAAACTTACACAGGAAGGTTTAACTGAAAAATATCCTGATGGACAGCAAATTATCTGAAATGACTCAAACACAAAAATGACCATGGTGCAGTATTGTAAAAACACTTGGGAATGGTTTAATTCAATCAGCCCACTCACATGGATCCATAATAAATGCGCATGTCACAAGATCTTTGGGAGGACTCCTCCTGAATTAACTTGCTCCTAAAACTGCGACTTGGGACTTCCACGCCGACGTGGATAGTGGGGGTATGAAAAGGTCGTAGGACGCGTACCGCCGCCCCTCAAGGGCTCGCTGCGCTCGCCACGCTTTGGGTTCACGTTGATCGTGGGGTGGCGTTAACAATTGTGGGGGCCATTTCACACTTCAGGGTGGCTATTTAGCCTCTGTGGGCCATTTAACATTGTTTCCTATGGAAAAACCGGGTCCATTGAGGCATTGAACAGTAAAATAGTGTCAATTGAGAAATTTAACATTGATCCCTATGGGAAATCGCGGGCATCGCGTCGGTCGCGTCGCACCCGATTTTTAGTGCATTCAATGGCCGCGATGCCCGCGATTTTTTTACCTGCGATGTCCACGATCAAAATCGTGGGCGCCGTGCTAGGTAAAGAGTACCATATATATATATATATATATATATATATATATATGTGTATGGTCAAATGGTGGGTGTATTAGCGATGGAGTGTCCGTATGTGAAAGTCAATTTCCAGTTAAACACCTGCAAACATGCAAAGTGAATAATTACACCAGAGTCTATGGTCAGACTGCAGCTTCCTTCTCATAAGAGAAATCCCGGGTCCAATGGATAAAGCAAGTCTAGGAGAAATAAGAAGCGCTCCTTCCCATTTCTTGTTTCTCATATATATATATATATATATATATATATATATATATATATATATATATATATATATATATATATATATATATATATATATATATATATATATATATGCAGACTCTCACCCAGAACTTTTTCAAGATAAAGGATAAGAAATAGGCGGCACTCCAACGGGTTTGCAAAAAGGTGGTATATTAAGAAATATTTACAGCATATTCATTAGTGCAGCGACAACGTTTCAAGACCGGTGCGGTCTTTTCATCAGGTCTAGCATAATGTGCAAAGTGCAAACAAAGAACAGTTTCTTACCTCTCATGAGACATGTTATATAGATAGTGAACAGCGTGGTGTTTGGACAGCTACGATGCCGGGACAGTCCGACTTCCGGGAGGCTGGGCACCCAGGGCCGCCCCGTGGGTGTTGCCTCTGTGATGTCATTACAACTCCAGGCATCGCACTGAGTACAAGAAAAAGAAGTGAATGAATTTCAAACAGTGTGCGCAAAAAAAATTAAAATAAGTGCCAAACAATTGTGTGTGAGGACAAGCTTGTACAAGGAGCGGACATACATTTAAAACACTAACATGAATGGGTTGAATATATACGTAATGTATGCTACATAATGTAGCTATCAAATATACTGTTATCAAATAGCCGGATTAGTCTGTCACTAGCGGTATGTCACATACTGGGTCAGCGTATCAGATCAGGGCTCCCCACATTTGCGGTCGCCGCTAATCGGGCCCTGTCCCAGCAATGACTGCCGCGTAACAGTGTCTTGTAGACGTAAGCCCCAAGTTATTAGGTGATTTGATGGTGTGTGTCCACGGGTAAGCAACTTGTTAGATTTCTAGACATCGTAGCTCCACTGAAGGACTCTTGAACTGGCAAACTCGCGTTTAATGTCTTAACTGTAGTTTAAGCCTGATCTGTACAGGTTCATCCTTGCTATAGATGAAAAGTACAGACTGTCGTTGCTCGTGGCGATCACAAAAAAATATTCCAAGTGAACTTATCATTTAATCCGTTCGGAGTCAATGTATTCAGAGTGTGAATCCATTTGGATTCGCATTGTGATAATTTTTTTTGACGGTCACCACCCCTAATGAGTGGGGGTACGTGATCGATCACTTTACATCACAGACTCGCCAGAGAATGACCTGCACTTTTGAAGTGTTTAGCGACCGGTTGTTCGACACCCTTTGATTCCTTTCCCTCGAGTACCGCACGTATTGATGAGCGGTGTTGGGCCATTCTGGTACGGAGGTCCCGGATGGTCTGCCCCACGTATAGAAGGCCACAAGGGCAGATAATAATATATATTATGTATGTCATAGTGCAAGTTAAGGTCTGTTTTAACTTATGTTTTTGCCCAGAGTGTGGGTTTTTTACATATGTTCCTGGTTCCATATAACTGCAGGTAGTACACGTAGGACATCTCACGCATCCTCTGTTGCGGGTAGGTAGGAAAGTCTCTTTGGCGATCGGAGTGAGGTTGGTTTTTACTAGCATGTCTCTTATGCTGCGACCCCGTCGGTAGGCTGGCATCAGTGACTTATTTTTTAGACACGGTAAGTTTTTGTCACTGGACACAATCGGCCACAATTTTTTTGTGGTTTGGGACAGTGACTCGCAGGCAGGAGTGTATTTAGTAACAAAAGGTATGCGCTGGTCTGCTGATGCGCGAGGTGCCTTTTGCAGTAGATCTTGTCGGGCAGTCTGTACTTTTCATCTATAGCAAGGATGAACCTGTACAGATCAGGCTTAAACTACAGTTAAGACATTAAACGCGAGTTTGCCAGTTCAAGAGTCCTTCAGTGGAGCTACGATGTCTAGAAATCTAACAAGTTGCTTACCCGTGGACACACACCATCAAATCACCTAATAACTTGGGGCTTACGTCTACAAGACACTGTTACGCGGCAGTCATTGCTGGGACAGGGCCCGATTAGCGGCGACCGCAAATGTGGGGAGCCCTGATCTGATACGCTGACCCAGTATGTGACATACCGCTAGTGACAGACTAATCCGGCTATTTGATAACAGTATATTAGATAGCTACATTATGTAGCATACATTACGTATATATTCAACCCATTCATGTTAGTGTTTTAAATGTATGTCCGCTCCTTGTACAAGCTTGTCCTCACACACAATTGTTTGGCACTTATTTTAATTTTTTTTGCGCACACTGTTTGAAATTCATTCACTTCTTTTTCTTGTACTCAGTGCGATGCCTGGAGTTGTAATGACATCACAGGGGCAACACCCACGGGGCGGCCCTGGGTGCCTAGCCTCCCGGAAGCCGGACTGTCCCGGCATCGTAGCTGTCCAAACACCACGCTGTTCACTATCTATATAACATGTCTCATGAGAGGTAAGAAACTGTTCTTTGTTTGCACTTTGCACATTATGCTAGACCTGATGAAAAGACCGCACCGGTCTTGAAACGTTGTCGCTGCACTAATGAATATGCTGTAAATATTTCTTAATATACCACCTTTTTGCAAACCCGTTGGAGTGCCGCCTATTTCTTATCCTTTATCTTGAAAAAGTTCTGGGTGAGAGTCTGCATATATACTTCTGTTGGAAGGCACCGCTGTCCGTTATCTGAACTACCCTGAGTGCCAATCACTGCCGTATTGTATATATATATATATATATATATATATATAGTATATATGCACACACACACACACATGTATATTCAGCATCTCCTATTTTCACATGGGTGGTTAATACATTCTACAGATCCCGTGGTTCCGTACTTTATCAAGCAGCCAATCAAAACTGAAGAACTAACATGTTTACTGGTGGTGTTAAATAATTGTATTTTCAAATCTATGTTGTATTAGAATAATTCTGTAATGAGAAGGCCATACAAAAATGATTGTAAATGATCATAATTCTTCTGCTTTTGTGTGTTTGCTAAATGTTCCAAAAACTATTTGATATCTTCATGATATCAATTTCCAGACAATAAACTCAAATAATAAGATTTCGAATATAATAACAAAATAACAAAACAGCAACTACTTAAGAATGTTTCAAAGTTTTTAACGAAAATAAATTAAGAAATGTGAATTGCAGCTTTCTGGGAGGATAACATAGTGGAAATTGCCAGATTCCTAGGGTTATTTTATCACATTGACAGTTCTTGTGTCTGTAGGAATTTTTATATCTGTCTTCTCCACTTGTCTCTGCAATAACATCTTTTGTGTCACCAGCATTTGGGGACTGCCAACAGAAACTGCCATAGCTTTTGCAGTTACTACACTGCATTTTTGAGCGCACAATCTTTCCATCTGCTTTAGATTCTTTGTTAGTGTGTCAAAGAACAAACTCGTTAAATTTGTCAGCCAACGTTTTTTTAGAAAGCAGATTTTCATCATGCTGGGCCAAACGCTTCTGATGGCTAGAGTTAAAAAAAAAAAAGTGAGCATTTTAACAGTAAAATATTTTCCAATAAAAGGGCTTAACTGCTTGAAACAATTATGTGTTTTTTTTTATCAACATAGAAGGCTACATTTGTGGCATTGTAAACCAGAAATCCCCAGTGTTAGGTGCGTCCAGTGTTACCGTCTGTCTCGGAGTGTAATTCACAGCGAGATAACCTTGCTAATTTGCTACAAATGAGGAGAATTACCTCAGGTGTCTGTTTTGAACCTATATAATTATAGCCGGCGACGGATAATGAGAATAACAGTGTACGGATAATAGTTGCGTTTCAGATGCATATAGTGATTTAAACTGTACAAAATTAGTGCATTGTAGAATCAATCTCCACACATAACAAAGGTGTCAAGATGCACTAACTTACTATAGAGAGATGCAATTGCTCAAATCACCTATCCTTTAGGAACTGGGGCTGTTAATCTTTACCAGCCAGAACCCATTTGTCTTTCAATTTGCAAGTTTGCATCTTCAGTTTTATTTAATGTCCCTTTAATGGATTGACGGTGGCCTAAAAATGTAGGATCTTACAATTTATAAGGATAGCGATGAGAGACTTAAATTATATTTAATTAAAAATGTATGACTAATAATTAGTTTAATAGTTATTACTACATTTAGTAATTGCAAAAGAGAAAATAAACCCGCACAAGCGAAACTGCTGCTGCTGTAGCTTGCAGATGACGTGTTTATAATAATTAGAATGCTCTGCAGATGAAACAATAAAGTAGTGCAACAGCAATGTTTGGTGGGGTTGGAAAACAAGTCTTTACCATACTGTACATCAGAGTACCGCAATAGCGGCAAATATAGGAGCGAGCTATAAAAGGCACATCTGGATACTGCATGGCGTTTCCTGATAAAGAGGTTTAGGGAAGACCTCAAGAGTTTGTGCCCAAATTTCTATCCCTAACTAATGGTTGGCTAAGATAATACTAGTGGCTATAGTTGAGGAAGGGGTTGCCTAGCTCAGCCACACCGCACCTTCTAACACCTGGGGGCCGCCTACTGTTTCTTAATAATGTTTGCAGTATGTTTTGTGCATGTGGACCCCCACTGCAGACCCCGCAGTCATTTTTTTCAATACTTGCTCACCAGAGTCCTGCATTAGCAGCAGCAGCAATGCAGAAATCACCAGGAAAATGGTGCGGGGGGCAATTTTCCCAAGGTTTTTAGAAGACCTGGGACAGGGTTCCCTAGTGCCCAGAGTCTATAGTGCAGCTGGCTAGAGGAAGGTGCCCACACACTCACACAGGTCTCCTCCTCCTAGGGCCGCTTTTACTAGGAGAAGGTTTAGTACTTGTGTATTATCACGGCACCCTATTTGCATACGTAGGAAAATCCCATCGCATGCAGGGTTTTGCGTGCGATGCGATCGCGTGCGATGCGATTTCCTATGTAATTTATTCACTGCTCTCTTGCCGCGTGCTGTGCGATCGCATGCGATCTCACCGCACGCAAAATCGAGTGCGATCGCATGCAATTTTATAGGGTGCAATGCCATTTACTTTACTATACACTTTGAAGAGAATCAATGAGATTTAGGCACCCTCCCCCCCCCCACTATCCACGGCACCCCAAAGCGTGGCGAGTGCAGCGGAACACGTCCTCCTGACCTTTTCATACCCCCACTATCCACGTTGGCGTGGAGACGATTCTATATAGTGTGGCGAGCGCAGCGAGCCACCGAGCCCGAAGCGTGGCAAGCGGAGCGAGCCCCGCGAGGGGACGCGTAATCCGCATGCGCTCACCACGCTTCGGGCTCGGTGGCTTACTGCTCTCGCCACACTATATAATATCAACTCCACGCCGATGTGGATAGTGGGGGTATGAAAAGGTTGGGAGGAAGCTTTCCGCAGCCGCTCGCCACGCTTCAGGGTGGCGTGGATAGTGGGGGGGGGGGGGGGGTGCCTAAATCTCATTGCATCTCATAGAAGTAAATGTCATCGCACCCTATAAAATCTTTGCATGTGGTGCTTTCGCATCGCACCACCCGCGGCCAGAGAGAAGTGAATTACATGGGAAAATTGCATCGCATGCAAAAAACCGTATGCGATACGATGCAATTTTCTTACGCAGAATTGCCCACTAATTTGCTTAGTGGGCGCCGTGCTAATACACAAGTACCGAAGGTTCTCCACTAATAACACCAGACATGCTAGTGTTCAGTCTAGCACCCGCCATCTCTGAAAACCCATGCAGTTCCTGTTCCCTGCCTGGGGTGTCGCTGTCTGCTGTTTTTTCTAGCACAGGTCTGGGTTGCATATTAGTGCTGATATACAGACGACACTGTGCTAGAAGCTCTACAGCAGACAGAGACACCCCAGGCAGGGAAGAGGAACTGCATGGGTTTTCAAAGATGGCGAGTGCTAGAATGCACATACATGCTTTTTGTTCTGAACTTCTTCCTCTTCCTCCATAATATAGCGCAAGGAGTGCTGCACATGTAACATCATGACAGCTATACAGTCCTTTAGTGTGTTAGTGACACCCGATCCCCTACATACAATACTGATCCCTAGACGTAAATGGCCTTACTGTTATGCTATTAATTCCTTGTGACATAATGTCCTAAAGCTCCATGAACAATTGATAGGATCAGGGAGTTCTTTTCTTCTCTTCTGTAAAATACAAGTATGTCTGTTGCTTTTAAAAACAGATGTATAGCAAGGTAATGACTTTTATCTGTTAGACCTACTGGAAAATAGATTGTCCTTTATTGATTAAGCATTTTTCATGACAATGATATATACATGACTTTGTGAAGTTTATACAGGGGAAACAGTGTACAAACAGACAGATCTCCACGTCTAACAGATTTATTTCCAAGTTTGACAAGAAAATAAATGACCCCAAGTACACAAAGCAGAATTCTTTATAATATACCAGTCATTTGCTTTATTGTGACATTCAGATGCAATTCAATGACTGAATGGTCCAGAAACAGAACTGGCACACTGTAATCTGCTGATATACTGTACAGCATGATGTTTAATCACCATGCCATTCAGTACGTGGGTGTCCCCACCTCTCAGTACGCCACCCGGGGATGCCACATGTCACCCACTGGGAGGACAAGAGGGAAGCTGGCTAAATGAGGCATGGCCTGGCAGTACCTCCCATCCATGGCTGCACCTCACGATGTCAGGATCTGAGTCTATAAAGGCTCAGGTTCCTGGCATCCCCATGAGTAGGTTGCCAGTTTAGGGTGGCACCCTGGAATTTGTTGGTGGGGGTGGGGGTATCTTTCCTACCATAAACATAGCTATAGAAAGAATCAGAGCACGTGAACCATTTGACATTCCATGTGCACTGCAATGGCATAAGGAGGAGCAAGGTGCGGAACTTAGGACAAAGTGTAACCTGGGACACAAAGTGTACCCTAACCATGCTGAAGGCTCCGTTACTAAGGGCAATAGTTGGTAACATGGATAGTATTTTCTTATTTATTTATTTACAGTATCTTATATAGCGCAGCAGATTCGGTTGCGCTTTACAAATGTTGACAACACTGAAAGAACAAACTAGGTAAAACAGATAGACATAGAGGTTGGAGGTGGATAGTAAACCTACTAGCCCACAGACCTTGCTCTTTAACCAGCTGTCATGGGTGAAATGGTATGCCCCATATGTCATGTGGTCTGATGACTTCAGAACCCAGTTTGAGTGAAGAGGATCTAGCCACTAACATTTGGGGGATGCATGGCACTGCCACGACTGCAATATGAATTTGAAGGGGAAAAGCCCAAGAAGCCCAGGACTCCATTAGGAAATACCCAGCAGCTAAGAGGAGCCCATTTGGTGCATACAAGAGAAGAAGGGGATACTCTGTTTGTTAAAGGGTCCCTGTGAAGAGTCCCCCAAAAGTATAGGGGAAGGCAGTGCAGCAGCGAAGAGATCTGCAGTGAGAAAAGGAGCCCTGGCAGAAGACAAGAGGTAAGTGCATTTGGTTGTAGTGTGCCTACAGTGAGAGGAGCTCCAGAACAGTGTGACGTCCTGCAGCAGAACAGTGAGTACTGCCTAGTGCTGCAGTGGAAGCCAATATATCTCCTGTGGAGAGACATTTATGTGTGGCAGGGGGCGAGAATCTCCAAGTATAGTGATGGATCCCTGATTGACAGGGACGTGCAGTCAGGGGAGGCAGGGGAGGCAGTGCTTCCCCTGTCAATTTGTTTTAAAATAATACAAAGAATATACCTATGACACATATTCTGTGTCATAAGTATTTTCTTTATATTATTTTACTGGTTTGAATGAATTAACCTAGTTTGGGAGGCATCGATAAGCGTGCCTCCCAAACAGAACTGCAAGGGGACGAAGCGGGGGGGCGGGCTTGGGGCAGGGCTAAGCAGTGGGCTAAAAAGCCCATTAAAAATAACACTAAAAGCGGCACTTCTAGAAGTGCCTAATTGACAGGGGCTGCTGTGATTGGACAGCAGATCCAGCTGCTGGCCAATCACAGCAGCCCCTGTCATGTAAGCTTCCGAAAGTGCTGCATTTGCTCCCTTCTCCCCTGCTCCCCATGCTGTGACCTGTGCTGGCTCCCGGTTCCCTGCCTGTGTGGCTGCTGCTCCCCTCTCCCCTGCCCAGTGAGTATCATTTTATTTTCAGGGGGGGGGGGGGGAGAGTCAAACGGGCGGGGATGGAGGTGGCAGCAGAGGACGGCTGCTGCGTGCGCCGGTGTCAGGTGCGTGGGGGGGGGGTGTTACAGCGGGCGGGGACGGAGGTTTGCGGCAGGGGATGGATGCTGCCTGCTGCTGGAGGAGGGGGGCAGCGGGTGTCGGCGGCAGCCAGGGGGGGGGGGGGGGGGTTGCGGTGCGGTGGTGGCTGCGACAGTGCCTCTCCGTTCACAGCCACCACCGCACGTCACTGCTGATTGATTGCCCTGAATTAGGGCCCCATAGTGAGGAAGGGGTTGTTGCAAGTTTCCTGAGTAACAATATGCAGATAAAAGGTCCCTGGATAGTGGGATATGTAACAGCGCTTGGATATAGAAGTCTCCCATAAGGATTGAGAGGAGTGCGATGATGAGCCCAGAATCTGAAGTCCCCTTTATCATGTATTTGTTGGACTGACATGCTGCAGAACTACTCTGACCAGCACCATTCACTGCTGTGACACATGCATAAGACTGGAGGTGTTCGTGCGGAGTGGATATAAACTATACTGAAACTTTGCAATTGTCAACATATAAATAAACAGCATTTCCCATCTGCTGCAAGTCTTATGCTGGAGTATTTTAACAATGTACAGCTTGTAACCACTACGCTTACTGTGTTGGAGGATGTGGAGAAGTTTAAATAAAGTTTTCCGGTTGCATCATGAGACATTCTGGCGCCCAACATTTCTTTATTGCACTACAGCTGCTGGTCATGGAGACCATAACCATGCCATAGCCAGAGCAAAAGAGAGCAACCACAAAGGGGTGGGGCACTATATTCAGGTACCCCAAGCAAGTACCACAACACCAGTAGGGTTTCACACATGAGTTGCTCAGTTCATGAAATCTCCAATAATCGCTCCGGTGTGAGATTCAATGTTTCAGTGCTAATCACACACGCACTGTAATAAAGTGCACTGGCTCATGTTCAACACACAGATGTGGCTAAAACTAATGTATTTGTGTGCGCTACTTTTTTTTACTACTCAGTATACACATTAAAACTACATCTGGTACCTCTTTGTGTTTCTATACATAGGGAAAATATCACCTCCCACTCCGCATATTTTACTTATTCTGCAGTCTTTCCCCCAAAAGCCTGCAGGAATGTGGGTGGACTGAGCAAGATGTGTCAGGGAATGCTGATCAAATAAAAAACAAATGCATTGCCTTTTTCATATACAGGTTGAGTATCCCGTATCCGAGTATCCGTTATCCGAATTATTCCGAAAACCAGACATTCCAGAAAGTGAAAAAAAAAAATTTTTTTTGCTAAAAACTCACTGGGGACATTTGTAACAGCATCACTGGGGACATGATATGTAACTGGCACTATATATGTACAAGAAAATGATTGCTTGGCATTCAAATTCAATATCTGAGATAGTACACAAATTTTGTTTCATGTTTTGAAACCTTGTTTTTTTAACAAATAAAATATATTTGTGTGTATTTTATGTGGTAATAAAATATATTTGTGTGTATTTTATGTGTTTATACAGCATACATGCAAGATACTTCAAAATACATAATTGAAATATTAAAATATTCCGAAATACGGAATAATCCGTTTTCCAAAATTCTCCTGGTCCCGAGCATTTTGGATACGGGATACTCAACCTGTACTGTATTGAGTATAACTTGTTTGGACTGGATTTGGAAATGGCAGAAAGGTACACTGCATTTTTCATAACATCTCATGTTAGAGACACAGCAAGCCAAGCTGAAATGCAGATCTCAGTATTTTGTTACACAGCTTTATGGCAAGGTCTGTATATTGTGAATGGTAAAATGCCATTAAATCTGATTTGGCCACTCTGCTAGAGAAGTTCTACTATCTCAAGATAACTTATGCAAAGTCTATAGTCTATTTATTGATAACAATAAATCTTAGATCAATGTAAAAATAAATAAATAAAAACTCTCGTCCCTAGCAATTGATCTGCCCAACAATAGAAGATTAATGCATTTTATTCAGATAATATCCGCAGGAGCAGGTGAGTGATGCTATCCACCATATAGGCCAGTAAGAGGCTATACTGTATATATACAAAATCCGGCACTCCCCAATTTGGAATCCAGAATCGGATATAATGCAATCAATTTGCACTGTTTAATCACTTCAACTCCGTGTGTGTGAAAAAATACATGTTCGCAATGATTACTGCTGTTTGGAGCGACTGCAACAACAGTATATGACAGGACAGGCCAACCTGTGGCTCTCCAGATATGAAACTACAAATCCCAGCATGCCTTGCCTCAGTTTTAACACTCCATTATAGCAAAACTGGCAAGGCATGATGGGATTTGTAGTTTGACAACATCTGGAGAGCCACAGGGTGGCCAGGCCTGGTATATGAGGACACATCTGTACATAACCTCACTGCCTTCAGAGACGTAGTCCAGACAGCATAGCACTTTAAAAGGATGCCAGGAAACACACAACTAATGTATAGCAGTCTACAGGCTTAACCTACAGCCCTACACATACAGTATCTGCTGAATACCATACTGTATGTTTACTATAATCAAGTAATACAGCATACATGATCCAGATGTTAAAGAGTTACTTTTTATTTTCTTCCTTCGCTTCTTATTAAATATTTTGTTATCACCAAGCCTGACACAACAGCCATTTGCATTGTCAATTAAATATTAATGCTGCACCGCATTAAAGCATTGTAAATATTTTGTTATGCTTTGCACTTAGCATAAAATAGGGTTCAATTTCAGTAAGTACAAAATATTTCTATATACAAACATACAGTATTAAATTACAGTAAATGATAGTTGAAGATGGGGAAAAGCGATTATATTTTAATAGTTAATGTGAATGGTTTGGTCATTAGGAACAATGCAGAAAGTTGGTAAATGCACAAAATGAACTAGAATTTGGCAGTTCCTTGTTTTATGGAAGAATAGGACAAGACTTTTTTTTCCTCCTTCCTTTATTAATAAAGATAATTCAAAATGTGTCATGGGCATTTAAGGTTAAATTAATTCACAAATTCATTGGGGCACAAGTGGAGTCGGATTTATATGCAGAAAAAATAAGCTCTAAAGAGCTGCATATTAAAACAAAAGGGAATATCACTAATATGCAGCGTAATGCATTTCCAGAAACATCCATTACTGAACTAGTCTTGTTTGCAATAGGTATACCACAGACCAACAGATGTGTCCTTACTCACTTTGCGCCTTTATGCTATATAGTCACACTTCCCTACTCTCCCAGTCCTTCCGGGATACTCACTATTTTTCAGGTAGTCTCCCGCAGCACTGGAAGTGTAAGCAGCTCTCCTACATCCCTCCCACTTCCTACTGAAATGGGCATGCATGAGAGAGAATACAGGGAATTGCCTGTGCCATGTGAATAAGAAGTAGAGAATTACATAAATGTACTGGTAACACTTCCCAAAGAGTAGGCAAAGACAGTAGGGAAGTATGTATATACTGCAAAGAGCAACTTAATGCAAAAAGATTTGCTGTGGTGCTATTTCTCTGCTTTTTTATATCATACTGTAGCTTCACATTAACAAGGCTGTCGTGTACAGAGGGCTTAGATTTGTACATTTCTTGCATACCTGGCAGTGTAAATTCATACAATGCTTTATGGAGTGGCTCAGTTTTATTGGCTCCTGGACTTTTTCCAAAATTAGCATCCAGCTATAGCATGCAAATCAAATGGTGCACAGGGTATGTGTACTATGTGCTTTTTAGCAGATTACCAATGCAACAAAGATATAAGTTCAGTGAAAATTACGGTACTTGCTTCCTAGCACGGCGCCCATCGCATACCATACTTAGTGGCGTGCGATGCGATATTCATGTTAAATTAAAAGGAGTGCTTGTACAATGAAATATCGCATAGCACTGCATACCAGCAAATGGCATGCAATGCGATTTTTAATTGTAGAAGCACCCTGATGGATGCTTGCAAATGCACCCCCATTGTCAACGCCACCCCCACTATCACTGCCATCCTGAAGCGTGGCGAGCGCCGCAAGCCAGCGAGGGGCGGGAGTATGCGTCCTCCGACCTTTTCATACCCCCACTATCCACGTCGGCGTGGAGTTGATTTTAGATAGTGTGGCAAACACAGTGAGCCACCGAGCCCGAAGGGTGGCGAGTGTAGCGAGCCCCTGGAGGGGACGTGTAATATAAGCCCTAAGCGCGGCGAGCGCAGCGAGCCCTGCGAAGGGATGTGGAATACATGTAAAGTAAAGTCCTTGCGGGACTCGCTGCGTTTGCCACACTTCAGGCTCGGTGGCTTGCTGCGCTCGCCACACTATCTAAAATCAACTCCATATAGTGGGGGGATGAAAAGGTCGGAGAACACGCACCGCCGCCCCTCGCGGGCTTGCTGCACTTGCCACGCTTCGGGTTGGCGTTGATAGTGGGGGGTGGTGTTGCCAATGGAGGTGCATTTAACATTGAAAGCACCCATTAGGGTGCTTGTACAATTAAAAATCGAATCGCATCGCATGCATCGCATGCCGCTATATTGCATGCGATGCGATTGTATAAGATGTACTACAATCAAAATATTGGGCGCCGTGCTAGGAAACAAGTACCAAAATTACTGAGTGTTTGAATGCAGGATCTAGCTCAGTTTCATTTTTCATGGTGTACCAAACAGAAAATTGGGCATTATTTAAGGATAACTTAGTAAGAAGATATGTCTAATACACCCAGAAGAACTAACAGTACATGCTGAGAACAAAATGAGGGGAGGGCACCATGAAAGGGGAAAGTGGGCATGGCCTTGTAACAAAAGCGTTACCTCACAATAATGGGTGTGGGGGGATGCCCTGGAGAGGCTGGGGGTGACAGGAGAGATGGGGCAATGGGAAAATAGTTATTCAGGGGATAAGCAGAGGATAAGGCAGTGGGTGACACTAAGAGGGTGAAAGTGAGAGGCAGTGGGAGATGCCAAGGGAATAGGTGATGGGTAGGCAATGGGAGATGCCATTGAATGGGTGACATGTGGAAGAAGTGGATGACACCAGGGGGCAAGCAGTTGTTGATATAGATGATGGCAAGAGGCAATGGGTGACAGAAGAGTGGGAGACAGTGAAGTATGGGGTGAGGCAGTGGGAAATGGGCAGGCAAAAGACTACGGGAAGAGGCAGAGGTCAACAGGTAGATAGTGCTGTAAAGAGTATAGCGGCGGGTCCGATGACACTACTCAAGTCCGGGCTGCTGGGTGTAGGCAGGGGGAGGACTGACTGCTTGCTGCAGGGGCAGCAGTAGTATTGCTCCAGTGCTCCTTCTCCCTGTGCTGGAGAAGAAAAGGGGGAAAGGGGGACTGCGAACCCAAGCAATACTTAAATAATGATGAAGATTCAGTAATTAACAGGGGGGGGGGGGGGCAGACACATGTCTTGTTGCCTCCCCTGAATCTGCCACTACAGGTCATAAGCAAAAGAACAGTATGTCAATATTTGTTTTGAAATCCACACTCAATATGGGTCTGTGTCCACTCAGTCTGACGTTATGGAGACTCAAGTTTCAATCTACTGTACATCCAGAGATAGGTACAGGTAGGTATAGGGTTCACCCTATTGTTAATCAGGCCCTGTATACTGTAGGCATATGCCTGTACTGTACAGTAGCTGTATTTTACACTGACTAAACCAGTGTACATCTATGAGCCCCCATAGAGTCTACATTTCAATTTACCCAGCATCTATTTTCTGATTAGTTTAATGTGATGGCTTCCACATGCTCCCCTGTACCTTTAACTAAATCAATGGCATTTTCTTTCTAGGTATCTTTTATTCTTTTCAGTAAAATCTGTTTATTTTCATAGCCCTAGTAAGAGCCACAAACTTACTCCCAAGATACCACTGTATAAAACAAAGATATACACAATGAACAACCTTTGCTGATAATATAACTGTACAATTGGTCCTTCTAGTGAGGAAGTGGATATATAAAGAGAGACACATAATGGAATTAATACAACTTATTTTTTCACTGCATATAGTGAGTACGGAGGTGTGTATAAATAAGTGTGGAGAATAAAGCACATTATTAAATAAAAGCTACAGATATAAAGCCTATAAACTCACACAAAGCACCTGGAACTGAGCAGCCTCTTTACAGTTATAAATACGTTCTAGAATAAGCTGGGCATTTATATACAGGAGAGAGAAAGAGAGAGAGAGAGAGAGAGAGAGAGAGAGAGAGAGAGAAATCCAATTCCTGCCGGCACTCAAATCAACTGTTCAGCTTGCCCCCGGTGCCAGAAGTGAAATCATATGTCAATCCAATGAATCCCCCATCCAGGAAATAAAGGCACCCAGGAGTCGGTTTAACAATGCATAAATGTATTGAGGCTTAAAGGGAATGTTTTGGGGTGTAAACCCCATTGAGCTGTAGGTAGGGCTGAGGATGGGGGTTACACCCCGAAACGTTCCCTTTAAGCCTCAATACATTTATGCATTGTTAAACCGACTCCTGAGTGACGTTATTTCCCGGATGGGGGATTCATTGGATTGAAATATATATATATATATATATATGAAAGAAAGCAAAGTCACATTGCCTGCTGGTCTTTTGCTGCTGCTACACTGTATGTCACATGGAGTTTTATCCAACTCGAGCTCCAGTTTCAGACATTTGTGGTCTGCGCAGAAACGTCAGAATTTAGCAGGATAAGGATGCCCTTTGTCTCCCATAACAATAGCATGGTAATTAAAGCAGAAGAGCCTAAAGGTGCCCATACACTAGTAAGATTTATCTTCAGATCGGTCTGGTTGGAACAAAAACATGGTTATGGATGAGTGACAGTTTGTCAGTTTTCCAGCATTTCCAAGCAAATGGTCAACTGTCATTTGCTCTCATCCATAACCATGTTTTTGTTCCAACCAGCCAGATCTGAAGATAAATCTGTGTGTGTAGGTCCCTCTAAGAATGGCTGCTGCTGTGTTTCTGAATGGTCACATCAGATGTGACCATGTCAGGAAAAGCCAGCCTCGAATGGTGGTAAATATTGTGACCATGCCAGGAAAGTGGTTAAAGCACTGACATCAGGTCAGGCTGCAAGTAGATATGCTAGTGTCACATATCTAGTTCATCAGTGCAGTCTTCTGGAGTTGTATTGTGCCATGAATTGTGATTATGACACACTTTCTGGTGATAAGGATGCAAAATATACACTATGGCACTCTGCATGGCACACTCGTGCCATATGGTGCACTGAGGCTAGGTGTATGAGGCTACGTCTGTGTATCTATATATACACATACATAAGAAATGCATATTATGATTAATAGCAAATATATGTGTGTGTGTGTGTTATTTGCAATAAATATGCAGATGGGAATCATGTAAATCGCCTCTAGATTACAGCTGAGTTAAAACACTCATTTCTCTATAGCAGTCAGAACGCAATAAATGGTAGTCTCCGTCCTTATTAATTAACTCTAAATTAAATATTAACTTGATTTTAAAATAACACCACTTGGAGGGTGTAAATCATTTTGTCTTTTTAGACAAGATTAGTGAGTCCGCCTTTACCTATACTGGCTGAAAGCCTGGCAAGATGTTCTTGCATATTTATAACAACGCTCTACAGTAAAAACCTCATTACTTACCTATGAAATAGGAGAGTAGTATTGCCAGCAGTACGGATACCCCTACGGCACAGAGTGCTGTACATTTCCAACTACAGTACTTTGAGGACTTTTTGAATTTAAAAGCACTTCTTGATAAGGTGTTCCGAGGAAGTGGTCTCGTGGGAGGAGTATAAACAGTGCCAGATGCCATTGTGTATCCGGGTGTAGCAGTGCTGAACAGTGGGGTTGTCCCTGTTCCTGTTTTGAATAGAAAATGTCTGTGAACGAGAAAAAAAAAGAAAGAAAAGAGTTTATTAACAATGTACTTGGCATATGCCACCCTTGAGAAAGTAAATGATTTTGACATGCTCTACTACACATTCAATACACAAAATGTAATTCTTCACAACACTTAGCATACCCTTTGTGGGAAACGGTTACATACAATTGGAAATGTGCTGCATTATGTTTTCCCAGCAGCAAAGGAAATTTTTAGATATAAAAAGGAAGTGAAGGTCACCAGAAGATTATATAATGTATGAACAGTATGGATGTATGGATGTATGTATGTATGTATGTATGTATGTAAGTAACTATGTATGTATGCTTATAGAGAGAGAGTAACAATAGCTCTAAAAGCTCTGAATGTCAATGACTCTCGCTGTTTGCAGAACACTGGATTGAAAAGAAGTGTTAAGGTTATTCCCGGCTTCCAGTTATGTAATAACCAGTGATATGAAAAGTCACATTCAAGTGTAATAGCTCTTTAATAGAATCTAATGCAATGTGGTGGACATTTATAAACCAGATGCGTAGATAAAAAGGCACTGTAACCTATAGCAACCAATGAGATTCATAAGGTCATTTTTAAACAGTTTAGAAAATGAAAGGAAACCCTGGTTGCTATGAGTTACAGCTGCTCTCTCCTGTCCCCTCATTACTGCTGCTAGAATCCATTTCCGGGTCACTTATCATCATATACTGCCGCCGGGAGGCAGTGACAGGAGGCAGTGACAGTGAGGGCTGAGGCAGCTTTAGCAGAGCAGGGAGGGAGGGAGCGCCTTTTCAGCATGGCGCCTCCCTGCTTTGCAGGAGCTGCTGAGTGCGTAGCGCCGGCCCTGGTGATACCCCAGCAGTGCAGCGGAAATATAATGCATCTAATTTACATGATCACTAATGCTCAATGATGCTGAATCAGCACTACAGACTGTACAACAATTCAGGCCTCAGCTGCAATTTCGTATCTTGAGTGCTTATCGAACACCTGTGCGCGGATCGCAGTTTACATGCGTGAGGTCTCCTTGCGATGAAAGCCAGTGGCAGCCTTTCATCGATGTCCGAGATTGACAGGTGGCTGATGCTTGGGGGTGGCACCCAGCCATTTACAGGGAGTGTCAAGGAAAAACACAGGCGGCCCCCAGCCATTATCAAAGAGGTCCTCTGACGTCAGCTCCGGTCCCATTCAGCCAGATTCTTCACAGCCAGCCACTGCACACATGGCGGCAATCATTCAATGGTGAGTGACTGCTAATGGATTAGACTTGCACATGGGCAGGATTTCACTCTGAAGGGGTGACAAATAAATGATTGCAGGGCTTTACTTTTTAGCAGCTCTGCGGTGGTGTGTGAATCAGGCCCAATGTCCCGATATTGTATTCATTTTGCTTAGTCAGCTAAAAACTAGAGATTCTACACCTCTCCCTCTAGGCTCCTTGTACTGTGTCTTCAGCTATATGACCTAACACCTGTTGGCATCACCATTCCTCTGTTCCATTGCGCACCTACAGTACAGAACGGCCAATAATGAATAATGATTCCAGGACAGTGATATTTATCATGCATTCTGTCTTTGAATATAGTTTTTGTCCCAGGTGCGTTAAAATGTAAATATTGGCATCAGCGTTAGTCGCCATACTCCTGCCTATTTGCCCAGTGTTCCAAAAGCATTAATCACTATGCCCAGCTCATATCTGGGGTGTCAACAGGGTTACCGATGTTTATCTCTTCTGTGTCACAGTGCAGCATCCCTAATCAAACACCTGTTAATTCACTAATTAACATAGAAAGTATACAGGGTCATAGTGCCATCCCTGAGATATTCCACTTAAGACTTTCCTGTTCTACCCTCCATTAATAACTCTTGGTATCCAAGGTTACTGGGTTGTTGTTTTTTTTTTTTCACTTTTCCCTTTATTGATTTGGAATTGCTGTGCGTACAAGACTACTGTGTTTCTGAAAGCCTTTATTTTCTAAAAGGCTTCTTTATTATATAGCCACACACATTTTCACACCAGCAGATATAATCGTTACTCTGCTACCTTATGTATCTAATCTTCCGCACACCTCTTATGATGTAAGCTAATTTAGGCATCTCCATCTTCATCACATATTTAACATAATTGTTATATAGATTATTTGTTTAAATCATAAATCTTTAATGTACAGCGCTACATATTATGTTAGCGTTTTATAAATAAAAGACAGCAGTAATAATAGTAATAATACAGTTTGGGGAAATCTACAGGAACAAGTTGTTAACGTAAATGTTACCTATTATTTAGACAAAACTATCAACTAGTGATTATACCTATCTCCCTGCTGCATATTGAAAAGTGCATATACTCAATGGAAATGTTTAAAATTGTAAATGACTGTACAATGTTTGAAATTAGTCATATATACAAGACCGCCAATCTGCAGGGGCCTCTTAGGGCCTGTACACACTAGATGAAATTGGTCACAATATTGCTCAGAAAGGGCTTTCTCAGCGATATTGAGAACAATATCGCCTAGTGTGTACATTGTACAACATTAATGACTCACTCCCTTGTCCAAACATGTTCGGACAAAGAAGGCCTCGTTAACGACGGTCATGATGTAGACAGCAACAGAACCATCACCCCACCACTACCACCACCGGCCCCTTGTGTGCTGCATCGGCCAGTGTATTTGCACTTGCCAATGCCTGCCCCCCACTACTACCAATAACAGTGCTTCTGGGGATCTTGTAGTGTGTATGGGCCTTTAACAGAATCCCTATCTGTGACTGTCAGCCATTTTTATTTTTGCTTTTGGTCCTTCTAAATACTGTACATATAGAGTCGACTTATTCTACCTTATTCTACACTCCTAAACTTATAGACATACATAGAGTTGGCTCATCGGTATCAGTTTGTGCAAAAATCATATTTAATTAAGATTGAACTCAAATAGGATACACACAAATCTAATTTTAGCATCTGATTTTTGAGTCCCAAGACATGCGGTCATACGCATTTGCAGATACAGTATGGTAAACAACGGACTTGGGGCCTACAGTAATTCAGATGAGGTCACAAAGGATCTATTGCATGCAAATCGGTCAATGTTTTCTTACGGCATATACATCTGAACCGCAGTGCACCTGTGCAGCCAGAAAATTGTGATGCAGATTACAATGAACTGTAAGTTGCCAAGTGAGTGACAGGAAGACAGTATGTGATAAGGAGGAGTGGTTGGCCATAACATGTGTGTTTTGTCGGTTCAAACATCGATATCTGGGAGTGCATAAATTAGCAGTTGTGTTACTAGAGAGCACTTTAAGAGTGCATCTACAGTTTTGGAATATGGTAAAGCCTTACTATTCCATGAATAACATCACTCACTCACATTTTTTCCAGTTATCTGCAATTAAGTTTCAGGTCAGTATATATGAAGGGGAACGGGGAGGGGCATGTGAACATGAAGACCAATCACAAACTATGATCTCTTGAATGCAGCTGGGGATTGGTCATTCCCGATGACAACTCCTGCTCCATCTTATCACCAAGAGACATAAGGAGCCCCCAAATAATGGGCATCCATTGAGAGGTAAGGTTTCACTTCTTTCAATCTTTTATTAGGTGGTAATGAACAGTTATAGCAGTTGATAGGGAAACTATATTATGGTTTGCAGGAAAGTTTTATAATTAATGAGTAGCCAAGTAGGCTAAATATATTGCCACATCCTTGTCCCTGTAAACTTATGCTGTTCCAATTCATTGCATAAACATAGACGCCGCTATGCAATTTTTCTAAAGGACAGAAAAAATGCACACATTGCCACTTTTCACATCGACCTTTTACAAGGGTGTCTGATGCATTAGGGTGGCAATACTAAGCTATTTGTAAAGCTTATTGTTTGCTAAAGAAGCACTTTTTATATGTGAAAGCAGCAATCTGTGCTGAGTGTTCTCCCCACTCTGGATACTCATGAACTTGCTGAACAAAGACTCCGCTGCAAGAACTTGGTCATGCAGTAATGTACATTTAATCTATGTTAAAAACATATTAATCAATTGGCAGCTGATACTTTCTTATAACACGGTGCAGTGTGTTTTGCATTCAGCACCATGGACAGCTACTTTAAGATACATTTCAGATAATACAGTAGGATATGTGGGAGCTACAGTATTTTACTAAGGTTTTCAGGTGTAAAAAGAGAATATATTCACTAAGGTCCACCCAACATTTCCCCAGGGATACACTAAGCTTATAAAAAGGGTCATGTAGGAGGATTCCTTATGGCTCCATCAACCTTTTTCACCACCCATCACAGACAACTGAAGTCCATAAGGATCAGTCTAGGCACCAGAGTCCAAACTTAAAACAAAAGTGTGCACGCGCGCGCACACACACACACACACACACACACACACACACTCTAACACACAATGGGGATTATTCTGGTCCACTCCTTCTGGCAAATCACTTCTTACATGGACAAAACCATGTGCACTGCAGGGGGGCAGATTTAAAATGTGCAGAGATAATTAGATTTGGGTGAGTTATTTGTGCAGGGAAAATACTGACTGCTTTATTTTTACACTGTAATATAGATCTCACTTTGCAGTAAAACCCCACCCAAATCTAACTCTCTCTGCACATGATATATCTGCGCCCCCCCCCCCCCCTGCAGTGCACATGGTTTTGTCCATCTAAGAATTTGCCAGACGGAGTGAACCAGAATAAACCCCAATGTTACAATCCATGCAAAAAAGGGTAAATGAACAGATAAAGGCCCTGATTCTGGTTCATTTACAGAAGCAATGGACTCTCTAATGGACAAAACCATGTACACTGCAGGGGGTGCCGATGTAACATGTGCAGAGAGAGTTAGATTTGGGTGTTGTTTTGTTTCTGTGCAGAGTAAATACTGGAAGCTTTACAGATGGGGCAGGTCCCATCTTTGCAGGGGATGGCAATGGCGACACCAGCCGCCATCCCCCGCCAGCGACATCTCTATAGCGAGAAGAGGACGTGCGCGCACGAGAGGCGCGTGCGTCCCCTTCCGACGTCGCTTCCAGCGCTTTCCCCGGGTCACCCCCGGCTTGTCGGCGGTCACCCGGGGGTCCCTGCCGCCTGCCCGCACCCCCCCTAACCCTGTCCGTCTCCCTGAAGTGCAGACGGACAGGGTTCCAGTCACCCCGTCGACGGTGATTGAGACGCATGCGCTTCTCAGTCAGATGGTGAGGCAGGCTGCTGGCGGATCGCCAGCGGTGACGTTCTGGCGATTCGCCAGCAAGAAGAGGCCTGCCCCATCTGTATTTTACAATGCAATTTAGATTTCAGTTTGAAGTGCAAACATGTTACATCTGCCCCACCTGCATTGTACATGGTTTTGTCCATTAGAGAGAGAATTTGCTTTTGCAAGTGAACCAGAATCAGGCCCAAAGTGTCATAACAGCCCCAGCATGTCTGTAATAACAAACCCATTAAAACAATGAGTAGGGATAAGGAGACTTTCAGGCAATGCACCCTATGTAAAGAACGGTCTGTCCACCAGCATAGGCAATCCTAGAAATACCATTTACATGGCAGTCCTGTGAATCCTGGCCCCCGCCCAATGTCATTTAGAGCAAGACACATACTGATCTTAAAATTAGATAAACTGCAGACAGATCCATGCTGAAGATTTTTTAGGAGTTTCTGATTTTACGAAGAGTCTTCCCTTAATGATCAAACATATGTAATTAGTGCCAGGAGTCACACACGCCTTTATTGTTACCATGTTTCCCCTGCCAGAAAGCAGTTCATTCTGGAAAAGAGAGTCAAAATAAATGCAAAGAACTGTTAAGCTGTAAAATGTAATGTGTTACCATTTCACACCTTACAGCAGATGCTTTAGTAGATTGGGGAAGATGAGCAGAGTAAGGATGCACGTCATATGTATGGCTTAACAGAAATAAAATTGCATAATGGCACGGAAATATTTGTAGGTTTCTCCCTGTTCTTTGAGACAATTATGACTCTGCTAATGTGCTGCTATTTTGCTCATTATTATGCTCTAGATCAGGGCTGGCCAAACCGGTTTACAAAATCTACTAACAGTTCATGTTTTCCAGATCACCTAGCCCATGCACAGGTGCAGTCATTACTAATTGTCACATTTTCAAACATATGCTGCACCCATCTCTAACCGACAAATTCTAAAGGTCCACAGGTGGCCTGGAAAACATAAACTGTTAGTACTGTAGATCTCGAGGACCGGTTTGGCCACCACTGCTTCAGAGTGTTTATGGCTTGATGCAAATAGCGTAATTGGTACCATCTCTGACAGGTGTACAGTTATGTCCCTACTGCTCTGCTGCAACTATTTTTTAATTTAAAATACTGAGTATTCACACACTAGGAAGATCAGTAGCCTTTCCTGGATAAATTAGGCTTTTGATAAAGTTGGAAGGTATGTTTGTGATTCTGGGGTAGATGTATGAAGCAGTGAAAGGGGAGGAGAAGTGATAAAGTGGCTGTCACTTTATCACCGGCCAATCAGCTCCTGACTGTTAAGTTACAGACTGGGTTTACAAAAGGGACAGTCAGGAGCTGATTGGCCGGTGATAAAGTACCGGGCACTTCATCACTTCTCATCCCTTATCACCGCTTCATAAATCTACCCCTCTGTACTAAAACTTACACAATTATTGGTATAATGCCAAGCATACTAGTCAGAGCATATCTCTTAACTATGTCTCATTAGGCAGGACAGTTCTAATAGAGAGGACCGACCTACCTTCATGTTTCTAGTTCAGTAGAGAGTTATGTCCCATTGTTTGAGGTCCTTTCTATGTTATATTGAAGGGGTGTTTTTAAAGGATAGAAGTTAGGTTATGGGTGGCCTAGCATTATGGAGCAGTTAGGCATACCCAGGAGGTATGTCTATTGCCATTGTGACATTGGCACACACTCTAAAAAAGATAGTGAGCTGTACCCCAGTTTACAGTACGATGATCTCACATTGGGAGGTACTGTAAGTAAGAGGCACCAAGACAATTTGCAATTAGTGAATGTGTCATCGAAATACTATAAATGCCTCCCAGTAAATGAACTGTTTTTTAATACCGTAGGTGAGGCTTTTCTTGGTAACGAGTGTGAGGCCAGGCAGCTCGAGAACCCTGCTCTACACTAGGTTTGTTTATTCAAACTGAAAACACATTTCCTAACATTTTGCTAAACCACGACCCAAAAGAATCACATTTATCTCTCTATTCACACATTTTCAAGGATAGCACTTAAGATCTTGTCAATTTGTTTGACAACATGTCAACAAATTTCCACTGCTTTCAGCCCCACATCATTTGGCTACTTAAGTCCCATGTGTTTGGAAGCCCTTAAGCTAGGATGATTTTCAAATTACCAGTGATGCTATTACAGATGTGTCAGTTTTGATGAAGTCTGTTGAGGCAGGTCGGAAACAAGGCTATGGAAGAAGAATCCTTGTGAAATGCATTATCGCCGAGATTCTGACACCGCACCTGCAATAATTATTCACAAGCGACAGGTGGATTTACATAGTTATTAGCCCTTTAATAACAGTTGACTAATCAACTTGCCATAATAACTTAGTATTAAATGTGTCT
Source organism: Crinia signifera (assembly GCF_055691185.1). Taxonomy (NCBI): domain Eukaryota; kingdom Metazoa; phylum Chordata; class Amphibia; order Anura; family Myobatrachidae; genus Crinia; species Crinia signifera. Next base: position 95,531,846 of record NC_139217.1, read on the forward strand.
GCATCTCTTATTTATAAAGCAATACAATAGAGTAGGTGCATTAATTCCTAGACAGACTCATTTATACACAATGCTACTGCCGAGCAGGAAATGGATTGCTTAAAAATACTATAGTATATGTGGGAAAGTAGTGGTGCTCTTTATAAGTGGACAAGCTGCTTTACAGAGTAGAACAAATGGGAATGATGCGTGTTGACGTAGACTTGTTCAATAAGCAATGATGCATGTGGATGTGGACGCATTCAATAAGCAATGCCCATGTTATTGTCAGATAAGTTGAGCAATAACTCAAATGTTTGGGTTCTGTTAGCTAAACCCTTTCAACGGATTGTACAGCAGGCACACAAACTGTGTTCAGAACAACTGAACATTTCAGTACTAGCAATTAGATACAAGCTAAGAATAAATAATCACGGCACCAATCAGTGGCGTACCTAGATGTTTGTGTGCCCCATAGCAAATGTTTGTAAGCCCCCCCTATTTAGCAACTGATGGTGATAAAATGTATGTAATACATATTATGTAGACAGCAAAGATGGTCCCCCTTCAGCTCTGGACCCCATAGCAGCTGCACCCCTTGCACCTATGGTAGTTACGCCCTTGGCACCAATATATGTGCAATGTATTGCGGAAGGTACAGTATTGAAATGAGGGTACCTGCAAATAAATGGAGAAAAAGGAACAGTGCAAATACAATGGACTTCATTTTGCCAGATCTACATTAAGAGTGTAGGTGTTGAATGCCTGCCTATTTCAGGGTGTAGGGCAGTGGATCCCAAACTGTGTGCCTAGGTACCCTGGGGTGCCCCGAGACACTTGCAGGGGTGCCTTGGATTGTGGTATAGGAAAAATTCAATAGGCAAAACCAGAGTTTGTGGCTGCCCATCGTGAAATATGTGGCAAGCAAAAGCGAATATTGTTTCTCACTACATAATTGATCATAAGGAGATTATATAAACACATTTTACTTAATTTAATATTTTTCTAAATTTATCAACAAGAAACTTTTGACCTAAGGTTGCCTTGAAAAATATTCGGTACTTGTTTCCTAGAACAAGTACCAAATATTCTGATACTCTAGGGTGCCGAGGTTCAAAAAAGTTTGGGAACCACTGGTGTAGGGAGTAGTAACTGGGTGGTTCTTCCAGGTTAAAAACCTGGATATCCATACTAGAGCACAGGTGACTTCATTAGAACCTCAGGCAATTTGATTTACTCATCTGGACACAAGTATGGATATAAAATGGGCAGTAATGGCGTATTTTGGGAAACCATATGGCACTGAAATTATATAGACCACAAAATTAAATGACTGGACACACACAGAATATGGGCATGCCACAGATCATTTTACTCAGCACAAGCTACTTATGCATTTTATTTCCATTGCTTGTTAATATGATGCATTTTAATGAAAACAGTTGCACAGAAACATAGCCGGCACTACCGAGTCACGTCATGGCAATGAGTGACTAGTAATACAAGGGGGCTAGATTTATGTTGACACATCTGTATAATTTATTTATCATTCTATAGTAATTTAAATCAGAGGTTTTAGAGCCATATGACAGAAGTGGTATAGACACACAAATACATTTGCATATGATGCCACTGGCAAAGAGATTGAAGGAGACAGACGAAAACTTCAGTATATAAGAATGATGTATCTGTGGCACAAATGGATAGCATATTAAGGTGGGTATTCAATATGGGATTCCACAGTCAGAAACCCGGCCTGTTTTCAAGTGATCCGACAGTAACTCGACAGACGGTAATCAATGTTCCGGCTATCGAGTGTCAGAAAGCCTGTGGATTGTCGAAAATGGCCACAGAATGTCGAAAAACGGAAGTGAATTTGACGATCCAAGACCATTTCCAACAATGATTGATATCTTCAATGCTTCTATGCAGAGAAGAACCTCGCCTTCCTTTTCCCCCAATATAATACTTTTTTCTTTGATGACAAATCCCCTGTACAAAGTAAGCCTTCAGAACATACAACTTCCCTCTCTTCCCAATGTATAGGTCCAAGTCTGCCTTTCAATGGAAATATTTCTATTAACACAACTTCGAGCTTTTTGTCTTATATCTGTATTGTTATTATTAATCTAAGATGTGGCGTGTATTTTTGTCATGTTTTTTATGACATTTTAAAAATGCTACATTGCGTTAGTAAAATTAAATATCCATTTTTTTATTTTCATGCATAACAGTTTGTATTGATGGATTTATTGGTCCTTTCACTTAGAAAATTCTGCTATACTAGTAAACTGTGTTGGGAGTAAATGTTCATATGGGGAAAGCAAGTGAGAGATTACATTATGAGCTAGGAGCAGCACAGAAATAAATAATTCCACATCCAGTCGGTTCCGCTCTGGCCCCACCATGCAAGCGCCTCTTTACTAGGAACCCTTGGTCACAAAAGCATTGAAGTATCCTTTGAAGTGAGTGGCTACCATAGCAGCCTACAGACATAGGAGCAGTTAATTCCCAGTGTCATGCATTTTGCGAACTTTTAGCTAATTAATCGCATAGAAGAAGCGGAGGAAGGCTCCAAAGGACAGCACAGCAGGCATCTCACTATTTATCAGGTTTTGATATGTATTGCCTGTAGGCTGAAGGTGCACGCGGGCATGCATACTGTGCGGATGGAGATCATACAGTACATGTAGACAGACTGTGCTGATGTATACTGTATAATAAATATATTGCAGCAATTAGTGGAATGGAAATGTACAGCGTGTAACTCTTGCAGCAGAGGATCTGCAAATTTTATGAAGCTGAAATTGAACAATGAAATGACAGCCATATCAGAATCAGTCTCATGCGGATGGTATTCTTTATCTTACCAGTTATAGAAAAACAGTACTCAAAGTTCTTTCAGCCACTGTGTATCCTTAACGTATACACGAGTAATAGATAGGACTAACAGCCCTGTGACGAGAGATATCCCTCAGATTTAGTTGTATAGTTGCATTATTCTTTGGGCAGTATGGACGGTATAAAGGTTACATTACTGCCTCACAGCACTGAGGTCATGGGTTCCATTCTCACCATGGCCCTAACTGTGCGAAGTTTGTATATTCTCCCCTTGCTTGCGTGGGTTTCCCCCGGGCACTACCGTTTCCACCCACAATCCAAAAATATACTGGTAGGTTATTTGACTCCTAACAAAAAAATTAACCCTAGAATGAATGAGGTAGGGAATATAGATTGTAAGCTCCGCTGGTTCAGAGACTGATTTGAATGTTGAATTAGTATGTAGACGCTATATAAGAAACTGCGGTACTTGTTTCCTAGCACAGCGCCTGCGATTTTGATTGTATCCATCGGGTCCAAAAAGATTGCGTCGATCGCATCGCATGCAACCAAATCGCATGTGATGCGATTGACGCAATCGATGCGATTTTTACATCGGAACCAATATAAAGTGGTCCCTGAGACCCAATTTTACATTGTGCCCAATGTTAAATGCCCCCCAGACTCCAATTCTCATTGTATACCCACCCTAATGGGTCAAATGCCCCCCATTGTTAATGCCACCCCACGATGAACGCCAACCCGAAGCGTGGAGAGCGCAGCGAGCCTACGAGGGGCGGCGGTACGCGTCCTCCGACTTTTTCATACCCCCACTATCCACGTCGTTGTGGAGTTTATTTTATATAGTGTGGCGAGCGCAGCGCGCTACCGAGCCCGAAGCGTGGCGAGCGCAGTGAGACCCGTGAGGGGTCGCGCATTACTTCACAGGTATTACGTGTGCGCTCGCCACGCTTCGGGCTCGGTGGCTCGCTGCGCTCGCCACACTATATGAAATCAACTCCACGCTGACGTGGATAGTGGGGATATGAAAAGGTCGGAGGACGCGTACCGCCGCCCCTCGCCACGCTTCGGGTTGGCGTTCATCGTGGGCTAGCGTTAACAATGGGGGGGCATTTCACATGTAAAATACCCATAAGGGTGGGTATACAATGAAAAATTGGGTCCATTGGCCCATTTAACATTGTTCCCTATGTAAAATCGCGTCGGTCGCATCGCATGCCTTAACTTAAGGCATGCGATGGACGTGATTTTTTATTTGTTGGGGAAAAGACTAAAAATAGCCCTGAAATCGCGTCGGTCGCGTCCATCGCATACCTTAAGTTAAGGTATGCGATCACCTGCGACGGGCACCGTGCTAGGAAACAAGTACCGAAACTGCTAATAATAATTATTCCCACTAATGCAAAATCACGGACAGCATGAACAGGGTCAGCTACATTTTTTGACATCAGTTGTAGAAGAGGAAATATAGCAACACCTAACTGTCTTATGATCTAGAAAATGAAAGTAAAGGTCTAGTTTCTATGGACACGCTCCATAAATGTACTATACCTGCCTATGTGTGCATAGTACACCAGGGACAGACTGTAGTGTAGTTATCACAAGGTTGCAAGGGCAAATAAGAACTCTTTCCTACTTCTCATGACTTCCCCCTGGACCATACTTCAAGGAGGCAAGGAAGTATATAGAGGCTTGATGGTGCAATTCTAGCCATCCAGCGGGCATGACATGGTGTTTAAGTGAATGTGACATCATCCCCTCACATTCCAATACACTTCGAGTGCAAGCCTCCTGGTGGGAAGCTTTCTCCCAGGAGTCCAAGAGATCTCACATTCAGTTCTGATTCTCCGATCTATTCAGGTACTATAAGTGCCTATGCATAAGGTACTACTCTGTATGTTCTACCAAGAGAAACAACCAATATTGCTTAGGCTAATGGTGCTTCTCTATCTTGCTCCAGTCGCTGAGCCTGGCAAACAAGTCTCCATGGTAGCACACATGGCTGTATACAGCTTGGTACACTCATGCTGAGAGGTATGGTTAGCAGTGTCACAGCAAGCAAAATAACCTACTCTACCATAACAGCTAGTATTCTTATGATCATTATAAAATCTCCTTCAATTCGTGCTTCAAGGAAGTGCCGCCTGCTGCATGTGAAGGACTGATCCTTCTTACTTTACCAAAATGCTTCATATATGTATAGCTGAAATAGCAAGGCATTACATTACAGATGGGCATCGCTATATGCAGGTTTCTTCAACATAAAACCGTTTCATTTCGTCCAGTGAAATCCATTTATTTTATAACGATAAAGCCTCTCTCCTTCTTTATACTCACCCATGTTGTAATATATTACGTCTTCCTGTACATGGGTCCTTGTAACGGCTAAGGAAGGAGGAACAATTTAATGACAAGGGTGTAACCACTAAAGCCTGAGCAGAGCGAAAAACATATAAATGCTTATTACAGAGTAGAAGGGGAGGAAGAGGAGATATTTCAGCACTTCTGCTTCTGCTAATAAAATGTTACACTGATACAGTACTGTACATTGAGGTCTGAATAGAATACACCCTTCAAAAGCTTCCCATTGTTTCCTTAAAAGGACTGTACCCTTTGTTCTTTACACTTGTCATCTGTTTATTTAATATTAGGGCCAATTGTCAGGTAAAGACATTTTTTCTTAAGAAACATATAAGGGCTTCTTTAAATAGCAGCCTGCAAAAAGAGCGTTCCGTCTCTTGACTTTATCTAGCGCCCATGTCTGCAGAGATTCTCATTATCTCATTCACCGCGATGCAGGTCCCTTCCACAATGAGCAGATTGAAAGGATAGTGTGAGTTCAGGGAAGAGAAAGAAATCGGGCCAATGCAATCACAATAAAAGAAACATGTTTGAACAAGAAAATAACTAAATGCCTATATAAGCCATCTGCTCATATGCTCTGGAATAGGCAGGAAGACTGGATAAATATATATTTTTTGTTAATAAAGTTATCTACATAATAGGAATCTATCATTCTGAACAAACTCAAAGAGGATGCCTGCCATAAAATGGACCATGAACTCTGCTATGCGAGAAAGATGTATTATTCTAAAGGCTGCCTTAAAACTACACATAAAGTAAAGAAAATCAGATTAAGAGTTTTCACCAGAATTAAAGGCAAATACTAAAAACTTTCTGCTTGTAAAATAATAATAAGGAAAAATCGGAAGCGGATCAAAATCCAACAAATAACAAATCCAAGATGTACATTAATTCAATATGAAAATGCCAATGGAACATCATGAGCTACGATACTTGCTAAACCTCTTATGGACAGTTATAGGAGACAGGTTATGATGTTTAAAACATACAGCTGAAATATGTTCATATGTATTATAGACGAGGAGCACTATTATTGCCACAATAAGCATTTTGGGCTGGTTTTCCACTGAAAACTGTGTTGGTTTCTCCATATGGATTTATTTATTATTTATTTATTAACAGTTTCTTAAATACAGATGGAGCCTTCTTCAGCTAGCCTTCTCTGGATAGCCATGGCTCACCAAGGCCTATTGTTCTCAGCTGCAATACAATACATAGAACAATACAGTAGGGGATTAGTATAGGATTAAGTCTGACAGCTCTGGCTCACTTAATCCTATTAAAGGGCTAGATGAGGATGGCTCTATCTGTAGCGCAGCATATTCCGTTGCGTTTTACAATAGGAGACAGTGATAAAACAAACTGGATATTTACAGTTAGAGGTATAAGGGCCCCGCTCACAAGGTTACAATCTATAGGGATGCAGTCAGGATCCCAACATTCAGAATAATGATGGAATCTACCGATAAGTATGGGGGGGCGGGGGGGATAAGCACTATGGGCAGTGTTAGGGTTAGGCTGCAGGGGGTGGAGGAGGTTAGGGTGTGAGAGGGAAAGGGGGAAGATTAGGGAAAAGCTGGCCTTACACTTTAAGATTGATTGTTCAACCTGGCTGGTTGTAATGAAAATCGTGTAATTTATAGGAGCAAATGACATTTGACTATTTGCTTTGAAATGCTGGAAAACAGTCACTCAGATATTACCAGATTTTTGTTCCAACTAGCCTGATTGGACAATAAATTTTTAGGTGTGGTCAGGCTGTGTTTATGTGTGTGTGCATGTGTGTGCATGTGTGTGTGTGTGTGCGTGTGTGTGTATGTATGTGTGTGGTGGGTGATAGATAGGGTTAATGGTATGTTGCACAGGGAATCCTATTTCACAATTCTAGCCACAATTGTTGTTCTTTTATCACAACATCAGGATGAACGAAAAAAAATATTTAAACCAGATATTTGGTCCCTTTTTTTACTAAGCCCAAATCTGTGCTTTTAGTGCCACGGGGCCAGCGCTGCTGTAAGTATACTACAGAAACAGGCCTGGGAAGCCAGTAGATTTTTAATGCTCCTTCTCACTATCTCTGTGGCAGCCAATTATAATTGGGCTGCCCAGTGGCAGATCTCAACCCTACTACTGATGTGTCTTGTGGTTTAGATGCAGACAGATAATTCTGCGCAGCCACTTGGATTGCATCTTAAACACCTAAAACATTCAACCAGCATCTTCTGCCCACATCCCTGGCACAGCCATTCAGCATGTGGTAAGAATAGCACACTGATTGGTGGAGGACACTGGTCATAAGCCAGTCAGACTGCAGGATGCGCTATGCAGACACTTATCACCATAACACACAGCGGACTCTGTGAAATCGGTTTGAAACCCAAGATTTTAAATTTTTTTAGCAATACAATAAAAATGTCCCACCATACTCGCTAACAATTTGATACATATGACCCATCGTTTTGTGCATATTATTACTTGTTCTTTCATACAAAGCAACTTAAGAACTGGGGCAATTGTTCACCTCCTATTACAACTGGTGTAACTTTGTAGTGCTTGGGTACTGACTTGTAACCTGCATGGCATGGACTAGATTTAATTTAGAATTGATATCTCGCTTGCTCAAGGAGTTTGAGTATAATGTGCCAAATGTAATAGGGTGTGAGAATCAAAGACTAAAGGCCCATACACACTGGGCGATTTTGAGCTGAAAGCTGCTCAAAACACCAAGTTAGAGTGGCTTTCAGCTTAAAGCCGCCCAGTGAGTATGCCCCGGCGATGAGCGGTGAGGCGCGCTCCCGCATCATCACTGGGAAAACCGTTCATCTGCTGGTAATACCAGCAGATGAGTGACTTTGTGGACAGCTTTGCATAACGCAGCCATCCACCCCCCGCTGACAGCACCGGGCAGGAGGAAAGCCAATCAGTGTGTATGCACTGAGCGGCTTTCCCCCCAGCGAAGATAGCAGTTATGGCTGTCCATACACACTGGGCATAATCATCCAGTGTGTATGGACCTTAAGAGATTGTGTGAGAGTTTTTTCCCTTTTTTTTTAAAGCGGCAATCATTTACACTGAAAAAACCAGGTTGTAAATGATTGCCGCTTTAAAAAAAAAAAGGGAAAACTCTCCCAAAATCTCTCACTTTCTTATTCTCACACTCTATTTCATTTGGCTGAAGTTTAAACAAACACCATCACCCAGATGTGGAATTTACCTATCCGGACAGCTTGTTAGCTTTGACTCTGATGTAAATAACAACTGCATTCTGATACTTTAATATGAGAACAGTCGAGCTTGATATTATGAAATACTAAATGATACCGCAGTAGTGTAAAGCCATGTGAAACTTAACAACTCCTATAACATACTACATTTACATGTAAATAAAGTACAAGTGACACGGAATAAGGAAGAACAAATATGTAATGCTTCTGGCTGTGACACAGTAGGTTCTGGAGGATGATAAACAGCACAGTCACGCTGTTACCAGGTTTGTATTCTCAAATCTATTATGTTTTCAAACTGATGCGCTATTATCTTTGGACAACTTTCACACCGGGAGGTGATCCCTGCCAGCGCAATTTTGAAAATGAAAAGCTTACAAACAAGATAAATTTCATTGCTATGTTACATGAATTAATATCACCTGACAGTCATTTCAACAAATGCAAAGCTCTACGAAAGCTATTTCTAGACTGCAGCTCTGCGCTGTAAACAACTATAATAAACTCCAATCTGCATATTTCCATATTTAATCAGCTTCCTGTATATAAAAAATAATAAGCAGACAATAAGGAACTTGCTCATTCTCATAGTAAAAAGGGATGTGTCAGTGTACAAAAGGGATGGCTATCGATGGTTGCCATTGATGGCAATAGTGCAACTGGCCATCGATAGTGTCGTACTATACAATGGATAACCATCAATGTTTTTACCTATCGATTTTCTTTGACTGATTGGCCTGCGGGCCACTGAAAACATGGGGCGGGGCTTCCTGGGTGTCAGAGGCGGAGCTATGTACTGTGTACCAGCCCCTAGGTGAAAAAAGAAAAACAAAACTAAGCTTAAGCTTGACATCGACGGTGGGAAACCATCTGGTTCTATCCCATCGATGGCAAAACTAGTCTGCATCAGCCATAAACCATTGATTATTTCGATGATCGATGGCCCTCCCTACTGTACAACACACAGGTGCCTGGTGGACTGTATGGATTATAGGTCCTGCAGCTAATACTGGGCCAGAGTCTTATTATTTTCCCACTATGAGATTCAGATTGCGATAATCAGCTTTAGTAAGCACATTCTCTCTCTGTCAGTATACATCCATGATGTCCTGTCACAAGTTATTTACAGACACTTATATATTTTTATGTCATTATTACTGTTTACTGGAGATTAATAAAAAAAAAGCAAAAATAAAAACACTTCAGTGAAAGTGAGCTCTCAGGCATGAGTAGGACTTGATCATCTGCAATTAAGGTGTCAGTTTATAATCTGGTGTCTGTTGTAGACATGAAATGAAGTAAACAATACAGTGAGTATATGCTGATGTTCTCCTAAATGCATTTGTCATTTCTGCAATGAGAATGGCGGCCAGTTAATAGCAGCAGTTACATTCTGTATTTCATCATTGCGCTTGATGCTGGGCGCTTAATCAGAAAGTCAAACGTGTAGCAGATCTATATTACATTACGCCACTGCCTGGTCAAGGTCCCTGGAGCTTTAAAGATCACTGTATTTCCCAACATGCCTCACTATTGTTCTTATATAAAGGGAACTATGACTCCTCTAGACCCACACATTTCCTCCCAAATAATCATGGTTTCAAAGAGAAGATGAATAATATTTCTCTGCTGACTCATAAAACGCCTGTTTGGCTCTAACCTTTATGAATGTATCCACCTTATATATGAAATGTTTTAGTACTATGCGGTGCTTGCAGCTACAATACATCTTTGTTTATTTCCATCTAATAATATTTAGCTGAAAACTTGCCCGGCACTTGTGCCTGTCTGAACGCATGAAATAAGGCATTCTGCAACATCAAAACGGCAAGGTTAAGTGTGGCGGAATATTTTCATAGAGCCCTGTGGGTGGGAATGCCAATACCCAGAGTCAATGCTTTTGTGTCCCGTGCTTGAAGCCCTCCAGCACTGCTAATAGAAACCAGAGGATTGGGCTGTTCCTTAACTTGCATCACAGGTATGTTTAAGGAGACCTGCAGTTGCTTATAGTCTTCCCAAGTAGACAGACTACCGTCCTCCCAGTCAAGTGACGGACTTACACAATGCTTCTGTCTACTATGTTAGGGTAGGATTCATGTGCGTCATAAAACTGTAGTCACGCACTCAACGATATGTTAAACCTATTCTGTACATATATGAAAAAAAATGTATGTGGCTTTGTTTTGTTTAGAAAAAGTGTTTGGCATTCCAACTGTAAAAAAACAGTATGTCCGCCTCCCCTATAATATCTGTATAACGTGATGACCACTGGTATTTTGGGAACCACCATGCAATGAAAAGGACTAATAGGACAGTGTCTGCCTGCAAAATTGGTTCTTGTTTTTTCTATGTATATTGTATATTAGAATTTTATATAGATAGAGCCAGTGTTTTTGGTTGCACAGAAAGTACCCCTTTTTGGCCAGTCCAGATGTTGCCGATTGCTAGAATAAGATACTTTGGGATTCTATACTGGACTCATCTCCAGCTGTGATTATACTTGCTGGCTTCTCTAATTATGCATGGAAGTAGGATGAAAGGAACATATAGATACACATACCCATCCCCATAGTCTCCATCATGGCAAGGTGGTGGAAACACAGCCATCTCTATCAGGTTGTCATGCCCATTTTCAAGTACTGGGTGATTTGCTAATTTTCTATAAGAAAAACATTATTAGCATCAAAAGGGTGTTAAAGAAAAACAAAAATAAATGAAATATTGCCACAAATTCTTTGTTATGACCTATGTGCTGGGATTCTTGGTTGCACTAATATACTGTACTATATAAGTGCAGTGCAAAATAATCCACACCTTACATCTAAACTACTTATCCTCTGTGAGTTATGCATAGACTGCAAATTGGGATATTACCGCACTAAGGGAAAAAACTCCAATGTCTTGAAGCAACTAAAAAATACCAACAAGATAAATGTAAAAATGCTAATTACCAGTTATGAATGTATGTGTTTTATTGGCAAAATTATTGTACCTGTGCGGACATTTATGATATATTCAGTAGAAACATGTACAAAACATGCTAAATAATCATGCTGCAAATAGATAACAATGAGCAATAGAAAACATGTTTACATCTAAATAGAACACTACAAATATGAAAACATTTAGGACTGTTATATTGTACATTGTATGTATATATATATATATATATATATATATATCTCTCAAGACAATGTGACCTCTGTTCTACGCCAATCCTCTTAAGTAATCAGTAATCAGCTGCACCTCCGATAAGGTTTTCCTGTTAGTGAAAACCCAAAGGCAAAAGATAGAACAGTGGGGGTTATCGGAGTGCGCTCTATATAGTATCACCCAGCCAATACCTATAATTATTGTTTTAACAAGATACAATGATCACACTTTAAATAGATGTTTTCTTGTCCGAAAATTAGATGAGATGTAGACCTCTTTCAAATTAATAATCCTTTATTAAAAACAACCCAACGCGTTTCGTCAACACGACTTTCTCAGGGGCGTGACACAACAAGCAGAGACCTCACAACAAGGTCTATACAGCGATGCACTTTCTTAGTGTGTTAAAAAAAATCAATCTGAACATATTAATAGATGGTCATGGTGTCAAATGCACCTTAAACCAGGATCTTGAGGATAATAAAAGCTCTTCGGCCAAAGGAAGGGCCGTATTCCATATATCAAGAGAGATAATAACTTGATTTGGAAATTTTCAAAACAAAGGTTGTAGTAACCTATTGAATGGTCAGTGCACCAGACAAAGATTATACTATCCTCACTCCTCAACAGGCTGATAGAGCTCTCTCTCTCTCTCTCTCTCTCTCTCTCTCTCTCTCTCTCTCTCTATATATATATATATATATATATATATATATATATAGATACAGAAGTACCAACACACTCGTTTTTCCTAAGAATGGGGTGCAAACAGCACCCACTTCCCAGGATGGGGTGCAGTGGCCTGTGACCACACGCTCTAGCAAATACAAACACAGGGGCCCAGCACTACAACAAACTGACACCTTAACATTCAAATAATCAATATACACACTCACCTTAACATTCAAATAATCAATTAAATAAATAATGGGGTTTTAGTTCATGAATTGATCAATGCATTTAAGCTTGCAGCCCATCGCCAAGGGACCCCATTTCACTGCAAGGTTGCTTGTAGTGAAATGGGGTCCCTTGACGATGGACTGCAAGCTTAAATGCATTGATCAATTCATGAAGTAAAACCCCATTATTTATTTAATTTATTATTTGAATGTTAAGGTGAGTCAGTTTGTTGTAGTGAGGGCTTGGCCCCCTGTGTTTGTGTATATATATATATATATATATATATATATATATATATATATATAATATACACACACACTGTAAATGTTCAGGTTATGAACAGCTGTAGGATTAATCTGATTATCTCATTGAATCGTAATTTGACGTAGACTCAAACACATTGGAATGCAGCAACTCAGAATTGCTTTAAAACACAATATAGTATAACAGTCACTTGCTTGGAGAATAATGTTTCAGACGTTTAGTTTTTAAGCTATTCTTTGGTACTGCCAAGCAAACATTTCAAAATATATCACTACAATTTGAACATGGCTTCCATTTTAAGTGTGCATTACATTTAACTACGCAGTTTACTCTCAGAAAAATCTTCAGTTATTTACTAAGCAAATGTGCAGTTTGCATTTATTGTGTAAATTGCTCTGGATTGATGAAAGACACTACTTCTGTATAGTATATACATATGTTACCAAACACATGCCTACTTTTTTTGAGTGTGATGAGGCAACGTATGGAAAACTGATAGCTCTTCAGAGTTCAAGTGTTCCCGCTAGGCTGTTTTAGCGGGGCGCTGCGCCCTGCCCAATTTCTAAAGGGCAAAATGCGCCCTGCCCCTCCAGCAGCGCCCCGCTAAAAGAGCCTGCTGCCTGACTAATGTTGTGCCCGAGGAAGCTCCAGGCACCGCAATCTCGGCGGCGCTAGGCTTCCCCGGCAGCTCACAGACTTCGGCGGGGCCAGGTCCGCCCCCTTGTACGACGGAGGAAACCCGGGCACGCCCGCTTTGGTGATGCAGCAGCCCGGGCACGCCTCCTTTGGTGATGCGGCGGCCCGGGCACGCCTCCTTTGATGACGCAGCGGCCCGGACACGCCTCCTTTGATGACGCGGCGGCCCGGGCACGCCTCCTTTGATGACACGGCGGCCCGGGCACGCCTACAACGATGACGTCGGCGGGCCCGGTCCGCCCCCATCCCATACAGCGGCGCCCTGCCCCCAAAAATTCCTAGGGGAAACACTAAGTTCCATAACTGGAAATAAAAAAGAAAATCAGCCCCCACCACCACCACCACCACCCAATGACTCCTCTGTTACCTACAAAATATTTTTTTGCACCCTATTCAGGTGTGCATTCTGAACCTCTGCCCCTCTCTCACTGCACTAGTTGCAGCACTGCTTGTTGACCTTTTTGCACCATAATCTGGAAAAAATGTTTTACTAAATTTAAATTTACTAAAGGTTCGAAAAATAACAAAGGGGTGATGTTAACAATAGTATCCAATCAGATGCAGTCTATCATTTTCTACGATGCAACAGAAAAATGCTAGAGTATAATTGGTTTCTATGGGCAACATCACCGCTTTTCATTTTTAGAACCTTTAGTAAATTTACCCCTACCAGTGGCGTAAGTTCATCCCAGTTTCCCAGAGGCCAGATAAGTATTGGTGCCCCCCCAAATTGCTCATTCAGTAAGGTGTGTCTCCAGTAGGGTAATGGGATCTAACACAGGGTCTGACACTTGCACAAATATCAACTGCTTTAATTTGACTGATTCAACTTGAAGGGGAGGAGAGGTGCCCCCTTGGGAACAGGAGCCCGGCAGCAGATGACTCCATTGCCTCCCAGAGTTCTGCCTCTGACCCCTACTTATCTCATCATCTTGCCTACAGTACGACACTCATTCATTATAGGCTCAGACTGGCTTGGAGACTAGATGTTCTAAAAGGTTACTGTTACCAAAACACATTCATATTTATATATTAAATGCACATATGGTACAAAAAAAACTACCCCCACTACCCCCCTCCACCAAACAAAAAAACTTTTGAATGAGCAATGATGAGGATAGTACTACTGCACATGCATCATTTTGACAGAAGCTACTCAATAATGGAAAACAAAATCAAACAGAAATGATAAAAGTAAGTTCAATGGGATCAGATTTTTTTTATTAAATTTAGATTTATCTTTTGAACAGTGTCTTTATGTATGACTTCATAAGAATAAGACATGAGTGTTGGTTTAACTTTAAAACACATGCTTGTGCATAGCATACTAGTCTTGCTACTATGTTTTTCAAAGAGCATTGCTTGTTTGGGAGATTTTGCAATCAGCCCTTTAAAAGTTGCATGCTGCACTCTTCATCCAATATTAAGAAGGCTTCTATTTCACTAGACGTGTATCTACTTGGAATATCAAAAAGGTATATTGGAAGACTGGGGTAATGGGAACCATTGATAACTTCCTGTGTATTACAGCTGTAGTGCAGCACAACATCGATTTATAACTAACAGCGGTATTGGAGTAAGGAGACATTGGGCAAAATATTCAAATACTGTACAAAAATCAGATCAGTGACATTTAATTTATAATTAAAATATTTGCAGAATACCCCACTCAAAACAAAAATTCTCCAGTCTTGAACACTTAGGGGGGTATTCAATATAGGATTCTGACTGTCGGAACGTCCCGACAGTCGGATTCCCTGGCCATTTTTGTTTCATTCCGACAGTCGGAATTCAATGTTCCGGCTGTGGAGTGTCGGAAACTCTGTGGATCAGCGAAAATGCCCGTTTTATATAGCGCACAGCTATATACTTTGATTTTGCACCATCTTCGGTACTTCATCTAGAACAAAAGGAACACTTGGTGGTAAAATTGGCTCACAAGGGGTCATAGTTCGATTACACACAGGCCAATGTGGAGAGAATAGCAATGTATGACTGGTAGTCCCTGCAGATGTGTGGGGTAAGAAGGCTGAAGTTTTTGAGCCCCCTAGAAACACATCCGTGCACACTGATCAGGCTGCAAAATGTACTTACTCGGGCAGGGGGGGACGGGGGGCTGCACACTAGCTATCTAGCATAGGGACATTGAGAAATTGAGAAGAGGAACCTGTGTTTGCACCCTACTTTGCCAGGAACTTGTGCTCCTCTGGAGTGGGGGGAATAATGGCTTGCCAGCTGAAGCGAAATGTATAATTTTTTTATATTGTAATTACCTGCAATGTTTGTGTTCTAAATGTAACTTTAAATCACATTACACCAAATATCATGGCATATGCAGTGCATACAGTGTAATTTGTGTTTCATTCTAATGAGTATTGAATGTTATGGAAATGCCAAAAGTTGCATATTAAAACAGGGTGTTCCTTTTTCCTTTAATTTGAGAAAACACACTACACACATGCACAGCACAGAACAATTCACTTTATGGAGAGAAACATCTGTTTGCAAGTAATGCACAAGAGAAGTACTCCAGTACTATAGGTCTGTTCTGCCAGGATTGAGAGATGCACACAGGGCATTGGACCTGAGATGCATTGGACCTGAGGGGACATCTAACTGACCCGATTTGGGCCGATTTGATGGGCCGATTCTTCAGAATCGGCGCAAATCATCTCAGTGTATGGGGGCCTAAAGAATAGAGAAATAAAAGCTTCAGAAAAGAAAGTGGGAGTAATGAAATGTACTGCTCGGAAGGCACGCAGTCCTCACCAAATCTAATGTACATTTTGCTTTCCATATCTTTACAGGGAAAATCAAATGATGGTTGGTCCCTAGTCCCTTATAAATTATTACATGTAAACTTTGGAAACTATACAGTTAATATTTTATTAAACAGTTCAAAAGCAAATAAAGCATAAATTATAGTGTGAATTCCCGAAACACATTCAAAGCAATTCATAAATGTTTAAGTGTAAATGTGCGATTTTACCCATGCTTTCTACAGGATTATCTATGCTTTCATGTGTCAAATGAATTAACATGTTTCTGGGACTACACTTCTCGCAAACACTGTACGTGACAAAACGTCTGTCAAGGAACACAAGTTCCCCCCATGTGTGAACATACTTTTGGTGCATTTTTTTTATTTTTTTATATTTAAGTATTACATTTTTGTACTCTTGAATAAAACTCTCCAAAGCATACCGTACGTTCTTTTAAATATGACAAAACACGGCAAGGTGTCTATGGTATGTGGTAGCAATAATCTATGCGGGTAGATATAAAAAGCAGCAGAGGGTTCATATTTATTGTTCCCTCAAATAAAAACAGGAAACGATTATTTAAGGACAAAGATTGTACAGGGTTGCACTAGACAGCATATTCTCAATGCATAGCGGAGTACTGAATTCATTAAGCTTGTAGCTCTTTCGTTTCAACCTGGTGTAGAAGAAACATCAGTGATATAATGCATATTGCTGCCTAATAAATTCTGATACTGTATATTTTGAGCAAATGCATTTTGTGCGTCTCCTTTTTGTTCTGAGATGAACAAACTTGGCTATTGACTTTCCACAAAATATGTAGTCTTGGGACAGTAACGGTACTTTCCATTCGTAATCTCCAAGACTGGTGGGAGGCAATGTTATGGGAGTGAATCTGCCCACTGATATTACTTAGGGTGCTACGTGCTGCTCTGAGTTATGTGTACGGGGAAGGAAAGCCTGTGTCAGGATTTTTACATACAGCATATAGCTGGTGCAAGTGCAGGTAGTAATGATGACATTGTAGTGGTCTGCGTTAAATCAATGGGCGGCACAGGTTGTATGGATTCATTCTTGCAAATCAGGCTTCTGCATTTGCCCCCAACTACAGCAACATTGCATGGGACATCCCCATGGTGTTATGTGGTATACATAGAAATGACACACACTGACATAAAATAACTGGCCTATACTATAAAGCCTATACTGACTTTGTTGGGACAGTCCCAACTTTAGAGGACTGTCTCACTGTTTTGTGATCAGCATGTTCTGTTGATTACTGGAGCTTGGTCATGCCCCTGTCCCACTATGTATATAATATTATTATTAATAATAATAATAATAATACAATTAATAATAATTATTATCATGTGACACTTGTATAGCTGTGTGTCTGCCATGATACATCATTTCCATGGCAAGTTCTGTTGCTCTTTACACACAGATTGTAGCGGAGTTGCACGGGACCTGGTGGCTCACTCACGCCACATATCTCCCATGGTGCATTGCAGCTAGATATAGGAGGCCACCTCTGTACAACTGTCAGATCATTTTCTCTACGGACATTACAACATTCAGTGCAGAAAATGAGTCTCCCATGGAAACAACTTGATATATATGTATACTAACGTCCTTTCCATTTTCCCTTCTACAGTATCTTAAGAGGGTTGGGCTTGACAACATGACTACCAGTGAATCATGTCATTGTTACCTAACCCCTTGCTTTGTGTTTGTATAATGAACATATATAGGAATTAATGCTGAGCGTTCTAGATCGCCATTCAAAATTCAGACATTACTTATCGCTGTCCACAGCCTTACTGTTTGTCAGACATTACTTATTGCTGGCCACAGCCTTACTGTTTGTCTAACATTCTGCAGTTTATTCTGAAAGTTTAATGCCATTCTTAAATGTTATCAAAAAGTGCTTTGACACGAAAAATTTAAAAAAAAATGTTGTAAGTGAAAGAACCTGTTCAAACATGCTTTCTGACAAGCTATCACTTTGTGTCAATATAAGCCAATTTAACACATTATAAAAATGAAATAGAGTTCTACAGGACTGCTCATTAAATACACTGTAGGGGAGCCTTCAGGTTATACTTGCCGAATATGTGGCTTTGCCCCCCCCCCCCCCCCTACACTGGAGGAGACAGCGAGGTCCATTTAACTGAAAGCTGCATATGAGGGTGGTGTGGGAAGTATTGAGGGGCAAACATGGCCCCCACTTCGCATTATACAATACCCAAATTATGTCATTGTAAAGTTGGGGCAACTCAGCATCAATCACACCATTGCCCAACCCATATTTGCTCTTTACAGGGGATTGAGCCGGCAATTGGCCGGCAATTGGCCAGTTCCGGTACACTCTCCTCCGTTTCCGGGTTGCCAGGAGGATTTTTTGGAGCCTCTGGGCTATTCAAAGAGATAGACAAGTATGTTTCATGTACGTTAATGAATGCAATTCTAACATTTTGTTAAATCAAGGACAAATAAGGTTGGTTTTCTGTACATTTGAAATAAGCATTGCTTCTCAGTAGCTACATGTAGCAACCATTAGCTTGTTGGCATGGCATAACAGTAAGGCATGTGTGACATCAGTGGGTTGGGTATGATGTCATTGGGGTGTGGTCAGATATAGATACAATTTTGCATGGAACAAATAACTTCAATTTATGTACATACAGTATGTAGCATATTTTTCTTATTCTTGTGATAGTTGCGATAAGATAAAGCTGAAAATGTTTGTGCTTAGTGTCCTTTTAAACTCTATGAAACTTTCATTTTTAATAGAATTACAATGGAATGTCAGGGTAACACTAAACAATGTATTTTACCTTCATGCTTCGTATGTGAAAATTTCAATTTTGGGGTTTAGTGGTGCTTTACCATAATTCAATTTTATTGCTTTTAAATACTGGACCTCTAACACATTATATTATAGAATGCAGGAAGGTATCAGATACTTGGAGTTAAATTGTCAGGGACATTAATTCAAAACCTAGGATTGTCCTTGGAAATTAGGGACAGTTGGCAGCTATATTTATTGTAGGCTTAAAAATGTATAGAGATTGGCCCAAAACGTTCCCCTAAATGGCACAGGATGCCGCATGAATGTGAATCACGAACAGCTGTTGACATTAAACGGAAATTAATGCTCAAAAAGTGTGAGCAACAGTGTTAATGTGTATTTCTTCTGACTAGAAGACTGCTTGGCTGGCACAGCTTTGTGTATCTGCTGCTCTGCACAATGAGGCTTCAGTAAACACGTAAATAAATAAATAATACATTTTTTTCAGAAATAGAATCATTAAAACTAATTAAAATCTTTGCCTATGGTAACTTATTAATAACTGTACGGGGCCTGCTCTGCAGGAAATATTACTTAATTAAATCAGCTTGCAACTACTGCACTATTGTATAAATTTGAAACAATACTAAAATGCTATGTCTGGAGATAACAACTCTTACATTCAATTGTCTAAAGCAGTAGCATCCTGAATTGGGGGGAGATCTAGCCAATCTTCTACAGGGGACCGATAACAATACAGTATATAATGCACGCCGGAAGATGTGCTACAGCAGCTTCTGTGGCATTTAAAGGACATTCGTGGTACAGGTAGGTTCGACTACCTTATATTGCTGTATACTTTTATTATGAATATTTAAATACTGTTTGCTATGAGGGTAAGCTTGATAAAGGTCTTGTGTGTCCAAAACATTGCAAGATGCTCTGCAAGATGATGTGAAAATGTAAGAACTTTATTAAATTTAATATGTTGCATCTATAAAAATGGAGTGCTTACTGTTTGCAATATAGCCCTGTATCCCCATAGATTATGTGAACTGGTGCATCTCACCTTTGTTACTATTTAAGATGTGAGTGGGGATGAAGTCTCAATAGACAAAATGCGTTGGGCATTGCTATACCCTCCTCCTACCTAAGAGATAAGCTATCTCCTGATTTTCTCTTTATTTGTATGCCAATTTTAGATGTTTGTAGGTAATTATATTCTTATTAGAACCTATTGTACACATTTTGTTTTATATTCTTATTAGAATCCATAGCTACTATCTTTCTAATTATTGTACACATATTGTGACTTCCGGTCACTCAAATTAATCCAACATAACTTGGGCTTGATTTGTGGGAACACAAGTTGAAGGAGGCAATGTATGGACTGTACATGTACGGACTGTACAGCGGATGACCAAGCTACTGGATGCATTCATGTGCCAAACAATATAACACTTTCCTGGACTTGTGGGCAACTGTATTGTCGTAATGGAGAAGAGCACCATAAGCACAGGTTTTTAGATGGCGTCTGGAAATGGCTTCAAGGACTTGCTGCAAGAATGGCCAGCATGTTGGGGCAAAAAGTCACCTGACCGTCCTTCTTTTCTCGAGTCAGCTGATGGGACACCCAGAATGCAAAAACCTTGCTCAAGTCAAGATTTTATGGAGTATCAAGCAAATGGATCCCAATGAAATGCCTATCTCCTTCTCTATCTGGACCACAGCCACCCTAGCTACGGTCTCAACTGTTGCAAGCATGGCAGCGACATTGTCTTCAGTGATGGCGGACACAAGCCAGGTGCAGCGGTCCCTTATTTTTTTAGGGACGTCTCCCATGAGGAAATTCTGGAAACCACACAAACAGAGGTATTACAATTAGGGATTGTGTTTCCTACCCAAAACCACTCTTGCAGTGGTTCTACAACAAGCTTGTAGAGTGTTGGAATGGTTTTTCAAGACTTGAAAAAAGTCCCCAGAAAGAAGGGACGAAACACATTAACACAATCTCCGATCAAGACGCTACTTTAAACCAAGTCACTCCTGTTACTGAGACACTTATTCTGATTTAGATGCCTAATCAGACCTCGATAGCCCTTTTTTTGCTGGGATGCCACTATCCGCCCCCGGATGTTGCCACAAACACAGCACATTCCTTCCACCATTACCATCCTTTACCAGGATGTGTGGCATTGGCCACCCCATAAGGAATCTGAAGCAGCACTACCTTACCGATGACCCCTACTTGACACTCCAGCAATGCAATTAGTGGCTCTAAGCTGATCACCCTCTATTACAGCCAGGACACTGGCACCACATTAGTTGGGACAGCAGAGTACTTCCTGGTTAACGGAGTTGAGACATCTGTTCTGGGCGAAACACCACCCATATCAGCTTCCTACTTTTAAATGATATTTAGCTGCAAACTTATATATTTATATATATATATATATATATATATATATATATCTGCAAATGAAATAACAGTACCACGCTCTGGCCATAGCATATTAACTAGTGTTATGTTGTTCACATATGGTTTATATTAATGTATTTTTTTAGACATATATTTTTATACATCTACTGTATGTTTGGAACCACAGCAAATTTTAAAAATGGCATCGCATTAAAAAGTGTGTTTTTATTATTGTGTATTTGTCTAAGAAACACTGCCCAATCTCAGTATATACATCAAACTGACAACATCTCCCAGAAGATGGATGACAAATGTAATAAAAACAATAGAAAAAGGCTAGTGTCCCGAAAACACAGTCACAATAGACAAGTTGGTAAATGACTCAAATATTCATGACATATTTGTGAACATCATTAGATCTTATCAAAGCTGTCAGCGATCACCGATATCTGCCTAAGGAACTAGAGATGGTTATCTCGATGCCTCTGACATTTACATATTTTTTCTTTATCTATATCTGCTAAAATGACAGCTCAGGGAGAACTCGCAATGAACAAAATTGGAATAAAAAACTCACACATTATATAAAAGTGAAGGGACTGGTTATAGTAAAATCTATTTGGTTGTAAAAAAAATATTTGATATTTTCAAATTAATTTTGTTTCTAACGTTTAAAAATTTATAGATATTGAAATGCTATTAGCTATAATACAAGATAATATATATAATACACTGCTGTCAAGTGAAGATGAAGGAACTCAGGAGAAGTTTTTTTTTCTCAACTCACTTGTACAGTGCTCGGTAAAGGATTCTAGGATGGGAACCGTTGCCAGGGGGTTGCCACAATTGTATGCCTTTCCCTCCTTTAAAATCCCTAACACTGCTTGACTGTAGCATAAATTTAATGTATAAGGTTTGTCACTCTTTGGTGCAGATGTATTAAGCCAGGTAAAGTGATAAAGCAGTGATAAAGTGGAAGGTGATAAAGAACCTTCAATCAACTTCTAACTGTCATTTTTCAAACACTTGTTTTTGTTTTACAAAAAATATATATATTTAGTAAAAATATTTGTAAAACAAAAAAGAATAATATTGGAACAACAGATCATCGCTATTGGAACATTGTGAACATTGTGACTTTGATTTGCCAATCTAAACAGCCACCAGGTACACAATAGGGTAGGGGTTCCCAAACTTTCTTGTATCACGACACCCTAGCATATCAGAATATTTTCACAGCATAAAAAGAATTTCTTGATAAATTTGGAATACAATATTAAATTAAGTAAATGATTCCTTTACTATCAGCCTTAGGTTTAGTTACAGTATGTGGTGGTATACATTTGTGCTTCTGATGGTCCACATGTTTTATGATTGACAGCCACAAGCACTTGTTTTGTATATCACTTTAACCCTAAATGATTTGAATTGTTCCTGGACCACCAACCTGAGGCACACAGTTTGAGAACCACTGCACTAGGGGGAGGGATTCATTTATATATCCTCAGCACTGGGTGGGGAGGTCTTGTCATGCTGACCGATTAACAGTGAAAAGCAGCACAACAGAATGCAGGGAAGCAGAGGGACAATCTCTGAAACAGCAGCTGTCCATGCTATATATCTAACTGGTTGCATTGTTTTTGACCAGATCAGACACTGCCTTGTGTGGTGGCAAACAATGATTAAAGCTGGGGCCACACATAGTATCCAATCATCTCTCTTTCAGCAGGATCCACTTGGTCTGAAGGAGCCAACGCAAAGGCTCCTATGCGGCCGTCCGTACATACGTGGCGGGCCGCAAGCGCCGGGTTTTACCGCAGCATGCTGTAGTTGGACAGGACGGTGATGGCTGGTTTTCAGGGTGAATATGTATATATATATGTTCACGCAATGCGGCTGTGCCACGTCCTGTTCTGCAGGATCTGGCTACAATGCTGTCTGTGTCCCCCCACACAGCCTCCTTCCGGCCAAGCTTGGCAACTAAGGATTTACCTGTGGTAAAGGTGGAAAAGTGAGAAGGATTTTTTAAAGTTCTGTGTTGTAGAGAGTAATGGATAGGTTTCTATAGTGTGATTGTGTTATCTTCTCTGTAAATAATTACCTACAGTACAGATCTGGGATAATTAAAAAATGCATAATCGTTCATTCCCACATGGTATACTGTATGTAAAAATATACTTGCTAAATAGGCCAGAGCAAACAATAGAATGTGGAGCTAACACACACGCACAGAAACAAACAACACACACACACACCCCATAGAATTCTACAAGATCATTTTATCTCATGCAATTGGATAATTAGGGCACTGCGGGGGTGGCAGGGACTGTGGGGCACTTGCCTACCTTTCGGGGGGGGGGGGGGGTTGGAAGTGTCACCTGATTATCTGGAGTCTCCAGGCTGTACCCAGGCCGGTAGGTAAGCAAGCATATCTGGCAGCCACACAAACCTACATAACTATTTTACAAATAACATAATGATTTGTATAGGGACAACTGTGTAAGAAGTATTTAAGTTGCCATTAAAAACAACAATAATTTCTAGGCAGAATTGCTGCTTTAAAGTTATAACCTTGAGAATAAAATTAAGACTGGAGGAGATTACTGTACATTACATTACAATTAAATGGCAGAAACGGTCTGTTAATTGCAAAACATTTATCGGAGACTTGCTGTGTATATTAATGGCCAATGACTTATTGTTGCATATTGTACTGCAATATATTCTCCTCTGTATTCCAAGGTGTTTGTATTCATCAATGAATTGAGCACCAGCCATGGCTGAGTTAGATTTAATCTGTCACCAGAAACTTGTCAAATTGAATATATCTAACACACATAGTAGTGCTGGGTGAGGAAAGAAATACCAGTGATATTGAAGAGAAAATAAAACACCTGTTTTAGAAAACGCTGCACCAATTCTGGGGCAACACAAGCTACAGAGCAGCTGTACTGCATCAGAATATTGGGGTCCACAAAGGGTATACTGTATATTATTTATTATTGATAAATTGCATAGCACAGTTATATGTACCAGTTTCCAGAGAAGCTATAAAGTAACCATCATCTATGGGCTGTCTGAAGCGCTTGCAGTTGCGGAAGGGCAGGGGAGGGACAGGGTGAAGCAGCAGCCAGAGCAGCTATGCCGCACTACAGAGTAGAGGGTGTAACTGAAAAGTGGAAGAGGGCACCGTTCAGAGCTCTACAAGGCAAAACTGTGGGATGAGTATATGCCAAATTAAAGTTTGCGGTCTACTTTTATACTTGCCTTCAACTTTCATTAGAAGGCAATTAGCCTACCAATATGTTTTTGGACAGTGAAATGAGACCAATGTAAACATGTAAAGAACATGCAAACTCCAAACAGATAGCGAAAGTTCAAAGGTGGTGATAGTACTAATGCCTGTAACAGCCATAGGTGTACAACACTGACACCATGATGTGTGCTGGGCTTTAGTCACTACACGTGGTCTTCTTCAGTGGGGGCTCTGCAATGACAGCTAAATTAGGGATAGGGTACTTCTAACATTCGGTTTATAGCAATATAAAAAAATGCTGAGTAATGACTCCTTTCAGCATTTTGTATCCAGCATGCTGTCAAGATGTGGAGGGTCAGAGGAGTGGTGGTGTGCCCCCTTTAAAAAGTGACCCAGGGCCCCCCAAAAGCTTCAGCTGTCCCTAGTGGAGGGGTAAGGTGGCCGAGAGATTGGGTGTTTGGGAGGGTGTTACTTAACAATAATATGGAATTGTTTGAAGAAACAACAGAGCTACAAAATGTAGGTAGCTAGATGGATACTACTCATGCCCCATCCATTGGAAAAGGGGGTCTATAAATGAGTGCAGTCCTTGTTGGCACACCATAGTATTGACAGGTGCATTTACTACACTATATAACCAGGGTTAAAATGGTCTTGGGGAGGTAGGGGAACTCATTCCCTTCTGTCACCTTACCCATTGCCCATTAGGCAGAGCCAGGGCCAGTGGTATGGTTTTTGGCACTCCCCCTGCAAACTATAATACTCTGCAGGGCCTCACCATTACAGGTAGTGGACTCAGTTCCACCCGGTTCCCCCAACTTTGATCCCTGTATATAACCATATGTATCTAGTGTTACCAAATTTCTGAAAATGTAAGCTCCCTTTAGATTTAATTTATTATAAAGATTACAGTATGTATCCTTTACTCAATGTACAGGAGATGATTGAGCTTGTAAACGTGTAGTAACAAGTGACCCAGGGAACTGATTAGATAGCTACAGAAATCTTGGATGGTCACAGAACTTTGTCACATGCTTTGACCCTGAACTCACCTTTACGTTTATTCATGTATTAAACATTTTGTTGGAAGATTGTATTTCAATATATAACTCTCCAACAAAAGACACTAAGTGCTTTATTCCTCTACAATATTCATAAATGTACACATGAATTGTTTAGCTCTGTGAGTGTGGTAACACACTCTGCATCGCTATACTGTTCTGTTATTTGCAGATATGCCTTACATCTTGCATACAACAATAGCAGACTGGGAAAAGATTTGAATCCTTAATGATTTCCTATGCTGTTGTATCATTTACACCTGCTTTTCTTCTTTTTTTTTTTGTAAGTAGGTAATGACCTGTCGATATTTATAATTTGTCAAATCCCAGTCCTTAGCATTGCTATGAATATTCAGTCTGACACCGAACCAGGAAAATCAGTCTTTTTAACTTCATCAAATAAATGTGGAGGTGACAGCGGTGATTTACAGTCCTGATTAATTGTTCAGCTAGTGCTAATTAATTGGGGACATTTAGCAGTGTACTAATGAGTCTCACAATAAATCGTTGTATACCATGTCATAACTGATGTGTGGAGAAATGATAAGTCCATTTCCATTAGCCTTCTGTGCTTTATACAGGCTGTGTGAGGCGGTGCTATCTAATAAAATGTAGGTGTCTGGGGCATTATGGTCTCTGCTCACCTCTGCTTACAAAGAACTGTACCCACAATATACTCTAGCCATGCAGCACATCATAAAGCATTTCCTCCACAACATTTGCTTTTAGTAGACTATATAATGGGATGCTAGAAACACATAACCATATAGTATACAAAAAATGGTACTTGTTTCCTAGCACGGCGCCCGTCAGGTCCCATCGCATACCATAACTTAAGGTATGCGATGGGACCCGATCAGACCCGACCAACCGGATTTTCTGGCTTCAAAGACGTTTTTGTCCAATTTAAAAATCGGTCGCATCACATGCCATTATAATGGCATGCGAAGCGATGCAACGTGACCGACCTGATTTTTACATTGGACCCAATGTTAAATTGTACCTCAGACCCTATTTTACATTTAAATGTCAACCCGAAGCGTGGCTAGCGCAGCGATGAATGCCCCCCTCGCGGGCTTGCTGTGCTCGCCACGCTTCGGGTTGGCGTTCATCGTGGCGTGGCGTTAACAATGGGGGGGCATTTGAGATAGTAATTACCCATCAGGGTGGGTATACAATGAAAAATCGGGTCTGGGGGGCATTTAACATTTGATCCAATGTATAATTGGGTCTGAGGGACCATTTCACATTGGTTCCAATGTAAAAATCGGGTTGGTCGCGTCGCATTGCATCGCATGCGATTTGGTCGCATGCGATGCAACTGATTTTTCAGACCCAATGTCATACATGCTAGGAAACATTCACCCATAGGTCACCTGTAATAGTCTCTTGATTACAATGTTGTGAATTGCAATCAAGAGACCAAAGCTTGATCCTCACACTTCTCCTCTGCTTTCATTTACATAGTGCTGTACAGAAATGGCATATTATATATTATTTTAATTAACTTATCATTTAACTTGGTGGATCCCAAACTGTGTGCCTAGGCACCCTGGGTTGTCGCAAGACTCTTCCAGAGGTGCCTTGGGTTGCTGGTCCAGTACCAATTTAAATTGTTTAGGGTTTAGGGTTAAAGTGATGGTCAAAACAAGTGCTAGTGGCTGCCAATCATAAACCATGTGGATAATCCGAATCATAAATGTACACCAGCACATAACTAAACCTAAGGATGACAGAAAAGGCACCATTTACTTAATTTAAATTGTATTTCAAATGTATCAATAAACTATTGTATGCTAGGGGTGCCCTGATAAAATCTGATACGCTAGGGTGCCTCAGTTCAAGAAAGTTTGGGAACCACTGCTTTAACTACTTGTAGGGACCACCTCGCTCCTCCACCCAGGAAGCTACTACATGCATTAGTAATTTCCCCAAGTCGTAGTGCATACCTCCCAACATTTGATGTCTGGGAGAAGGGACAGTGCGCACAACAACATTTTGGAGGCGTGACCTAGCAGGAAAGGGATGTGGCCTGTATTTGTGGCACTGCCGTGATGCCACGCCCGGTTTTTGCCACTGTGGGGGCATGCCCAGCAGCTCGGCGAGCTGCTGGCTATGCCCCCCCCCCTTCCCCCCCCCCCACCCACCCCACTGGCAGCAGGAAAGAAATGGGATGTTCCCATGATAAACGTTGGGAGGTATGGTAGTGCCGCTTTAAGGAACGCAAAGAACTGTGGTACAGCCAATAAATATAAGAGAAAAGATCCTTGTTTGTCACTTATTATAATAGGGTTTAAATGAACAATATATGAAAAGTTGAGACAAATATCCAATATATACAGTATTGTCTATTGTCCTTACAGAAGTTGGTTACACAGCAGTACACACATTTACCTGCTCTCCAGTGGCACATTACTGCCAAGGACCCAGCTGTCCTGCAGCTGGACGGACTCGGGTGTGGTTTGCAGCTCGGCGGGCAGCGCAGCCGGCGGGGCCGGACTTTGGTTCCTCCTATGTGTCAGAGAATTGCGGTTGAGGGATGTGATGGAAGGCGGCTGTACTGCGGGATGCTGCTTGTGAGAAGGTGGTAAAGGCTGCAAAGTTGATTGCCCTTGGCTGTTTGGCGATTGCTCTGTGGAGTAAACAAAATAAATTTCATATTGTCAGCAAGCCGAAGTTTATCTGCAAAGGCTAATTAAAAAAAAATTCTAAATTGACATTCCCACTGACATAAAAGTACCTTGGAAACCCAATGGTTTCATTAACATTAAACAGATGGTAAACCGGTGTTTCCTATCTTTATATTGGATTATATTTATATTAGTATATTCCTAAGTATAACTTGACAGAAAGCAACAGTTAAAATAGAAAAAATAAATAAATGCAAAAAGACTGAAAGAAAATGGGCATATTTTTTTTTCCCAGATCACACAGGTTCTTTAAACACATGTAATTCCTATAATTATTATAACAGTGTTTCTTTTAAGCATTACTTAACAGTAATCATTTGTAGCAAGCCGGTAGCTTAACAGCGGTATACCCTGCCAGTTTAGAGGATTTCAGAGTGTGTAGGTTTGTACGTTGATTTGCTAATAGATACTAAGTATTCTTCAGCAGAAGGTCACTCTGTGAAACAGATGTTGTAGTATAGATATTTACCAGACTGAATCACATCTGATTACAACGTCAGAAGACTCATATACTTAATAACCGTTACATTCATTGCATTACAATACAAGCAGCAGAGAATTCCCCATTTCATACAAATGTACCCCATTCACATGAAAGGTGGTATTCCATTTTTTTTTTTTATTAAACCCATAATATACAGTATTTACATGTGTGTGTGCAGAGTATGATGTGAATAGAAGACTGGAAAATAAAATGTATTTATTTTGTATTTACATTTGTAGCTTTAAAACACGTTTCAATATTAAAGCACTCTATTCAGTAACAGCGATTTCTGAGGGTTTCTATTGTCTTCTATTGTCATTGAACTAACGCACCTAGTTACATTAAGGGGGTTATTCTAATTCATTCGGTGAGACGCATTTCCGTGCATGTGTAGATGCAGAGTGTTTGCTGGGCGCACGCACCCAAGATTGCGGACGTGGGTTGTGGGGCAGTGTGCCGGGATATTCACCCATGGGAACGACCAACGTTTCATGGGTGTTCCCATGAAAAAGTTGGGTGTTCCCATGGAAAGCACCCGGTGATGCGGGTGCAGGGGGCAGGCAGCTGACATCACCGAATATCAGCTGTCCGCCCATTTCCTTTTGAGTGTGCACCGGCCGGCGTACTGGCAGGCATTGTCTTGGGGACTCACAAGGCTGCAAATTCGCTGCCTTGCAAGTCAAGCAGAATAAGATCCTAAGAGCGTAATATGGAGAACATGAGATACAGTAGTGGAAAATATACTATCAATACAATGCATGCAGTACAGCCTGGATGTTTCATCTTATTCACATTGGAAAACAGAATGCTTGCATGTACTATTAACATCACATACTGAATAGAACAAAGTACAAGACAGGGTCTATAATCTAAAATACACAATCATATCTTAGCCTGAGTTCTATACAGCTTTGAAGCTGCTATTACTTGGCAATATAACCAATAAATAAGAACAAATCCAATAATAGGACTTCTTTTGGTGTTAAATGCCGGTGGGAAGGGTCTATTATATGGCTGGACTACTGATCCTAACTGAATGGGCCTAAATAAGTGCACTCAATGTTGGTTTAGCAC
Organism: Crinia signifera; assembly: GCF_055691185.1. NCBI lineage: Eukaryota > Metazoa > Chordata > Amphibia > Anura > Myobatrachidae > Crinia > Crinia signifera. Next base: position 95,561,804 of record NC_139217.1, read on the forward strand.
CAGTGTCCATGGATCGTCTTTCAAGCATCAATAGATAGTTAACAACTACTCCCTGCTCTTGGAAAATCTGTATCTCTGCAAACTACTGTAAAAGTGCATCTGGGTGTGCAAACATATAGAAACTCCATTGTAGAAGAAACAGTCACATGTAAAATCAACCTTCTATCACTGCAGAGAGCAATTCCTTTTCATCTTACAGTACAGGTAGAACACAAAAGTCATGTTCAGAATAACAATATTCAATATACTGTAGATAACTTGTGTTCCCATCTGCTTTAAAATGTAGAAACAGAGTAAAGGATGATCCGGGACAGGCTGGGTACGAAATCCCAACAATGAGTATCAAGATGGTCACAGTACTGGAAGCGGAATCCTGATGGTCAAAATCCCCAAACATTTTGGTATGTATTCTAATCGTAACCCACCACTTGTGCAGCATAACCCTATCTGCCCCCTTTAGCAGCTTAATCCTGTCACCCCTGTTGGCAGTACAACTCTAAATGAGGGGAGGAGGGGTCATTTTTTGTGTATTAGGTTTGTAATATCCAGTCAACAAACCAACATAATTGATCATTAAAACCTGAGACTGGCTGTGGAAACAGAGAGAACTATGCAACCAGATTAATTTAGAATAATCTCTCTCTCTCTATATATATAAAAGGCTAATTGCTCCTCACCGCTACGAGGTAAAGTACCGCCAGTAACTACTAGAAGCCACTCAAAGGACCAAATGACTCCTTCGTAAAAGCAGGGACACTGATCTGTAACAAATTTGATGGATATGGAGAGAGGGAGCTGAGAAGACAAAGATTGGAGATAGTAGCAGACAAGGACTGTGGTGGGGTGGAGAGATTGCTGGCTAAAAACTGTCACAGCTCAAAGTGAAAGTAAAAACGGTAATAACTCAAAGTACATTGCAAAAGCCATCACTTTGACGGGCTTTTAACTAGTTACAAATAAGAGAAATGGGGAGGCCAATACAGAAACATACTATAACGTCAAACCCTACAAGACAAAGCAACTTAATTATAATATCCTGCTAAAAATGTGAACTTTTTATACACTTATTTCTTCTTATACTGGTTAAATATAAATGGACAGTTTTAAAGCACCTGCAGCACGACTTCATTAATGATGTCGGCAGAGAGATTTGTGTAGCAGTGTACAATATAATTCTTGCAGCTACATTGGCTTCGGACAGAACATTGTCAGAACATGTCAGAGTTGATGATTGCAAACACTGCACCATGAGCAGAATAAGACACGTACCCACACAAGGAAACGGCTTTCTTTATACAGCGAGACTGTCCTAGCCAGTTTATGCTGAGTGACAATCGTTTTGCCTATCTCACGCTAGCTCTGGCCAATTCTAATAAATATTTAGTGCCATTTTCCATTTTATTACCATGTGTAGACGAATGGATGGATGGACAGAAATAGAGAACCACATAAATTCATCAAAGAATTATGAGTCAGGTAGATTTTACAGCAATTAATCAGTGATGCCTTTATCCACACCAGTGGGTGTCATTGTATTTGATTAGAATCACTGCTAAGGCCTTGGAGGCACATTTCAACAAGACAGTTACAAGGTAATTCAACCAGTCAAAGCAAGCACCCAATTAAAACTGATCTGTCTTTAGAAAACTGATACTGCGGAAAAAAGAATATTTAATGTATGACGTGCACTAGTATGGAAAGTGCCTGGAGATGTGCATGGGCTGATACCTTGTGTTACTAAACATTACGGTCACATAGATATACTAATCCATCCCCATGACGAACTAGGATTATTCTACCAGCGCTGTATTAACTGCAATGGAACTTGTACCTAAACAGATGAAAACTCTAAGGGGGTTATTCTAGTTCACTCTTTCTGACAAAATCCTTCTTAGATGGACAAAACCATGTGCGCTGCAGGGGGGTAGATGTAAAATGTGCAAGGATAATTAGATTTGGGTGAGTTATTTTGTTTCTGTGCAGGGTAAATACTGGCTGCATTATTTTTACACTGCAATATAGATCTCGCTTTGAAGTAAAAACCCACCCAAATCTAATTCTCTCTGCACAAGTAACATCTGCCCCACCTGCAGTGCACATGGTTTTGTCCATCTAAGAAGGATTTTGTCAGAAAGAGTGAACTAGAATAACCCCCTAAATCTCATGATCACCGACGATCATAAACATAGATTTATTATATCTAGCATTTACACAAGGCATATTTGCATGAGCATACTGTAGCTACAAGAGCACAAATAAATTCCAATTTATCAAAACTTCCTGAAATGAGAGATTCAATTAAAAATAATTATTCTACCAGAAAAAAACCCTGTGGAAGCTATGTAACGACTGGCTCACCAACAACAATGATGCCCAAGCAGTAACTTTGCGCTTCAGCTTCCAGATCAGATTCAATGCATGGTGAATACACTTGAAACAATATTAGTTAAAATAGAAATTAGACTACATCAGTCCATGGTATGGGGATAGTGATTAGAGGATGCTGTCAGTATTTGAACCACTAGAAGATAATGCAAGAAACAGCTACTGCTTGCGGCAACCTTAAATGGGCATTTAAGGTTTAATAGATAGGGACCTGATAAGGCACTAACTCCACCTGTCAGCCTAGACATGTTAAATACTAAATAATATTTAGTTAGTTTTGTCCAGACAACTATAAAACATTCTCACCTTGTTCTAATTGGTATAAAGTATGGGGGTTATTCTGATTTGTTCAGACATAAACCATTCCGAATGGTTTGTGGACTGCGCATGCGCCTGGTATATTATGCGCATGTGTAGCTCCCTTTAACGAATGGCTTTAGCCAAACTGAGCTGCTTGCATAGATTGGGGCTGGCACCGGGAGGGTTGGCGACGGAGAGGTCGTCCATGGGGCATTTCATGGGCATCCCCTTGAAAACGCTAGGGATTCCATGGGAATGCGGGTGGGATGATGTGGGCTGGTGGGGGGGGGGGGGGGGTGGCTGATGTCACAGGATGTCTGCCACTCGCCCTGTCTTCATCCTGACGCTTGCAAATAAAAGTCAGTTTCCAATGACTCTTAATTGCAAAGCCAGGAGAAATCTTTCATAATTATTTCGCCGGCAGCGGCATGCCTGAAAACACACCCCCCTCACATGGTTGCGAGGGGAAATAACAGTGGTGGGATGGGTATTCAGCGGGCAGACTCTCTGGTGCTCATTAAGCTGCAATCTTTGGCACTTACTGAGCCAACAAAAATCAGGCCCTATATGTATAGTTGGTGCTTCAGCTAAACCGCATGACATATCGGATGATATATAATTCCAATGCGGATTCGAATGATATATTGGTGATATCACACAGTGAGGGTCATTCAGATCATGAAGGATCTGCAACAACATGCAAAAAGTACAGATGTTCAGTACTTTGGGTATGCGCAGGACCAGTTCTGCCCAGCACGGATTAGTCCTGCAGAGAAACAGACAGATTAACCAATAGGGTGCCAAGCAGAGCCGAATTTCCCATTAGGCACGTGAGGCACCAGCCTAGGGGCGGCACATGTTTGGGGGCGGCACTTGGATGCCTGTGATAGTACTGTCAGCCCAAAATGTACCAATAACTGCAAAATATCCACTGTACTGTACTATATTCCATCTTAAATAGAGTGTAAATGGATAGGACATGCAGATACTGCCCCTATAAACTGTCCTACTTAGTAAACATTATTGTTGTGCCTAGGGGCGCCCTCATCCCTAAATCCGCCCCTGGTGCCAAGACTGGCAGTTGGCAGCTGAGGAATAAAATGAAGGCCTTATTTATTGCGTGTTTGCCAGCTATCACCTGTCCCGATGTACTGTATGTGTGTGCGTGTGTGTGTGTGTGGGGGGGGGGGGGTGGGGGTGGGCAACAAAGTTCTTAAGTTGTGCCAATTTTACTTACTGATAAAACCATTGATGAAACCATTGCTTTATTTATATTGTCAAAGTCTCATGCACATGGGTGGGGAGTATGACTGGCGAGCCCCTGAGCACCCATACACGTGTGTTTAGTAGGAATACAAGGGGAGCTACATATGTTTTAATCAGCCCTAGATAGCCCTAGGTACCTTTAATCAGCGATAGATAGATAGATAGATAGATAGATACATAGATAATTGGTGCTACATCTACTTAGATGACAAAATATAGCACTGTGCAGATGAAAAGCCTCTCACACTGTACAGTTCCAGTACTATTACATATGAAACGAGCGGAAAATCCTATTGCCATTGAGTTTCTAAGTCTTCCAAAGTGTGAAAAGGTAATCACATGCAAATCTGAAAAGGGCAAATTACAGGTTTTTATACTATTTACTTTAATGTGACTAAGATAAAATGACTTTGGCTAACAATTCTTCAAATGTCATGTTGTCAAAGTTCCCATCAGTAAAATGGTTTAAAGGCTCTCGATTAATATTGCATGCAAGAACTGAAATTACATCCTTTGTCGTTTAGTTCCTAATGGTGCAAGTGATATCAATCAAGTGGTGTTTTATGAAGCGTGTGTGATTTTATTGCAGGCTGTTTCTGAAACTCTTGCTCAGGTTTTTAAAGGAAGCTTCTGGCTTACAGTAAACATAACCCGCAATCATCAAAATTGAAAAAGAACACATTTTTGACCATGTGTTAATGATGTACAAGAAGGAAATTACTACGTACGCAGATCGATTGAAAGGCAGATAAGACAACGTACATATTGACTAGTGTACTGTCTTATAATGTGCTATTATTTCTGTAGATGAACATAATTTTTGTTTGTGTGTTGAGATTGCAAGGTAAATTAAACATATAAACTATTGTACAGTACAGAATAAAAATCAATTATATCAAGAAACAAAACGATAAGTAGCGAAAAAGTAGATAAAAAAGCATCACACCGCTGCTTACAGTATGTACATCCAATGCTTGCACACAGGGGAAGCTATATGGGGCACAGGACCAAAATTGAGGACATCCACAGGGGAAGCTATATGGGGCACTGAACCAATATTAATGACATCCACAGGGGACGATATATAGGGCACAGAACCAACATTGATGACATCCACAGGGGACAATATATAGGGCACAGAACCAACATTGATGACATCCACAGGGGGCGATTTATATGGGGCACAGAACTAGTATTGAGGACATCCACAGGGGACGATATATGGGGCACAGAACTAGTATTGAGGACATCCACAGGGGAAGCTATATGGGGCACAGAACCAATACTAATGACAGCTCAGCCAATCTACATCTCTCCCCTACATATAGGACAGATCACATCTTGTGGGTCAGTGAGTGGTAAAGCAGCACTTCCAACCAATACCTCACACATCCGTTGCGCATTGTGAGGCTCATTAAGGTGCAGTTGGAGTTGCTCTCACTGCTGCTGCATATAGTATTGAAGCAGGATGCATCTATTACAAGCAGATGCATCATGCTGCAGTAGGGATCCAAACTGCAACCTAGAACCCAGCATCAGATCACTCGGTCACCAATGGGCGACTTATGGTGCCACAAAAACCAGCCATCGCAGAGGCCAGGAAATCCCTAAAATATTCCCACTCCATAAACAGCAGCAACATGACTCACAAACGAAGACTGACACCACCCTCTCCAAACAGTAGCAGACTGACAATCACTGACAGTCTGCTTCCAACAATGCAGGGTCCTGTGCATGCATGAAGTACTGAACATCGTAACTTTGCGGAAGATAGTGCTCTTAAAACCACACCTGAATGAGCCTCAATGTGCAGTGCTCTGGTAGGTTGGGAAATGTTAGCTCCCCATTAGACAACTAATCTAGAAATGTAGGTCCCTTGACAGCCAATGGGTGTCACACTGTCTGTGTCATATAAGCACCATGATGAATGAGTGTGTAATGGAGCATGCTGAGAGTTTTGCAGCTGTCTGTTTCAGTGTTACGGGGGTAAACATGTACACCTTGAAGTTGTTTTTCTGGGGGTTTTTTCTCTTTTTTTTTTTTCCCCAATAGTTTTCTTTGTTATAAGACTTTTCTCTTACGTTACATGCAATAAAATGAATGAATAAGAAAACTAGATAAGTACAGTATTGAATGAATATATAAAGTACTCTTGTACTTAAAGAAGCTGACAGCACAAGTTGTTCATTCTAAAAGTTTATTTTCCCTAAATGTTCTAATGGCATGGAGGTCACACCCTACATTTTATGTGCTGTGGCAAAGAGGTCATCCTCTACATATATGTGCTGGTGGCATGGAGGTCACGTCCTACATATATGTGCTGGTGGCACTGAGGTCAACCTCTACATATATGCATTGGTGGCACTGAGGTCACCCTCTACATATATTCGCTGGTGGCACGGAGGTCACCCTCTACATATATTCCCTGGTGGCACTGAGGTCACCCTCTACATATATTCGCTGGTGGTACAGAGGTCACATAATACATATATGTGCTGGTGGCATGGAGGTCATCCTCTACATATATGTACTGTGGCATGGAGGTCACACCCTACATATATGTACTGGTGGTGTTGAGGTCACACCCTACATATGTGTGCTGGTGGCATGAAGGTCACCCTCTACATATATGCACTGGTGGCGCGGAGGTCACCTTCTACATATATGTGCTGTTTATCTTTTAACATCACAAGTATAATTGTAAATTAAAGCTGTTCCAAACAGCTGTGTGTACATTCCAAATCCACAAACACAAGAGACTTCTGTTGCTTTCTTTTCAAGAAAACAACACACTGCACTGTATGATCCTGTAGATGCAGCCGAAGTACAGGCACACAGTGTATCTTTATAGGATTATATATGACACATCATACAGTACTTCTACATCAGAAACAAAACATACATACAGTATGAAGCTACCTAAAATCATATTAGCGAATACTGAAGAAATAAAAACCCAACTATCTGCTAAACAAGGGGACATTAGTTGGTCCATCATGTAAGATCAGAATGCAAGATTATCTTTCCACTATGTGCAATAGGAACAAATCATATTCTGATGGAACTTATTATACATGTCTCTGGTTTATAGATATGCATTATTAAACTAGTTATTATTGTGACAATAATGTAGGAGGCTTTTTCTAGCTTAGGTGAAGTTCAGTGAAACACTCCGCACAGAAGCAGAAAACAGTTCACCGTAATTAAATTCCACTAAAAATAGCCACAGTTGTAAGCTGTCAGCTGATTTCTACCTGAGCTCTGATCCCACCAGCTGCCCCACTGTTTATTTCTCAATTAATGAGAACATCTTAGGGAGAATACATAATATACAGTACTCAGCAGTACAATATATGACAGAACAGGCTGTAATTTATGCATTTTATTATTGGGTGCCGGACAGTTTCCCGACAGTCATTACCCCGACGTTGGGATCCTGACAGTCAAAACCCCGACAATCGACCCCCATAGAGGAGAATAGAATAGGTGCCCGCAGCATGGTGAGCACAGCAAGCCCGCAAGGGGCTTTGTTGCGCTCACCATGCTGTCTGAGTCCGGCCAGTCGGGATCCCGACGTTGGGCTAATGACTGTCGGGACCATATACCACATCCTTTATTATGTTGGTTCAGAAAAGGAACTAAAATATATGTATATATATATATACACAGCATAGACTCTCTGGGGAAAACCAACCAGCCGCCCTGACATTGTTGCCCACTTCTCTAGTAAAATGGGCAGTGTACGGTTTAATGATGCAATTCATAGTGTATAGCGTAAGTGTGTCCCCAACTCCCACTGCACAATGCTGCAACGAGATACTCAGTTCAGGAAGGGCGAGACCATGATTACACCAGTCACTGTCCCCTGCGACTCCGAAATGGAGCTGAGGCAGTACGAATTGTGTAATGGCTAATGTTGCTACCTTGCAGGACTGGGCTCATGGGTTTGATTCCTACTGTGACCCTATCTGTTTGGAGTTTGTATATTCTCTTCATGCTTGTTGGCTGCCTTTGAGTACTCAGATTTTCTTCCCACACTCCCAAAAAATACTGGCAGGTTAATTAGCCTCCAAACAAAAAGAACACCAGAAGGTCTAACCATAACGGAGACATTGGGGAACAGTGATCAGAATATGATCACGTTTGATTTAAATTTTATTAAAGATAATTATATTGGAGCAACTAGGTCCTTACATTTCAGAAAAGTAAACTTTGGTAAGTCCTTAAAGGATATAAACTGGAAGGAATTATTTAGAGGTATGGTTACTATTCGAAGGTGGCAAAATTAAAAAAAAATAGTGCAGGAGGGCACTGATAAATTTATTCCTAGGGTAAATAAAACAACAAATGTCAAAAGAGAACCGATGTGGGTTAACAGCAAAGTCAAATTAAAATAGCTAAAAAAGGAGGGCATTTAAAGCGTTTAAACAAGAAAGGACACCCAAATAATTTAATACATATAAAGAAGACTGAACGTAAAATAGTCGCAGATAGCAAATCTATTCCCCCAAAATGATAGTTATATAAACGGGAAATGGTTAAAGGAGGAAAATATTAAAATAAGCTAAAAATGAAGCAGGGGACCCTGGTAATTGAAAGAAAAGAGAATGCATAATTATTCAATGAATTTTTTGCTTTGGTATTTACAAGGAAAGCATCTTCAGTTATCCCACAGATTAAATGCTCAGCTCTAGATTGTTCCCAAACTGTATATTTGAGAGAGGAAATAGTTAAAAATAGATTACAGAACCAAAATAGTAACAAATCTCTTGGCCCGGACGAAATACACTGTATGATACTAAAATAATTGAGTTCTGTCATAGCACTACCATTCTATCTGATATATCTGATATTCAAGGAATCAATAAACTCAGGGATGGTACCAAGGGAGTACCAATATGGAAGAAAGGTAGCAAAACTAACCCTGACTATTATAGACCAGTCAACCTTACATCCATTGTGGTGAAAATATTAGAAGGAATAATAAGAGATAGTATCCAAAATTTCTTAGAATAGGAGACGGTGATAAGTAAGGCTCAGCATGGGTTAGACAAAAATAGATCATGTCAGACTAATTTAATTAGCTTCTATGAGGAAGTCAGTAGGGGGCTGGACTTAGGGAAATCTGTTGATGTACAGTAATACAGTACTTCTTGATTTCGCTAAAGCTTTTGGCACAGTGCCTCATAAAAGGTTATTAATAAAACTAGGTAATTAGGAGATAAAATTTGTAATTGGATTAAAAACTGGTTGCACAATCGGGCACAGAGAGTGGTGGTAAATGGCATACATTCCAGCTGGGGTAAGGTCCAAAGTGGAGTCTCACAAGGTTCAATATTGGGACCCACTTTATTAATATATTCATTAATGATCTAGGAAGTAACATGGTGAGTAAAATTGGAATATTTGCAGACAACATGAAATTAGAGTAAGGAAATTAACTCAGGAGAGGATGTGGATACACTACAAAGTGACTTAATTAAAATGGAAAGGTGAGGGAAAAGGTGGAAAATGTAGTTTAACGTTGATAAATGTGAAGTAATTCATTATGGGAACAAAAATGTACAAGCCACTTGTAGGCTAAATGGAGTTATTATAGGGAATTCTGCTATAGAGAAGGGCTTGGGGGTCATCATAAATGGGTAACAGTGCATACTGCTCAAGTGCAGCAGCAAAAGCAAACAGGACACTGGCATGCATTAAAAGGGGAATGAATTCAAGGGATGCCAATATGATAGTGCCTCATTACAAGGCATTGGTGAGACCACACTTGGAATACTGTGTTCAGTTCTGGGCACCGCACCTTAAAAAGGACATAAATAAATTGGAACAGGTACAGAAAAGGGTGGCTAAGCTAGTAAAAGGTTTTGGTACTTATGTAGTATCTGGGCGTCCGATTTTTTGATTGTATGCCTTAAGTTAAGGCATACAATCAGATGCGATGCGATATCGCATCGCATGCGACCATCGGATGCGATGCGATGCGATGCGATGACCCGATTTTTCCATAGGAATCAATGTTAAAATGGACTGAGTCCATTTTAACATGGAATTCAATGGGAAAAATTGGTCCTTTTCATACCCCTACTATCCAAGTGGGCATGGAGTTGTATATAAACCTGTGGCGAGCGTAGCGAGCCACCGAGCCCGAAGCGTGGCGAGCGGACGGTATTCTGTGTCCCCTCGCAGGGCTCACTACGCTCGCCACGCTTCGGGCTCGGTGGCTCGCTACGCTCGCCACAGGTTTATATCCAGCTCCATGCCCACTTGGATAGTAGGGGTATGAAAAGGACCCCTTTTTCCCATTGAATTCCATGTTAAAATGGACTCAGTCCATTTTAACATTGATTCCTATGGAAAATCGGGTCATCGCATCGCATCCGATGGTCGCATGCGATGCGATGCGATGTGCCCGATCCGACCCGATTTCTAAATCGGACACCCAGATACTACATAAGAACCAAGGTTTTGAATCACTAAAATACAAAGATAGGTTAACCAGGCTGAATATGTTTTCACTGGAGAAACAGAGGTTGAGAGACGATATGATTAGTATGTTCAAATACAGGATTGGGAATCATATGGAACTGTGAGAGGATTTGTTCAGTAACAGGCCTATACTTAGGACACGCGGGCATGTACTGAGGCTCAAGGAAAAGAGGAAGAAGAGGAGTCTTCACCATTAGAGCAGTAAACTTCTGGAACTCATTGCCGTAGGGAATGATTACAGCAACCACTGTTAATGAATTTAAATCAAAACTGGATATATTTTTGTCCACTATTTGACTTGTAAGTCAGTAGTTACAAGGCAAATAGGTTGAACTTGATGGACTAATGTATTTTTTCAACCTTAATTACTATGTTACTATGTTACTATGTAAGTGTGTGTGTGTGTGTGTGTGTATACATAGGCAGACTAGATGGACCAGTGGTTCTGATCTGCTATCACATTCTATGTTACTATAACCTGTAACATCTCAAGGATCTCTCAAAGGGGTGAAATGTTTGCAAACATAATGTAAAAGGGTCCAAGTGGGATGTTTTACAAAACAACAAATAATTGAAACATAATTGTGATCCTTTTCATCTTTTTTTGCCAGGGATAATCATCACCCTAAAAAAATTACTATTAAGGTGCGTACACACGTACAGATTTTCTGTCTGATCTATCTGGTGGGAACAAAAACCTGGAAATGTATGACAATCAGTGGTGTTTTTTGTTCCCACCAGATGGATCAGACAGAAAATCTGTACGTGTGTACGCACCTTCACCATTATGTTTGGTTCTTTAATATCTGTACTACTTCATGAGGGCAAAGGCATTTAACCCCTTCCCGACATTTGACGTACATTTACGTCATGGTCGGGAAGCACTTCCCGACACATGGCGTAAATGTACGTCATGGATTTAAACTGTCACCGCGTCTATAGACGCGGTGACAGTTTCAACATGTCTGCTGTCCCTGACAGCAGACATGTCCGTGCATGCCCCGGGGGGGCTGCGATGCCGCCCCCCCGTCGGCGATCGCTGTGATTGGCTGTTCAGTGTGAACAGCCATTCACAGCGTTTTCCTGTGTCACCGGCGAATAACGTTCGCCGGTGACACGGGATCAGAGGTGATTGGTGCTGTAAAGTACAGCACCAATCACCGCGGGGTGTAAGGGTGACACTGGTGTCACCCCACCTCACCCCGCCCGCCCCCAAAGGCCGTGATTGGTCCGTCGGACCGACGGACCAATCACAGCCAAGGAGGGAGATTTAAACTAACGGTGACTGCACTGCAGACGCCATTCCGGTCTGGAAAGCGTGCAGTGCGGTCACCGTACCCCCCTGCCGCCATACTGACCAGAAATACTTGCTGCAATACTTACCTGATCGCTGCTGATTGCTTCCTGGATCCTGTGCAATAATTGTGCCATACTGTGATATTGTGCTGCTGCACTGTATTAGTATTAGCTAGATAGATAGAGAGATAGATAGAGATAGATAGAGAGAGATAGATAGAGATAGATAGAGAGAGATAGAGAGAGATAGAGAGAGAGAGATAGAGAGAGATAGAGAGAGATAGAGAGAGATAGAGAGAGAGATAGTGTCAGAGAGTGCTATATTTTGTGCTGCTGCAGTGTGATATAGTTATAGATAGAGAGAGAGAGATAGAGAGAGAGATAGAGAGAGAGGCCTACTGACAGAGTGCTATATTTTGTGCTGCTGCAGTGTGATAGTTATAGAGAGATAGAGAGAGATAGAGAGAGAGAGATAGAGAGAGATAGAGAGAGATAGTGACAGATTGTGCTACTATTTTTTATATAACTGACTGCTGCCCCCTCCTTTTGTGCTGATCAGTATAAATTAACTGATCAGTAACTTTTTGGGGGCGCAGGTTTTTTTTTATATATAGATATACCTGTGAGTGCTGCTGCTGCAGTGTCATAGAGTGTTAGATAGTGTTAGATAGTGAGAGATAGAGAGATAGAGAGAGATAGTGATAGAGAGTGCTAAATTTTGTGTCTGCTGTCCCCGCCTTTTGTGCTGATCACTATATCTGAGGTGATCAGCAACTTTTTTGGGGGTACAGAGGTTTTTTTTTTTATATATACCTGTCAGTTGCACCAAAGGTTGTGCACCTGCTGCACCTCACTGGTAATCAGTGTCGCATCACTGATCACCTTTTTTTTTTGTGTGTGTGCTGTGGGGTATTTTTTTAATTTTTTTTTTTACACACACTGTGATTTTGTGGGTGTCCTGTGGCCGCTGTGCGCTGATCAGTGACGTACATCACTGATCATCTCTTTCGGCACAGGGTTGATCTATTTTTTTTTTTTTTTTGATCAAATTCCTGTTGCCTTTGAGCGCTGTTCAGTGACAGACGTTACTGACCAACATCTGTGCTCAATTTTTGGCGCAGGACCTTTTTTTTTTTTAACCCCTTCCTTTTTTTTTTTTTAACCCCTTCATTTTTTTTTTTTTTAACCCCTTCATTTTTTTTTTTTTTATTGGTATAAAGCATTTTTTTTTTTTTCTGCACCACATACACACTACACACTACATACCCCCCGGATTGAAATAAAGTTTGTGCCCCCCCCTACACTATACACGTGTTGAAACATTTCACTACCGGTAACACAAAAATAAAAATGGCATCCCAAATGTCCTCCCAAATGTCCTCCCAAATGTCCTCCCAATCATCCAGGAGAATGTATTCAGTGGAGGAGGCATATGCCATGCTTGCTTCTGACTCTGACACAGGCAGTGATGCAAGCGGGGAATTTGAAGGATTTGCCTTAAGCTCCTCTTCCTCCTCTGCTGATGAGGGACCCCCTCAAAGACGCCCCCGTAGATCAGCTGAGATTCCCCCCCCAATAATTGATCTAGTATGGACCCCACCACCAGACAATTTTGAGCCCCAGGTTCCTGAGTTTTTGGGCATGCCAGGAATCCAATTTGATTCCACAGGTCTCAGAGAAATTGACTTTTTCAAATTATTTTTCTCTGATGATTTTATAAATTTAATGGTGGACCAAACTAATTTATATGCCCAGCAGTTTATTGCTCAAAACCCCACGTCATCATTTGCTAGGTGGACCCCTGTAGATGCAGTAGAGATGATGACGTTTTGGGGTCTGGTGTTTCATATGGGCATAGTAAAAAAGCCAGAAATTAGGCAATATTGGAGTACAGATGTTCTGTACAGTACTCCATTTTACCGTATGGCCATGCCCCGGACTCGATTTGAGACAATTCTTAAATTCATACATTACACCGATAATGCACAGTGCCCACCCAGAGATGATCCCACCTTTGACCGGCTATTCAAAGTCAGGCCGGTCATTGATCATTTCAGTGCCAAATTTGAAGAGGTGTACATCCCTGAAAAATTTATTTGTATCGACGAGTCCCTTATACATTTTAAAGGAAGGGTTAAATTCCGCCAGTACCTTCCCAGTAAGAGGGCAAGGTATGGCATAAAAATGTATAAGCTGTGTGAAAGCACCTCAGGGTACACCCACAGGTTTAGGGTTTATGAAGGGAAGGATTCAAGAATTCAACCGCCAGAATGCCCCCCCTCCCTCGTAGGTGTTAGTGGGAAAATTGTCTGGGATTTAGTGCACCCCTTCCTGGATAAAGGTTATCACCTCTATGTGGATAACTTTTACACTAGCATCCCCCTGTTTAAGGCCCTTGGTTCAAGAGGTACAGCAGCTTGCGGTACTGTGCGCAAGAACCAAAGAGGCCTCCCAAAAACGCACATTGCCCAAGTAATGAGAAGGGGTGAAAGCAGGGGAATATGCACCGAAAATATGTTGTTGGTCAAATATAAGGACAAGAGGGATGTCCTTATACTGACAACAATTCACGGAGACAGTACCACCTCCGTCCCTGTACGAGGTACCAGTACCCACACCTCAAAACCTAATTGTATCCTGGATTACAATAGGTACATGGGCGGAGTGGATCTTTCAGATCAGGTACTGAAGCCGTACAGTGCCCTGCGGAAAACAAAAATCTGGTACAAGAAGGTGGCCGTGTATATCATCCAGATGGCACTGTATAACGCTTACGTGCTATTCCGTTCTACCGGCCAGAGGGGGACATTTATGCACTTTCAAGAGGAAGTCATAAAGGGCCTAATATTTGGGAACCAGCAGGCAGAGGGCCCCAGTACTTCTAGTACTGGCCCCCGTATTGTACCAGGGCAGCATTTTCCTGATGAAATCCCCTCCACTGGAAAAAAGGGCAGGACACAAAAAAGGTGCAAAGTTTGCTATAAAAAGGGAATAAGAAAGCAAACTATTTTCCAGTGTGACACTTGCCCCGACAAACCCGGCCTATGTATAAAGGAGTGTTTTAAATTATACCACACATCTATGGAATATTAGGTTCATAATTTCACCGTGCTTCGGGGGTCTTGCTAATGCCACATAGCACCCACCATTCATTCCACCAGAATCTGAGCCGCAAAATCCAAAAATCACTCCTTCCCTTCTGAGTCCTGCCATGCACCCAACTGGTATTTTTTGGTCACATGTGAGGCATTGCCGTACTCGGGAGATATTGGGGCACAGATTTTGGGGTGCTTTTTCTCCTTCATACCTTCTGAAAATGAAAAATTTTGAGCCAGAACTGCATTTTTGTGTAAAAAATGTAATTTTTCTTTTTCACTGCCCACTTGTATCAAAATTGGTGAAACCCCTGGGGGTTTTAAATGTACACTATACCCCTAGATGAATTCCCTGAGGGGTGTAGTTTTCAAAATGGGGTGACTTGTGGGGGGGTTCCACTGTATTGGTGCTTGGGGGGTCTTGCTAATGCGACATAGCACCCACCAAAATTCCACCAGAATTTGTGCTGCAAACTCCAAATATCACTCCTTCCCTTCTGAGTCCTGCCACTTTTTGGTCACACATGAGGCATTGCCGTACTCGGGAGAAATTGGGGCACAGATTTTGGGGTGCTTTGTCTCCTTCATTCCTTGTGAAAATGAAATATTTTGAGCCAGAACTGCATTTTTGTGTAAAAAAATGTAATTTTTCATTTTCACTGCCCACTTGTATCAAAATTGGTGAAACCCCTGGGGGTTTGAAATGTACACTATACCCCTAGATGAATTCCCTGAGGGGTGTAGTTTGCAAAATGGGGTGACTTGTGGGGGGGTTCCACTGTATTGGTGCAACATAGCACCCACCATTCATTCCACCAGAATCTGTGCTGCAAAATCCAAAAATCACTCCTTCCCTTCTGAGTCCTGCCATGCACCCAACTGGTATTTTTTGGTCACATGTGAGGCATTGCCGTACTCGGGAGAAATTGGGGCACAGATTTTGGGGTGCTTTTTCTCCTTCATACCTTCTGAAAATGAAAAATTTTGAGCCAGAACTGCATTTTTGTGTAAAAAATGTAATTTTTCTTTTTCACTGCCCACTTGTATCAAAATTGGTGAAACCCCTGGGGGTTTTAAATGTACACTATACCCCTAGATGAATTCCCTGAGGGGTGTAGTTTGCAAAATGGGGTCACTTGTGGGGGGGTTCTACTGTATTGGTGCTTGGGGGGTCTTGCTAATGCGACATAGCACCCACCAAAATTCCACCAGAATCTGAGCTGCAAAATCCAAAAATCACTCCTTCCCTTTTGAGTCCTGCCATGCACCCAACTGGTATTTTTTGGTCACATGTGAGGCATTGCCGTACTCGGGAGAAATTGGGGCACAGATTTTGGGGTGCTTTTTCTCCTTCATATCTTCTGAAAATGAAAAATTTTGAGCCAGAACTGCATTTTTGTGTAAAAAATGTAATTTTTCATGTTCACTGCCCACTTGTATCAAAATTGGTGAAACCCCTGGGGGTTTGAAATGTACACTATACCCCTAGATGAATTCCCTGAGGGGTGTAGTTTGCAAAATGGGGTGACTTGTGGGGGGGTTCCACTGTATTGGTGCTTGGGGGGTCTTGCTAATGCGACATAGCACCCACCAAAATTCCACCAGAATCTGAGCCACAAAATCCAAAAATCACTCCTTCCGTTCTGAGTCCTGCCATGCACCCAACTGGTATTTTTTGGTCACATGTGAGGCATTGCCGTACTCGGAAGAAATTGGGGCACATATTTTGGGGTGCTTTTTCTCCTTCATACCTTCTGAAAATGAAAAATTGTGAGCCAGAACTGCATTTTTGTGTAAAAAAATGTAATTTTTCATTTTCACTGCCCACTTGTATCAAAATTGGTGAAACCCCTGGGGGTTTGAAATGTACACTATACCCCTAGATGAATTCCCTGAGGGGTGTACTTTGCAAAATGGGGTGACTTGTGGGGGGGTTCCACTGTATTGGTGCAACATAGCACCCACCATTCATTCCACCAGAATGTGTGCTGCAAAATCCAAAAATCACTCCTTCCGTTCTGAGTCCTGCCATGCACCCAACTGGTATTTTTTGGTCACATGTGAGGCATTGCCGTACTCGGGAGATATTGGGGCACAGATTTTGGGGTGCTTTTTCTCCTTCATACCTTCTGAAAATGAAAAATTTTGAGCCAGAACTGCATTTTTGTGTAAAAAAATGTAATTTTTCATTTTCACTGCCCACTTGTATCAAAATTGGTGAAACCCCTGGGGGTTTGAAATGTACACTATACCCCTAGATGAATTCCCTGAGGGGTGTAGTTTTCAAAATGGGGTGACTTGTGGGGGGGTTCCACTGTATTGGTGCTTGGGGGGTCTTGCTAATGCGACATAGCACCCACCAAAATTCCACCAGAATCTGAGCTGCAAAATCCAAAAATCACTCCTTCCCTTCTGAGTCCTGCCATGCACCCAACTGGTATTTTTTGGTCACATGTGAGGCATTGCCGTACTCGGGAGAAATTGGGGCACAGATTTTGGGGTGCTTTTTCTCCTTCATACCTTCTGAAAATGAAAAATTTTGAGCCAGAACTGCATTTTTGTGTAAAAAATGTAATTTTTCTTTTTCACTGCCCACTTGTATCAAAATTGGTGAAACCCCTGGGGGTTTTAAATGTACACTATACCCCTAGATGAATTCCCTGAGGGGTGTAGTTTTCAAAATGGGGTGACTTGTGGGGGGGTTCCACTGTATTGGTGCTTGGGGGGTCTTGCTAATGCGACATAGCACCCACCAAAATTCCACCAGAATCTGAGCCGCAAAATCCAAAAATCACTCCTTCCGTTCTGAGTCCTGCCATGCACCCAACTGGTATTTTTTGGTCACATGTGAGGCATTGCCGTACTCGGAAGAAATTGGGGCACATATTTTGGGGTGCTTTTTCTCCTTCATACCTTCTGAAAATGAAAAATTGTGAGCCAGAACTGCATTTTTGTGTAAAAAAATGTAATTTTTCATTTTCACTGCCCACTTGTATCAAAATTGGTGAAACCCCTGGGGGTTTGAAATGTACACTATACCCCTAGATGAATTCCCTGAGGGGTGTACTTTGCAAAATGGGGTGACTTGTGGGGGGGTTCCACTGTATTGGTGCAACATAGCACCCACCATTCATTCCACCAGAATCTGAGCTGCAAAATCCAAAAATCACTCCTTCCCTTCTGAGTCCTGCCATGCACCCAACTGGTATTTTTTGGTCACATGTGAGGCATTGCCGTACTCGGGAGAAATTGGGGCACAGATTTTGGGGTGCTTTTTCTCCTTCATACCTTCTGAAAATGAAAAATTTTGAGCCAGAACTGCATTTTTGTGTAAAAAAATGTAATTTTTCATTTTCACTGCCCACTTGTATCAAAATTGGTGAAACCCCTGGGGGTTTGAAATGTACACTATACCCCTAGATGAATTCCCTGAGGGGTGTAGTTTGCAAAATGGGGTGACTTGTGGGGGGGTTCCACTGTATTGGTGCTTGGGGGGTCTTGCTAATGCGACATAGCACCCACCAAAATTCCACCAGAATCTGAGCTGCAAAATCCAAAAATCACTCCTTCCCTTTTGAGTCCTGCCATGCACCCAACTGGTATTTTTTGGTCACATGTGAGGCATTGCTGTACTCGGGAGAAATTGGGGCACAGATTTTGGGGTGCTTTTTCTCCTTCATACCTTCTGAAAATGACAAATTTGGAGCCAGAACTGCATTTTTGTGTAAAAAAAATAATTTTTCATTTTCACTGCCCAGTTGTACCACAATTGGTGAAACCCCTGCGGGTTTGAAATGTACACTATACCCCTAGCTGAATTCCCTGAGGGGTGTAGTTTGCAAAATGGGGTCACTTGTGGGGGGGTTCCTAACTTTTAGCATGTTATGGTGCCTAGAAACCTACATGGTGCCTAAAAAATAATCTCATAAAAAGGAGGCTCCAAAATCAAGTAGGTGCTCCTTCTATTATGAAGCCTGTGGTTTGGTCACCGTGCACACTAGGGCCACATATAGGATATTTATGAAAACAAAAGAATTGGGGGAATCAATTTTTAGTCACATTTCTCTAGTAAAATGTACTGTGTTCCTTAGAAAAATGTATTAAAATTGCAAATCTGCAAAAAAAAAGAAATTTTGAAATTTCACCTACACTTTGTTTTAATTCCTGTGAAACACCTAAAGGGTTAACAAACTTCCAAAATGCTGTTTTGAATACTGTGAGGGGTGCAGTTTTTGAAATGGCATCATTTATGGGGGTGTCTCACATACAAGTCCCTCAAAGTCACATCAGAACTGAACTGGTCCCTAAAAAAATCAGTGTTTGAAATTTTCTTGAAAATTTGAGAATTTGCTATTCATATTGTAAGCCTCCTAGTGTCCCAAAAAATTAAAAGGAAGTTGAAATAATGATGTCAACATAAAGTAGACATATGGTCTATGTTAGTTATTCACTATTTTGAGTGGTAAGATTATTTGTCTCACAAGCAGAAAATTTAACATTTTGCAAATCGCTAAATTTTCCATTTTTTCACGATATTTTGGTATTTTTCACAAAAAAACACAGACTGTATCGACGAAAATTTACCACTAACTTGAAGTACAATGTGTCACGAAAAAACAATCTCAAAATCACTGGGATAAGTAAAAGCAAAAAAAAGTTATCCCCACTTAAGTGAGACATGTCAGAATTGAAAAAAAGGGCTCTGTCAGGAAGGCAAAAACAGGCTCTGTCAGGAAGGGGTTAAAAAGCATTTGACAAAAAGCTAGTAAAATATGCGGTACTCTTTACCTAGATGGGCGCCCGCGATTTCAATCGCGGGCGTCGGGGGTAAAAATCGCGGTCATCGCGGGTAAATCGCGGGTACATAAAAATCTGCTACCCGCGATGACCGCGATTTTCCCATAGGGAACAATGTTAAAAACGCTGATTGAGCGCGATTTGCATGTAAAATGCCTCAATGCCCGCGATTTGGCCATAGGAATCAATGTTAAATGGGCCACAGAGCCCAAATAGGCACAATTAACCCTTAAAATGTCCCCCCAAATTTTTAACGCCACCCCACGATCCACGCCAACCCGAAGCGTGGCAAGCGCAGCGAGCCCGCGAGGGGCGGCGGTACGCGTCCTACGACCTTTTCATGCCCTACTATCCACTAGGGCGCGGAGTGAGAATAGAATAGTGTGGCGAGCGCAGCGAGCCACCGAGCCCGAAGCGTGGCGAGCGCAGCGAGCCCCGCGAGGGGACGCGGATACCTTCACAGGTAAACGCGTCCCCTCGCGGGCTTCACAGGTGTCCGCGTCGCCACGGACACCTGTGAAGCCCGCGAGGGGACGCGTATAACTGTGAAGGTATCCGCATCCCCTCGCGGGGCTCGCTGCGCTCGCCACGCTTCGGGCTCGGTGGCTCGCTGCGCTCGCCACACTATTCTATTCTCACTCCGCGCCCTAGTGGATAGTAGGGCATGAAAAGGTCGTAGGACGCGCACCGCCGCCCCTCGCGCGCTCGCTGCTCTCGCCACGCTTCGGGTTGGCGTGGATCGTGGGGTGGCGTTAAAAATTTGGGGGGACATTTTAAGGGTTAATTGTGCCTATTTGGGCTCTGTGGCCCATTTAACATTGATTCCTATGGCCAAATCGCGGGCATTGAGGCATTGAACAGTAAAATCGTGTACATCGGGCCTTTTAACATTGATTCCTATGGCAAATCGGGAGCATCGCGTCGCGGGCATCGCGGGTACATTTATGGCCAGCCGCGACGCGACCGACGCGATTTCCATGTTTAACATGGGTTTCAATGGGAAATCGCGGGCATCGCGTCGCGGCCAGACATAAATGTACCCGCGATCACCACGACGGGCGCCCATCTAGGTAAAGAGTACCAAATATGCAAATAGTAATGGAATCTATAGGATGCAATGACCCAAAACCTTTTTCCACTTGCAACTGCCATAGGGAACATTCTTTTGTATGCTGCAGGTACTATTAATTTGCTACCACAAGGGAAAGCGATGCAGCCAATATAGCGTCCTCCACTGGTCTTGCTACTTTCTACCTTAACACATAAGAGACAGTTGGAAGCTACTGTATGTGGAACGGTTTGTACTGCAAGACAGGGGATGCTGGTCATAAACAGAATATACAGCACTTTGTTTCTATTCCTCTTCTGTGGATCAGCAGGCACTGCAATTAACTTCTGCCAGCAGCAGGGCAAGATCACTACTTTTTCTACAAGATTTCATTAATGGTGATTAAAATGCATACAAGGATAAATTATGGGCAGCGCAGCGTTAATTCATGTGTACACAGAACACATTCACCTAAATTGATTTTCTCAAAGTATACAAAATAGTTATGTTTGGAACTATTTGCTGAGCCTTCGCTCCTGCACATTAATCAGTCTAACTGTTGAAGAAAACATGATTTCAAAATGAATATCATTGCCTCCATCTATATTTGTCAGGTTACACCTTTGTTTTGATGGTCAAGTCCAAAATGACAATATGAGACTGTAAACACATCAAAAATGAAGATAGGACAAGAGGATACTGGAGGTCATTTTGGTTGACTCATTTGTGTGCATGTATAAAAACACAGCACCAGCGCTCACACGCCGTCATGGGCACCACCGCCCACACCGCTTCAGAACGGAAGACTTCGCAATGGTACACAAAAGGGAGTGTACTCTAGGCACCCGCACACTTGCGGGTTCCTATTGACTTTCACGTGAGCGAAGGGTCATGCGGTGTGCAAAGGTGCGCACGCGCTCAGTGGTGGTTTTTTCCAGATCTCTAACCATACACACACAGTCAACCCATTCTTTAGACATCCTCAACACTATACTTGAATTACCTCAATTGGCTCAGCTCATTGTCATTTATTGAAAGACATTTAATAAATCAGTGGCCATTACCCATTTGCAAGGAAGCGATTATTAGCTTGCTTTACATTTTTTTATATACAAATTCAACAACTACATAGTAATGTCTGTCCTACAAATGTCCTGGATTTTAATAAAAAAAACACGTGTGCCTTTCATATGTTTAAAGTGTGTTTACTGAAAAATGTGCATTTAATGTACTGTATATGCATATGTGTTTTTCAATGCTTCTAACTGTAATGTGCTAAAATCATGAATGACCTTTATATGCTATTTGTCTTGTATGTCCCATACACTGCAACATGGTTTGTCCCACATACAAAATTACCGTTTTGCTTCAATACCAGCTCAGAAGATGAAACATTGTAAATGAAAGAGCTTCACTGGCAATATATCAGTCAAAGCATTAGTATACAATTCTTACTAAACTGCTTAGGAGGGTGGAGCTCTAATCAGTGTAATAACTCAAAACCGTTACAAAAAGCACACATTATGGTACTTGTTTCCTAGTACGGTGCCCAATTTTGTCATCTTATGGCATCTTATGCCATTGCATCGCATGCCATATAGCCGTATACGATGCATGCAATATGATTATTTATTGTATAAGCACCCTAAAGGGTGCTTACAATGTTAAATGCACCCCCACGCCACCCCCACTATGAAGGCGAACCCGAAGCGTGGCGAGCGCAGCGAGCCCGCGAGGGGCGGCGGTACGCGTCCTCCGACCTTTTCATACCCCCACTATCCACGTCGGTGTGGAGTTGACTTTATATAGTGTGGCGAGCATAGCGAGCCACCGAGCCCGAAGCGTGGCGAGCGGCCGCATATTACTTTAAATTTGTTCCGCGTCCCCTCGCCACGCTTCGAGTTCGGTGGCTCGCTGCGCTCGCCACACTATATAAAATCAACTCCACGCCGACGTGGATATTGGGGGTATGAAAAGGTCGGAGGACGTGTATCGCCGCCCCTCGTGGCTTCGCTGCACTCGCCACGCTTCAGGTTGGCGTTGACAGTGGGGGGGGGGGCATTTAACATTGTAAGGAACCATCTGGGTGGTTGTACAATAAAAAAATCGTATACCATCGCATTGTATGCCATTGTACGGCATACAATGCCATACAATTTTTTATTGTACAACATCGCATCACATCGCATACCATACCATATTTAGTCTTATGGTATACAATGCGATGGGCGCCGTGCTAGGAAACAAGTACCCACATTTACATATAATAGTGGTAGCTGTGTATATATATAAAGCCACCAGATACAAGAGACAAACTAAGAAAACGAAAACAGGAGAAAGAAGCGCTAAAGCTGCACTCTAAATCAGTGGTCCTCAACCTCAGTCCTCAGGGACCCCCAACGGTGCACGTTTCCAGGTCACCTCACAGATACACAGGTGCACTAATTACTCACTGGCACATTTGAAAAGATCACAGGTGGAGCTAATTATTTCACCTGTGATTCTGTGGGGAGACCTGGAAAACGTGCACTGTTGGGGGTCCTGAGGACCAAGGTTGAGAACCACTGCTCTAAATAAATGACTCTTCCAGTAGCTATAGCATAAACTGACAAGTTAAAATACGGTAGATGCTCAAATATTTACATACAATGGATACAGTTAGATTGATATTTGTTATTCACTGTCACTCTGGCAAGGGAATGAATAAAGCTCAGTAACAGCAAAGATACTAAAAATAGACCTGCCACGATAGTGATAAGTGAAAATACTAATTAGATGTTAATACTAGAGATGGAATGGGATAGATCGTTTGGAGTAGAAGACGGCGATATTTCCAATGCACTTTAGTTTTAAAATCAGGTCTTGTTTCCTGAAACATACACATTAGAAAAACACAACTGGCTGGTTTTCTTTTGACTTTGATGAATTACATATAGAATACCACAAAGGGTTCTACAGAGAAGAATTCTGGCAGGGCAGATGATTTCCAGCATACTCATGCACAACGGTGCTTTTGTAAAAGGCAACAAATTTACATTCAACTAGAAGAGAATACTCTGCAGTTGACAGGTGCCTAACCCGCTTCCACATATTAATACACACACACTGCACCAGCAATCCCTGGGTGTCTAATTATTCATGCTCTTCCCAGCAATACAGACCAATCCAACCATATAAGGAAGGAGCAGATCACAATGGCGCAAGTGTATCTTCTTTCCATAGTGTGGGTCAGGTTTAGCACTAAATACAGTTTAACGTGGATTCATTCTTTCTGGACATCAATATAAGAAGTAATTTAACCTACTGGGATCTTCCATTTTTTTATCTCATTTGCTTTATCAGTTTCTGTCTTTTCTCTTTTCAAATACAGAGTACAGACCATGTATTCATAATAGACCTTAAGTGACACACTGGCATTTCAAGATTTATATATATCCCCATGGTCATGCAGAATGGTCTGGGGAACTGAGATATTGGCAGCATATTTTCTGCATACATGATCACAGAGTTAGGCGGCTGAGACTTCCCCAAAAAATGGTTGCAACATGATCGTTTTGTTGCCACTCAACAATGCCTCCCCCAAATGGTCCCTGTCAATAAAATTGTGAATAAATCCTGACTGCGAGCACGGTCAACATCGAATGATTTTTCCACTGTGTGCAGTCTGCGCGTAGCCCAGGACTACTCGGTGGCTGAAATAGAAGCAGTCGGATTGTGGCCAGAGCGGATATCACACGACTTCCCCGCAAATGCCTGGGCACGTCTGTGTGTGACACTCCCAGAAAATGGGCAGTTACCACCCCAAACACTGACTTCCTGTTAACTTGCATACGGCCAGCGTTAAAACAAGGTGCAGGATATTTACGCAGGACAGCCTACTACTACGGGCCTTGGGCATCCACGGTCTATTGATTATCACCCAAGGGATATAAGGGCTGGGTTAAGTCTTCAGGGGGTTTGGTGCATTTAAGATAAAGGGCCACCCCAATTCCTCTGGCCCTCTTCTTGTCCGAACCACCCCCATCTGGTGGAGGCACAGCAGATATTGGGGCTCTCACCTTGCGGGACTACTCAGGGGCATGTCCGTATATGCCAAACATAGATGAAAGAAAGATGCATTGGGGTGTCTCACATATGCATTAGTCACATGTTGGAGATCACACCTCTGTGGAAAGTTACTGGGTCCTAGTGCACAGCGGCTGCAATGCTGTACCTGCCTCTAACAGTGAAGAAGTTCTCTGGATTGGGGGAGGGGTACAGCATCATCATATGGAGGCAGAACTACAATTGGTAGAGGAGATGCATTCACCAGGGCCCCTGATGACTAAGGGTCCCACTGCTGCCCAAACCAGCAATGAGCTATTGTGAACTTGGGTTGAGGTGGAGAAGGGGGCCTAAATCATATTTTTGCACCTGGGCCCACTACCACTGGCATCGTACCCCATTGTCCCACCCCTACCTTAATCTGGCCATTGGGGGAATAGTTTTGTAGCCTCTACTTCAGCAACCTAAAATGTCTAATTCTCAGCCTCCTTGTAAACACTTTGATCAGGATAATTGACTGAGTATGGAGCTCTGTACTATGTTGTCCTACTTCTATGGTTATTATAAACTTGAATGATCTTGTGTTTCTGTTATTTATTAAACTGGAAAAGACATACTGGTTTAAAAATGAAAGTGCACAAAAATCACAAACCAACATAAGAAAAAAATAAACACAATAACAAAAGCAATAAATAAAATACATCAGACTTAAGGAAAAGAAGACTAAAAATAATAATAATAATAATAATAATAATAATAATAATAATAAAAATAATAATATACAGTAATGGAGAAACTACGTTCTTGCCTGTGGTCTGGGCAAAGAAAAGAACCAAAAACAAACACCAAAAAAAGAATGTCTTCAAAATACATTTCCTCACTTCAGTTAAAGTGAATATTTGATTATGCACTTCCCTTTCTTCTTTACATCCTTTCATCTTCTCTTTTTAATTTAAATCATTTTTTTCTTCTTTGAATTTAGTACCCAACTTCATGTCCATGCTAATAAGAAACAGCACAGAAGGAAAGGAAGGTTTATGTGTAATAGGAAGTCACTTTCTACATGCTGCAAAGCACCAGGTAACCTCTAACTGAGGGGTTACTGAATATGTGAACACCCTGAAGTATTTTATTTTAATTAAAATGACTGGGTTTATCAAAGCCACCTAATCGTGTTTCTCATGAAGCATTACATTTATCGTCTCGATCTCTCAGGCTGAATTGAATTCTTCCCAATGAATACATTACTATTATATTCTACAAAACTTATAATAACCATTATTGAAAACAAACTACAATGTTCTTAAGGGTTCAACGGACTATCCGTAGAATTCATTATTATAAGTTAATGTCAATGGCCTACGGTAACAACTGCACCGTGTTTGAGAAAAGTTTAACAGCAATCATCTTCTGGCTTTCAAACCGATATTACATGCTTAGTAATACACTTCACCCTTAAGTCCTGACATGGGGCTGTTAGGACTCTGTTTACAAAGGGCATTGGGCCAGATGCACTAAGCTTCAAAATTTATAAAATGGAGAGTTATAAACAGCCAGCCAATAAGCTCCTACCTACCATGTCACAGACTGTGCTTGAAAAATGTCAGGTAGGAGCTGATTGGTTGGTTGGTTGGTTGTTTATCACTCTCCATTTAATCACTTTTGAAACTTAGTGCATCTGGCCCTCTATCTGTTAGATATCAAAAAGCTCTATACCCTAGAAGAAATAGGCGATTTCTCTGGCAATAAGGCTTTGTCAGAAATATCAATGGGTCATTGTGGGTGATACAATGCTTAGAGCAGCACATACAACAAAGATGGTTCCTGTATACAGGGGCAGGGAGGCCCAGGGAGCACGCTCACTGGGTGCCAAATTTGAGGGGGCGCAGTAAATAATGCTGTATTCTTTTTTTCTACGATCACCGGGAAACAAAGAAAATGAATGAAAAATATTGTATCTTACAATAAAGAATATTCCTTCAGTGGCATCTAGATTTTGAAATATTTATTTCTATTTTTAAATTTTTTCTTTTGTTCACCAAGCAGAACTGAAAGCTACAGAGAGTGCTGTGTTCCTCTGTTCACGGGTGAGCCAGCTAGCCGGGTCACACATACCCAAGTCCCTTGAGACTGGCCTGTCAATGCAATAAGTTAACTTTTACAGTTCTAGGACCGTATCACTCCTCATGAAGATTTTATGCTAATTTATATCAATATACAGATATAAATCTGGCAATATCATCAACTATTGATTAATACTGCCAATAGTAACAGCCCCAAATGCACAAAATAAGGCTGGACAACGATAGTTCCACTATAGTCATTTTGATGCCAATTGGTTGGTACTTTAGCGCAATCCATGTTATATCTCTCCAAGGCTTAGTAAACACACTCCTTAATTTCCTATAACTAAAACCTATACTCCCTTCACTACAGTCCAGATCCCACCTCTACAGGTACATTATTGTAAAGTATTATGGAATATGCTGAAGCTATATAAGTAACTAGTAATAAAAGTAAAATATTGACAATATAACAATTCTTTATTAATAATAATACTAAGTGTTCATGGGTGATAGTAATAGTATAATGCAGCTCCTTGCCTACCAGGGCCGGCGCTACCCACTCAGCAGCTCCTGCAAAGCAGGGAGGCGCCATGCTGAAAAGGCGATGTCTCCCTCCCTGCTCTGCTAAAACCTGCCTCAGCCCTCACTGTCACTGCCTCCTGCATGCCACCCGCAGCGCATGTCTGACAGCGGGCGGCAGTATGGAGAGGCTGAGCAGCTCCCTGCACTGCACACACACTGTTCTCCTCCTGCGACCTGCCCCCTCTTCCTCATGGACACTTGCGCTGAGGCATGTAGGGCTGTCTGTGAATGCCTGGATGACATGTCATGTCCGGATCCGCCCCCTACCGATTGTCTCCTGTCAGCTGTCAATCAAAAGACGAATAGGCAGAAGCGCCGGCTCCCCTTCCTTCCCTCTTCTCAGTGTGCTGTGCCAGTGCCGTTGCCAGTCCTCAACACTCCGCCCCCTCTATCTTCTCCCCTCTTCTTCCATCTCCTCCTTCTCTCCCCTCCTTTCCCCCTCATTCACGAGTGCTGCACATACTTTTTGTACTGCTTTCTGATCGCCTGCTACATTTTGCGGACACAGCACTGAGATGGTGTATGCACCCGAGATCCTCCATAGGATTGCATGTTTCATACGCTCCCACAATCGGCCTCAGCTTGTTGCAATGGAAAGGGCGCAAAATGTATGGTTTGCAGGAGGGCGCCGGACACCCTAGCACCGGCCCTGTTGCCTACACCCCAATATCACCAAGTTGGCAGATTTAGGGTGACATTCAATCTAGGGACACGACAGTTGGGCTAGCCCGACAGCCGTGACCCTGTCCAATTCTCAGCCGGCTCAACGTGAAATCGGCAGATGGGATTCAATGTCCCACCTGCCGAACGCCGAAATGGGGGCGTTGGGCTGTGGATCATCGAGCTGCAGTCAGGAGCTCGACAAACCACAGACGTTCTCAACACAAAGGCCCCGACTGCTTCTAAGGTCAGGCCCGTTCTGCCGAGATCCATGTTCAATACTGTTGGGGAAGACAGCATTTCCCCCGTCGAGAATAGTTATTATAGTGTGCCAGGTCAGGACTAACCTTCCCGAAATGCTTTCTTCTACTCTATTCTAACTGTAAACCAGCCTTTATCTTGGGGCTCTGCTCTCCTTTCGTAATGGGGTGTGCAGACATAAGGCTGTACGGACTAGTGTGCCAGTATGGCGCCGTATATGGCAGCATAGCCTTGTCATCAACCCTATGGTTAGGCAGTTGGGACTGTATGCATGCAATGACATGAAACTGCTATGATGAGCAGAGAATATACTGTACAGTATATGATGCAGGCATGTAGAACAGATAGAACCATATGCAACAGACAGTCAAGGAGGAACACAATGATGTAAGTGGTTTGCTATAGCCAAATACACATCTGCATCCTATTTTGCTGTATAACATAATACATACAGAAAATAAAAGACATCCATAGAAAAATTGGCAGTTCATTCCTGATTATATCGGTATTTATAACCGCAATTTTCTCATGTGAACCAAACACACATAGCAGAGTTCTTGGTGGGTTTTTTTCTTTAACCTCAAAAAGGGTAATGATTAATATATATTAAAGACTCATCATTTTTCCTCCCTTCATCCATCCATTACTTAGGTTTGTCCCTCTAGTTAAAGAGCCGCATTTGTAAGTCCAGATGTTAATGTTTCACTGGACACCTTTTGTTAAATTAGTTTACCAAATCAAGCATGGACATCTGTCCACTTCATTTCCTAATGGCTTTCAGGTGGTGATCATGTTAATGAGCGTTTGCCTCCCTGGAATCAGGTACCAGCTAGAACTGAAACACCGCAGAAAGGCAAGCACTCTCCGAGCAGCAAGGTCTCAGCTTTAGGAAATTCCTTCTTAACTGCAAATACTGTTGTACCAGAAACTGACATATTCCAATTACTTACAATTTGTCGCAAAGAAATACCTCGAGCAGCGATCAATTTTCTTATTACGCTTTTGTAAATGTGCTGCGTTATGTTGTTGCGAGATGAATGCAGTCTCACACTAAGAGCATAATGAGCAGTGATTTGTTTTACAATTACAGGCCTAATTCACCTCCTGTTCCCCAGCGAAGGCATTTCAAAGAAAAAACATCTTTCTGCTTTCACATTTTCATCACCCCTGACTACAATGCCTGCTGACATGCAAGCAGTGAGTCAGAAATGGGCGAACAACATGAGCCTATCAAAGTCTGCACCTCTCCTGCCTGAAAACAATACATATCCAAGCTTCCCAACACCCCATGTCGAGTATCTCATCCTAGCAGCAATTACAGCCAAGGTCCAGCTGTACAAGCCTGATGGAAATGCTGAGGCCATTTACAGAACTGGGAAGCCCTATTCTGTTCCGCATCCACTTGTGCTTTCTTAACTGTCTGCGCGGCAGGTTGTGCACAAAAGTTGTTCGTATTTCTAGGCTTACAACGTGCAATCAACTGGTGCTGGGATAAAACTTTAAATAAGGCAGACTAAACCCTGCAGTGCCCATCAGCTGATAAAACTCAATCTATATTTGTGCATTTCTCTCTTAACCCTCGTCGTTCTCTTCTAAAACTAAACTCTGGACCCAAAAATACTTTTAGAGTTATCTTTCAAACAATTTGCGATTGGCTGCATTGTGTTTGTGAACTTTGAACTGGTGACAAATACTTTATATATTGTGTGACAGTTATTTTCCCAACTGCTTTAGACAAATCGGGCATTTTTTCTTTTGCAGCTGTGCAGATTTTTTGTAATTACGGTATAGAAAACCTGATTGTTTTCTGCTCTCACCTCTATTGTACGTGTGCTAAAATAAGTGAGATTTCCTTGGCTGGATAACCCATGTTGCATTATTCTGTAAGTAGGCGCCCTGAGATGGGGTGATACTGTATAGAGAGAGAGAGAGAGAGAGATAGAAGCAAGGAAGGTGCATATACCAGTCTTATATGGTAGAAAGAACCTTTCAATCAGGCAGCATGAATTCGAGGTTTTTGAGATCTCCAAGCCATGCTTCATGATTACAATGATCTTTTTATCTACCATATAAGACTGGTGATTGCACCCTTCCATGCTTTGCAAATATATATTTCAGTTGGAACCCATACACCACGGTTCTGTATCGTAGTGCTGTGAGTGTCTGTCTTGCTTATGTGCCTACTGTAATGAAAAAGTCCTGTCAGGTGAGAGGAAAGAAAGAGAAAGGACAACCTAGCGCTGCACACCCCAAGGTGTGACCTCACCTTCTCATGATAGGCCACCTGTCACATCCCAGTATGGGAGGTAAGATCTGTACATTAGCAGGGCTCTCATGCAAGTGAGCATGTTGTACCGTCCCTTAACAAGTGCCACCCCCAGGCACATGTGGGAAATCCACCACTGACAGTATGGTTACAACTAAAGTCAACCTACAAAAGATAGACCAAGATTCTAAATATCTTCTGTATATAATGAATATGCAGCTGACTTTCCACATACGGGCATGCCCTGATAATCCCATTTCTGTAGAATAAGAGTTTCTCATTTCTATAGAAGGGAAAACACCCTGGCATATGCAGTATATTAATGGAAAAACTGCCGTACGATACAGAATATTAGAACTGCAGCACTATACCCATATATTTATTCAGAAATGAATTTGTTTTTCTGTCAGCAAAAATAGCATTGTACATACTACTACACAGTGACGAGAAAAGTAAGCACTTCAAATGGGGAAAAAAAGAAAATAAAACTATAGTCACCCAGTGACTAATAAGAGCCACAGCCTGCTAACACTCGTGTTGTGCTAGGATATTAAACATCTACTGCAGCAACATGATGTCTTGATTGTTGAGATTCTGATGCCAAGTTCTCCAACCCACAGAATGTAAGTAATGTGGTTCAAACATCATTGTCTGCTCCAACTAGGAGATAGCCACAATCCACTGATCTTCCACTTCATTGTTTCTTGCTGAGTTCATGGCTCCGCTGAGTGATTAAACCCAAGTTTCCGGATGCTTGGATTTCCTTCTTATGATACTCAAAAGAAATACGTATAGAATTGAATTGTGCTTGTTTTCCGGCTCTGTGCATTTTGGGGGTACTTTCACATAGTCAATAAACAGAAAATACAAGTTGTCTAAATAAAGGGGAAGAGATAAAACATTTTCAAAACTGCATGTGGGGCTTGATGCAGGTGCTGATGGATTAGCAGAATAAAGATGTGGAAGGTACAGAATAATGTGTTTGGTCAGTCTATGGAATTTTTTGGCTAGAGATAGGGGCTGATTTCTGCTTATTCTTAGTTCAGTAAGAGATTATAACCTATTTTGCACTACTAACTGTTATCCACATACACCTCTATGGGGACAGGATTCAATTGCCTGCTCCCGAAAGAGCTGCGGGGCCCTGCTAAAGGCGGAAGGCTTGCCCACCCTTCTGGAGGTGCAGGAGGGGAATACCAGCCATTCCGGTAGGGTAGGTAAGTATGGTGCACGCTATGTGATACCAGACCGGAGCTGTCCTATCTCCTACTACACATGTTAGCAGGGATCCTGGAATAGAACCAATTGACTATGCAGCAGCAGCAGCTGTGTGTGAACCACAGAGTTCCATTGGAAGAGCAGCAATCCTGCTTTGAACCACATGGGTGTGGCTGTATATGCAGGTGCCTCTCAGGGGCTTGTATCCATTGCCTTGGGGAGTTACACCCCTGCATCCCTGGTTCAGGTGTAGTAGGCCTTTTAAGAATGTTAACGTTGTGTAATGTCCAAACTTGTCACAACATCATAACAACTGGCAAATGCAAACAATAAGAAATGTATTTGACATGATGATATCACCGTAACATGACAAAAGTGAAAACGTGGGTGTTAAATAATAGGTCAGCCATAAAGCTGCTGACAGTTTAAGAAAAAGAACAAAACACAACGATCAATATCTGTTCTGGCTGGGAAAGCTGCATTAACATCAAAATGTTGCTTTCCCTGTGTAGAACTTGTCACTGCTTCTAACATATAGGAGCTGTCGCAGTGTGACAGTAATTTTAGTATGGAATGTTTGACATCAATTTCCTGAATTCTAATGAATGTTGAGATAATTAGAAATCGATAAAGTGGAACCAATGTGGAACTAATGTGCTGTCAGGCTGATTCCTGTGCCAGAGACTTATCATGTAACGGAATTCTTTCTGTATTGTCATCATACTAAATATTGGTCAAGGCATGATAAAATATTGTTTAATCTCATCTGGGTTATTTAACATGGTTCATTTTTTGGGTTAGGGCTAATTTTAGGATTTATTTGTAAAATTTCTACAGTTACTTTCTTCTTAATTATCCAGCATCCATTTATAACTGAATATTAAAAAAACTAATTAAAAGCTTGTCCGACTGATGGCTTCTGCTATATACTTTCACTTTGAGCTGTGACTGTTTTTTTAGCCCACAAACTCTCAAACCGCTATCTGCTCCTACCTTCAATCTCTTTAATCACAGATCCCTCTCTCCGTGTCCGGCAAGTTTGAAATAGATCAGTGACTACAAATATTGTTTACCACTTTCACCCACGGGGGGCTGGGAGGGGAACCCGATTTTTGGGATTCTCCCGGCCATTCTGGTAGGGTAGGTAAGCATGGTGCAGGCTAAGTTACACCAGACAGGAGCTGTCCTATCCCCTACTGCGCATGTTAGCAGGGCTCATGGGATAGAACCAATTGACTATGCAG
This sequence comes from Crinia signifera, assembly GCF_055691185.1. NCBI lineage: Eukaryota > Metazoa > Chordata > Amphibia > Anura > Myobatrachidae > Crinia > Crinia signifera. The sequence goes on from NC_139217.1 coordinate 95,594,821, forward strand.
CAGCAGAAGCTGTGGGTGCGCCAAAGAGTTCCATTGGAAGAGCAGTGACCCTGCTGTGAACCACGTCCAGGACCACATCTGAGATTCGAACACTGGTCTGTCCCGGGAGTGGCCCAGCATTTGCAAGCTGAAGCTCCCCTCAGCGACCTGGCAATCACCTTGGTTGCTGATGTCACATGGGGGCGGGCAGAATGGCAGCATGTCATCAAGAGGGGGCAGGGGAGGAGGCAGCATTTCGTGCTGATGCTGCCTCCTCCATATAGTAAAATTTGTGTTGTGTCAAAAGACACCTATCCTTCTAGCGCTATAGCAAAATACAGAATTTTAGTATGTAAAGATATTTGGATAATTAAACATATATATATATATATATATATATATATATATATATATATATATATATGTATATATATATATATAGAAAAGGGGTCCCCAATCTGCACTCAATGTATTAAGAGCAGCACCTCTGAAGGGTCCTCTGTTAGATAGAACCCTTACAAATATGAAACAAAGAAAGGAGTGTTTCAGAGGGCGCTAGAGTAATACAGGCAGCTGTGTTATAAATGAAAATTTAATACATAAAAGTATTAAAAACATAAAAAATTGCCCTTCAGGCACAGATATGCATGCACAGTTTACAAGTATTTCGTTGTGGTATTGTCAATACAACATCCTTTTTAGCATTGTTATGGTATACATCATTCGGTCAAAGCAGAAAGCCCAACACGTTTCGTCATAGCCATGACTTTATCAGGGGCGTTTTAAAAAAAAAACAACGATTTTTTAACTGTAAATCATAATATAGAATTGTATATGTATATATATATATAGAAAAGGGGTCCCCAATCTGCACTCAATGTATTAAGAGCAGCACCTCTGAAGGGTCCTCTGTTAGATAGAACCCGTACAAATATGAAACAAAGAAAGGAGTGTTTCAGAGGGCGCTAGAGTAATACAGGCAGCTGTGTTATAAATGAAAATTTAATACATAAAAGTATTAAAAACATAAAAAATTGCCCTTCAGGCACAGATATGCATGCACAGTTTACAAGTATTTCGTTGTGGTATTGTCAATACAACATCCTTTTTAGCATTGTTATGGTATACATCATTCGGTCAAAGCAGAAAGCCCAACACGTTTCGTCATAGCCATGACTTTATCAGGGGCGTTTTAAAAAAAAACAACGATTTTTTAACTGTAAATCATAATATAGAATTGTAAATAAAAGCATATTGATGAATAATAACAGCATAGTATTATAAAATCAGACAGAGCATATGACATGGATACAAACAGGTCAAGGAGGGAGGAGGGGAAAAAACGAGTATTCGTGGAAAAAAAGGTGACCTTATTGAATATAGGTGATTTAAGTATTCCCAGATGCAGTGCTCTTTTGCTGTCATTTTTTTTCTCCTCCCTATAGTGTAAACTATACTCAAACAGGTTTACCTGTTTATACTTCTCAGCAACCAGGTTCCTCCCTGGCTAAAACCCTTCTTGTAACCCTAGTCAGAATGCTGGGTTACTGGACCTGAGTTTTTCCTTTTGGCACTTTCACAACGCACAGAGACCCGGTCAACCTGGCAACAACCTGGGTCGGACCCTGGTTATTTGTGCGATGTGAAAGGGCTATCAAAGTACCATCCAATAAGCTCCTAACTACCATGTTACAGGCTATGAGCCAAATGCATTAAGCCTTAACAAATGATACAGTAGAGAGTGATAAAGTACCAGCCAATCTGCTCCTACCACCTTCAGTGGTCGACCCAATGACAGGAGCCGATTGGTTGGTAGTTTATCTCTCTCCAATTTATCACTCTCAAGGTCTTAGTACATCTGCCCATGAGCCTATTGCGCTTCACTGCATAAATGAGAACATCCCAAGATTTGTCCGTTTAGTTAAATCTCCTCTACTGTAGTTCTGCATTGTTACAATGTTATATGAATAATAATAATGGTATCAAATGACTTTTTAGAGAAAACTTTGCAATATTATTGGATGCTTTGAGATGATCAGTAAACAGTAACACTGTATAAATGGGACTAAGTAGATAGGGGTTAGCTAACACAGTGTAAAAGCTTTCTGAACAGTGTTCGATTTCTCCTTTACAGATCAATACGAACTCGTCCAGTGTCCACTGCTGGAGAGAAAACCTTCAACAAGCAGTAACACAATTACTTCAGTCTAGTGTACTGTGGGATATGCTGTAATTCTTCATACTTATTCAAATGATCACAATCATTCTCTCAATTATGTCACTGCATTCCTCTCTGCATAGTCAAGTATGTAATGCAATAAGCCTATGCCTGAACAGTCTGTTTGCCCCACAGCAAGTTTGAAGGAAAATTCTTTCTTTAAAGGACTTGTCTCTTTGAAATGCACAAACTGGCAAGAAGCCAAGGGGAGCTGGTGCTTAAGCAACCAAGACTGAGCAGTGACTGTGTGCATTTCAATCTCAGCCAACCGCAGTAAATGTTATTGGAGTTTTTGTGCTGTAAAATTGCTGCTTTCATGCCCAGTGCATCTGACAATAGGAATCCTGGGTCTAGCGAGAGCAGGAGAGAGTCTGATGTGTCTTCTAGCGACTTTGCTGCATCCTTTCGAAATTACCATTGCTACTTCAGTGTGCTCCTAATGGCTTGGTGACAGCATGAGTCATGTCACTGATGCATCCAGACAAAGATACTCAGCAAATGCAAAAAGGGAAAAGCCAGACCAATAATGCTGGCTGGAAATCATGTATGGGCTTCTGTTTATAGGCAATAGCTTCCCACTTCTCTTAGAAAATACCCCGGCTTCCTGCTGAGCAATCATAAAACATTATTGAACACACAAGACTGAGATTCAGCAGACCACATCTGAAATCCAGCAAGAGATAAAATGGTTGTACAACATTAATGAAATGGTAAACATTACAGACAGCCGTGTAGGGAGCAGCGGACGGGAGGGAGAAGAAGACCTCTAACTTTAATGCAATGTCAATAATTTATAGGTATCTGCTCGCCGTCCGATACCTTTGAAGCAGAGTACTTTGTTAGAATTGGTTAAAGTTCTATGGACTGTACAGTATATTCTACGTGCGGAGCTGATTTCACACCGTATACCTATCTAAACTTTTCTAAAATGAGTGACTAAAGATAAATAAAGGGGAAAAACAAACCAAATGTGCCTCATCTAAAACACATAATTATTTATTACCAGTTATTTATATAGCGCACACATACTGTATTCCGCAGCGCTTTCCAGAGAATATATGAACATTCACATCAGTCCCTGGCACAGTGGAGCTTACAATCTATATTCCCTACCACATGTATACGCACACACAGACATTATAGGGTTAATTTGTTGGGAGCCAATTAACCTATCAGTATATTTTTGGATCGTCGAAGGGAACCAGAGTACCCAAAGGAAACCCATGCAAGCACTGGTTTTGGCTTATTGTCCCATTTTAATTTAGGATTTGGATTACTTTAACACTTTAATACAACAAACCCTAATTTGGATTTTTTTTTTGGTTCTTTCTGTATTATTAATATCATTAGCATTTATTTCCAGTCTTTTCCTATAAACTAAAATACATGCCACTTTATACAGAGATCTGGGGCTTTCATACTGTTCATTGAAAGAATGCCTGCATATAAAAAAAAAAATTAAGCAACACCAGCTTCTGGAACACATTTGACATTTCACCGTGGATTAATGAATTCAGTCACTAACAGTTATTAAACTGGAACTGGCGTACTTATGGGTGAAATGCCACAGCTGTGTTAAATATTGATTTCCAGCTGCAGATAACCTGTGGTAGGAGCAAAATATATATTTAGAAAATATGACACAGCAATGTGCAAGTATGCTATAAAGGGCCACATTAACATTCCATTTTTTATTTTGAAAAGACAGTGATTTTTAATGAATTTTATAGCATATAAAAATATCGTAAGTGTACATATATATATATATATATATATATATATACATTTTTATAATAAACGGTTATTAACAACTAATGGTTTTGTTTGGTTTTGTGAAACAAGCAGTAAGTCCACAGGTTTAACTCAGAAAAATATAATTTTATGGACATACCAGTCTAGTTACACTTTAAGAAAGTACTAACTCTTCTACAAAAGGGTAGCCGGTTATGAATGCTCTTGACCAAGTTGCGTAGTGTTTCCATTCTTGGAAGTGTTACACTACAGTACAGTACAGTACAGTACAGTACAGAATACATTTAATAAATGGGTACTTGTGTATTATAGCGGCGCCCCCGATTTCCATCGCGCAATGTTTTAATCGCGTCGCATCGCATGCCATGCACCCGATGGCATGCGATGCGATGCGACGCGATTTTTGGCCCCTATACGATGAAAGATTGTATAAGCACCCTAAAGGGTGCTTTTAAGCACCATAATGGGTGCTTACAATGTTAAATGCACCCCCACGCCACCCCCCCACTATAAACGTGAACCCGAAGCGTGGCGAGCGCAGCAAGCCCATGAGGGGCGGCGGTACGCGTCCTCCGACCTTTTCATACCCCCACTATCCACGTCGGCGTGGAGATGAGAATAGAAAGTGTGGCGAGCGCAGCGAGCCCGAAGCGTGGCGAGCGCAGCATTTAATGCATTTAACATTGTAAGCACCCATTAGGGTGCTTATACAATGTTTAATCGCATCGCATTGTATGGCATTGTATGCCATATACAATGTCATACAATTTAAAAATTGTATGGCATTGTACAATATCGCGCAATATCGCGTCGCATCGCATACCATCGTATGCCTTATGGTATGCGATGCGATGGGCGCCGCCAAAATACACAAGTACCAATAAATGTCTTGGTGATGTAACAATAAATTGTAATATTTAAAACAGATTTAAGTCTGCAGTACAACCTGGTTAAAAATAGTAGTGCAGAACATACTTCACCCCCTCTGCTCTTAACAGTCCTGCCTACAAACCTCGGGGGAGTGTGTATGTGAAGGGTCCAATCACATTGAGACTTTTGATTAGTCTTCCTGCTCATACAACCCATGTGCTGCCATTTTTGTTATGATAACCAAATTACTTTTTGCAGATTTTGTATAACAAAGCAGAGCTTGGGAATATAGGCAAATAGCTATATCTAACAGCTTACAGTGACTGTCACACTGACATCAGCACCTGAAGAAACAATAACACAAACCAATTCTATTTATTATTTTTATAAGTCCAAATAAGAAACTTCTTTGTAAAGTCGTTCCAGACCCTAAAGTCAAAGAGAAGGATATGAATTGCCATGTCATTATGGCTGATTGCACTAACAACCTAGCCAAGTACCAAAACATTAAATACTGATCCTTGTTCTCCTAGAACAAATCTATCATACCCCCACCCACTCACGAATATAATCTGATAAAGATGTTTCCCATTCTCCTTAGTCTTCATGGATAAGCAACTACAACTCTTCATAAGATATTCCAGAAAACCTAAAGAATTTTATGAATACAATACTGTATGTCTGTAACTGGCTTATGCCCCCACACATCAGACCAACTTTCCTCCAACTAGTTGGTTGGTTGGACTGAAAATCCGGTACAAATGCCAATAAGCAATTACCTTACAAACTCATGAGAATGGACAAAATCATTCAGTGAAATTGTTTAAATCACATAGGTCCAACTACAGTACATTGTCTGAGTGACAGTTGTTGTCCATTTTCAGATTTGGGAAACAAATGACTTCATTACAAATTACATTTGCTTCTATCAAGTACCAGGTTTTTATTCCATCCAACCAACTAGTTGGATGGTTGGAGAAAAGTTGGTGTGATGTGTTGCCAGCATAACTGATCCTTGTGCTTCCACCCTCCCAATTGCTTTCAGACCCACTTGCCTCTGTTGCAAAGGGGTAACTGGGGCCTCCGTAGTACCCGGAAGATGATTACCTAACAGTGGAAGAAAGCCAATGTACTCATTTACAGGACACTTGATTAGTGATGATCTGATTCAACTTTAGGTCATTTACCCTACCATTTTATGCTAGTTCTGATATCATTAAAAAAGCTAAAAAACTAATATAATGTAAAAAAAAAAAAAGTATCACCTTTGACTATTGCCACCATTGACGTACTTATTTTGCACTGCCAATGCAGGTGATTCTTAGTTATTTGAGTTTTTTTTTTATTTATTTACGCAGGACTGTCCACTCTCCATGCTGAAATGCCAACTTGTATCTCTTAATGTACCAAACACGGCAGACACAAGAAGTAGACACTGAGATCTGAACGAGGGTCTCCAGCGACCTTAACCTCTGAGCTGTTGTTTTATGGTTTTGTTTCTTATACTGCTCATATATCTCAACCCTCCTCCAGACACCAATTACCAGTAGGGCATGTTGTCTTGAGGTTGATTGAGGAATGAATATATCTGTGTTGTATCTGTGTCCCATATCAAGTTTTCTACACATAAACCTAAAGCTAGATTCATAGCACAATGGACTGTGAAAAAATGCTAGAAAATTTAATATTTTCTTTTTTAGTACAATAATATACTGTATATAATTAACAGGGCACACAACAGTTAATCACATGGGGATAATGAAACCACATTTACATTGATGGCGACCAACTCATTTCCGGTGTGTTTTTGCCTCCTACAACTGCATCATTGTTTTAATAAACCCTCTCCTGCCATCACAAATAGAAGTCAGTGGAAAATTACTTTTATTTGCGTGTGGCTGGCTGAAGACGGGGAAAGCATCTGATGTCCTGTGACGTCAGCCGCCTGCCCCCAGAAAGCATCAGCCTGCCCGTGTACCCATGGGAATGCCCAGCCCCGTCCCCGCTGCCATCTACCACAATGTTTGCGAATGGCCCTGCGACTATGCAAGTTGCTAAAGCCATTTACAAAGGGGAGCTGCACATGCGCATAATAGACCGTGTGCATTCCCCAAAACATTGGGAATTCAGACAGCAGCCAATGATCGAACATTATGCATGCGTACCTGTGGTATGCATGCGCGTACCTGTGGTATGCATGCGCGATGCCTGCTGGTGAAGAAAGCTTGCTACTTTTCCTTTGCTAGCAGTTCCTATGGTGATGACGGGAAGTCGGCAACCGACCTTTTATTGTGAGTGCTAAGAAAACCGCGGGCATGCCAGAAAAAAACGCTAGGTTTTCCTAGGAAACTTTTATTGGCGGTTGTCTGACATCAGCTCCAGGCCGGATATGCCTGTATTTATCGCAGCCGCCGAGTAAGGCTCTGACTATGCAGAGATTGCGATGATTGGTGCCCGGTGGAAAAACCATATGTACTTGTGTACAATCACGGCTCCCATCGCATGCCATCGCATGCCATATGTAGTGGCATGCGATGCGATTTTACCGTGTTTTTATGCATTTTTGGTAAAAAATCGCATGCGATCGCATCACATGCGATCTGATGTGATGCGATGTAATTTTTCACTGAAATTATGGACATGAGTTGAAATCATGTAAAATGCACCCCAAATGTCATTTTTCACACTGTACCACCCCCACTATCAACGCCAACCAGAAGCGTGGCGAGCGCAGCGAGCCCGCGAGGGGCGGCGGTACGCGTCCTACGACCTTTTCATACCCCCACTATCCACGTCGGCGTGGAGTTGAGAATAGAAAGTGTGGCGAGCGCAACGAGCCACCGAGCCCGAAGCGTGGTGAGCGCAGCGAGCCCCGCGAGGGGACGCGGATACCTTCACAGGTATCCGTGTCCCCTCGTGGGCTTCACAGGTATCCGTGTCCCCTCGCCACGCTTCGGGCTCGGTGGCTCACTGCGCTCGCCACACTTTCTATTGTCAACTCCACGCCGACGTGGATAGTGGGGGTATGAAAAGGTCGTAGGACGCGTACCGCCGCCCCTCGCGGGCTTGCTCCGCTCGCCACGCTTCGGGTTGGCGTTGATAGTGGGGGTGGTACAGTGTGAAGAATGACATTTAGGGTGCATTTTACATGATTTCAACTCATGTCCATAATTTCAGTGAAAAATGACATCGCATCACATCAGATCGCATGCAAGGATTGTGGACATTTCCGTTGGCCGCAAATTCTACGCTAGCCATACAAATCCATTCACACAGCAAGCACATTAATTAGCAAGACGGGATTTCACTACAGTGGGGAGGAGTCTACCTGATGGCTGGACAATGCTAATTCGCTCAGCAGCAATCAGTTCTTAATTACCCTCAACGAATGCAGCATTTGGAGGGTAGGGACCCAATAAAATGGTTTCTGAAGCCCTCTTGAAAACCACAGCTGCCAGACACAGCTGATGTACCAGTGTTTATATACATTAGGAACAAAGTAATCAAAAGGCTAACCACAAAAAAATGGTTAAAATGGCTAATTAGCATCTATGAAACAGATAGCAGATACTAGCCAAACTAGACAAGTTCAGACAAATGCACACTGCAGAAAGACAGTGGGTTACTGTTAGGTCAGTAGCCAAAATATAGCAGCAAACAATACAACAATAAAATGTACCCAAAAGCAGAAACACGTTTTCAAATAATAAAGAACTATATAAAACACAGATGTTTTTTCCCCTTATATTCCTATAAATAATCTATAATGGATTTGCATACTCTGTACCGTATGTTTTTCCCATAGCATGTATATACATCAGCTCAATAAAACAAAACAATCACTGCTAAGACAATATATGAATATATCATTGTAGAACTTGCACAGTAAGGTCAGAATTTACAGCAGTGTGTGGAATATTTGGCACAGTGTCTTCGGGTCCATACTAATTATAAAGTATTACAACTTTAATTAGAACTTTAGGGGCCAAAGATGCCTTTAAGTCTGTGGATATACTCTACATAATATTCCTGCTATGAGAAATATAATGAATACAATTTCAGGCATTTTCAATTCTATAGAAAAAGAAATGTATCATTACATTGGTGGTACTCTGTAAACTTTATATTCATAAGCTCCGGAGAGCTAACCTTCTCCCTTCATGAGATCTGAAAGGATTTCTAAACCTGACTATGCGGATATATATTCAGTGCAGCATTTTATGCAATATGCTGTGCTGCAGTGCATGCCAAATAACTGCTGTGCCTACAACGGGACATGCCGGATTTAAAGGATAATCATTTTCCTTTTGTTCTATAAACTTCCACCTGTGTAACTTAATGTTTGTGAAGATATTTCAGCAGATGCCTAAAAGTTGTCTCAGACGCATTATTCGGCTATGTGAAAGTCTCCCCGAATTCCATAAACAAAGATTAGCTTGAACAATGCAATTTATGAATTTAGATATATTTGTTCATAAGAAAGGTCGTTTCTACAATCGTAACACTTCAACAATTTATAATGTAATGCCATCAAGATCTATTAACACTATTGAGCAGCAGAATTCTTTTTTTTTTTTATTATTATTTTTTTTGGGGAGGGGGCTAATTGGGCAATGGTTCATTCAAACCCATGGCAAGAGAACTGTTGGAAAACATGATACGGGGGATGCATAATATTTATTATTGATCACAACTGACTTAGGGCAGTGCAAGCCAACATGTCTCCGCCCATTACGCTACTACAAGAGCGGTACTTGTGTATTATCTGGGCGCCCATCGCATCGCATCACATACCACTAATTAAGGGATGCGATGGGATGCGATGGGACCCGATTTACGGACGCACAGACCGGCACTGTGCGATAAAATATCGCGCTCGCCACGCTTCGGGTGGGCGTTGATAGTGGGGGTATCGTTAAGAATGGGGGTGCATTTAACATAGTAATCACCCATCAGGATGCCTGTACAATTTAACATCGGGTCCAATTTGGTCGCATCGCATGCAATCGGATCGCATGCGATGCGACCAAAACTATGTTGTACGATGGAAATTTTGGGCGCCCAGATAATACACAAGTACCACAAGAGCTATAATTGCTATTGCCAATTTCTCATAAGCAATGTAGTGTTACATGGATTCGGTATGAAATCCCGACAGTCAAAATCCCAACAGGGTAAAAATCCCGAATGGGTCAAAATACCTACATGGACAAAATTCCGACATTTAAAATCCCGACGGTCAAAATCCCGACAGGGTCAAAATCCCGACATGTAGAATGTACAGGTGAAACAGTCTACATGCCTTTCGGTCGACAGGTGCGAGGTCGACATGGTTTTTTTCACTGTTTTTTTTTACCCAAATGTCGACACAGTCGACATGGACACAGTTGCAAGTGAACCGCAGCACCTCGCATCGCTCGCGATGCTTCAGGCACACTATTTTATTCTCCAACCACGCCGTAGTGGATGGTAGGGCATGAAATACCGCCTGTCGGCACATGTCGGTTAAAAAAACAGTGAAAAAACCCATGTTGGCCTCGCACCTGTCGACCGGAAGGCATGTAGACTGTTTCACCTGTACATTCTATATGTCGGGATTTTGACCCTGTCGGGATTTTAAATGTCGGGATTTTGACCCAGTCGGGATTTTGTCCATGTCGGGATTTTGTCGTTGTCGGTATTTTGACCCATTCGGGATTTCGACCCTGTTGGGATTTTGACTGCATCCCTGTTACATGTATGCAGAGTTTTAATACTGTATATCAGTGCTGTAATGTTATGTTAAGTATGTTTTAGTTCCTTTATGTACACACACAATCACACATATATATATATATATATATATATATATATATATATATATATATATATATATATAGAAGGTGTGGTTCAGAGTGCGCTACCAAGAATTAATCCACAATTGTAAAAAGCAACATAATTTAATAACAGAGTGCCCCAATGGGCAGCATATAGTACATAAAAGCGTTTTAATTACAGCATATATTTGTCAATTTCTCAGGTTCATGTTACTCCAGTGATGAAACAAAGGCCCAACGCGTTTCGTCAGAAAGGTGACTTCATCAGGGGCTTACAAGCAAAGTTTTTTTTGACAATCGAATGACACTGTAAATTCAATATAAACAGTCATAAATCAAAATCATATCTACATTTTAATTAAAAACAACATTTAAGCTGATGAAAAAATGGGATGAGGAGAAGAGGATGGAAAGAGAGAATAATAGTGAAAATTTACAAGACATGATTAATATTATGAGAGCTTCAAGAAAGATGATGTTTCTATTTTGATCCGCAGATCTGTGGTATTACGATTCATAAATACATCTTGTGAAATTACAATACATAAACGAATAGTGAGCATATAATTTGTGAACATTAAATTATGATGAGCACACTGATTTCCATTCAGCTTTTGGATTCCAGTGAATGCACATCCGGTATTCCTGACATATGTAAGTGCTGTTTCTTATTTTTGAGTCTTAAATCACTGTCACATACAAATTATATGATTGTATTGAAAGCTATCTCCTCCGGCTTATTTTATAGATGAGCATTTGCTTTTGGGGCAGACATTAACCCCCACTTATCAAGTTTAGAAAATTGATTGGTGTCCGATTATCACTATCAGCCCAAAAAAAAAGCTTTTGGCTGTTTTTGTAAGTAGAAAAAATTATTTTTCTCATTATGGAGACTTAGTTTTCTCTGAATATAGGAGTTCTAAATTGGTTATCATACATTCTTTTTCTCCAGATACCATATATACTCGAGTATAAGCCTACTTTTTCAGAACATTTTTTATGCTGAAAAAGCCCCCCTCGGGTTATACTCGAGTGAGGGTCCCACTTGAGTCAATAAGTTTTCCCAGTTTTTTTGTTGTAAAAATTAGGTGCCTCGGCTTATATTCGGGTCGACTTATACTCGAGTATATACGGTATATGGTTTTTATGCATTACCGTTTATGAATCACTGACGCCATCTTGACAGTGTGTATGAAATTATTGTTTTATACGAAGGTATATATATATATATTTTAATATAAAAAAATTCTATTTTTTCTGGTGGGGTTCTCACTCACTATATGCTATTCACGAGGACCACAATCATTTGTTTGGAATTGTCTCCGTCCTAAAATATAAAGGCTGACAATTTATGAAATTCACTGTAATTGCATCAATTAAAGTTTCATCATAACCTAATGTTCACAAATTATATGCTCACTATTCGTTTATGTATTGTAATTTCACAAGATGTATTTATGAATCGTAATATCACAGATCTCCGGCCTGAAATAGAAACATCTTTCTTGAAGCTCTCATAATATTAATCATGTCTTATAAATTTTCACTATTATTCTCTCTTTCCATCCTCTTCTCCTCATCCCATTTTTTCATCAGCTTAAATGTTGTTTTTAATTAAAATGTAGATATGATTTTGATTTATGACTGTTTATATTGAATTTACAGTGTCATTCGATTGTCAAAAAAACTTTGCTTGTAAGCCCCTGATGAAGTCACCTTTCTGACGAAACACGTTGGGCCTTTGTTTCATTACTGGAGTAACATGAACCTGAGAAATTGACAAATATATGCTGTAATCAAAACGCTTTTATGTACTATATGCTGCCCATTGGGGCACTCTGTTATTAAATTATATTGCTTTTTACAATTGTGGATTAATTCTTGGTAGCGCACTCTGAACCACACCTTCCTTATCTCTAAACCAAATTCGGGTCCTGTCTAACAGGGGACCTTCAGAGGTGCCGCAACCTAATTGGTGTGCGCGGTTGGGGTTCCCTTTATTTTTCTTTATTTATAAATATATATATATATATCGGTGCTGTAGTGTTACATATATACAGTAATATTATCTCAGACTGTACATCAGTTGTGTAGTGTTACGTATATGTAATGTTCCTATAATGAATCAGTGATGTAACGTTACATGTATGTAATCTTCCATTCTGTATATGAGTGCTGTAGTGTTGCAGTTAAGTTATGTTAAGCTTTCATACACTTTGTAAGTGCTGTAGTGCTACTTTTATATAATGATTCTAAACTATGTGGCATGTAGAGTTATATGCGATGTGGCGGCAGACAGGCGTAGGAACGCTCATATGGGTAACATATTGCAACTATGAAATTGCCAATTACATCATGTACACGCACATAGTTCCTTCCCTGCAATTATCCCTGATATGTGCAGCTGCGCATCCTGTGCAATGACTATGCATACACAATCACATACATGAATATATAAATGACCACTTTAAAATGACGCTTGCATTGTAACTTGTATGCCATTCTGACCATAAAGTAAACCCCTTTAACATAAACAGAACATTTTCTTCTTGGTGATAATGGACAGTAAACTATCACCGTCCCCGTTGAATATCACATTAGCCAGCTAGCCTCATTCACCATGCACACAGGACCAGCACCTTTATGAAGGCTAAGCTCCAATACAGCTTTTTTCTAGTGTTCTGGCTTTACACCAATGTGTTTCCTTTCCCTGAGCCAGAGAAGATGAGCACCTCCATAACACGTGCTACCACAACTGATCCCCATGTCTCTGCGTGCCAGTTTTCATATGGGAAGGGGAGAGAGGCTTGTAATTTGAGTGACCCTAGTAGATTGATTCATATACTTTGCTAACAGTATAAGGATAGGATAAAATGTCCCTTCCAGTACAGATTGTCTGTTTTAATAAATATTAAATGTTGTGAACATATACATTTTTTATTATTAAACCATAAACAATGTTTTCATCATAGCAAATTGTTTCTTTCTATTTCTTTTGTTTATAGTTCCCCAATTCCCTATATATAGCTAATTAGTCCAGATGTTATATATTCTAAACACCTATATGTATAAGAATATATCATTGTAAATATGTTATATTATAATGAGATGAAGAAAAATCTGAGGGAATCAATTGCTGCAAATCCCTTATATGTAGCAGATGCTACACCTCAAACAGAGTGCTACACCTCACTCAAGTGTTTGCTGCCCCATAGGGTATCGGGCCCTTCTGAGCATTTGGACGGCCAAGCGAAGGGTGTGAGAAGGGGTTAAAACGTTGCAGTAACAATTCACACACTTGGTTCAGAATAGAATTGAAAAGTGTTTAATATTAGTTGTGTGTAGTACATTTACACTGTTCTTAGCATTGCTGCCTTGCAGTGCTGAAACCATAGGATTGATAAAAGCCAAGGCCCTATATGTGTGGAGTTTATGTGTTCTTCTTTTTGCACCAATTGCCTCCAAAACGTACATCGTCTACAGAGGACAGGTAAAATGGCTGCCTACAACAACCAATTTGGTACTTGTTTCCTAGCACGGCGCCCCCGATTTTTATTGTATTACATCTTATACAATTGCATGCATCGCATGCAATATAGCGGCATGCGATGCAATCCGATTTTTAATTGTGCAAGCACCCTGATGGGTGCTTTTAATGTTAAATGCACCCCCATTGGCAACGCCACCCCCACTATCAACGCCAACCCGAAGCATGGCGAGCTCAGCAAGCCCGCGAGGGGCGGCGGTACGCGTCCTCCAACCTTTTCATACCCCCACTATCCACATCGGCGTGGAGCTGATTTTAGATAGTGTGGCGAGCGCAGCGAGCCACCAAGCCCGAAGCGTGGCGAGTGCAGCGAGCCCCATGAAGGGACACGGATTACTTTACATGTATTGCGCGTTCGCTCATCACGCTTCGGGCTCGTATTCCACATCCCCTCATGGGACTCGCTGCGCTCGCCATGCTTCGGGCTCGTATTCCACATCCCCTCATGGGACTCACTGCGCTCGCCACGCTTCGGGCTCGGTGGCTCGCTGCGCTCGCCACACTAAAATTTAAAATCAGCTCCACGCTGACGTAGATAGTGGGGGTATGAAAAGGTCAGAGGACGTGTACCGCCACCCCTCGCGGGATCGCTGCGCTCGCCACGCTTCAGGTTGGTGTTGATCCTGGGGGTGGCGTTGACTATGGGGGGCCATTTAACATTGTAAGGACCCATCAGGGTGCTTGTACAATCAAAAATCCTATACGATCGCATCGTATGCCATTGTATGACATACGATACGATATTTTATTGTACAATATCGCATCGCAAACCATCGTATACCTTATTTAGTGTAATGGTATATGATGCGATGGACGCCGCGCTAGGAAACAAGTACCACCAATTCTATTCTATCAATCATTTCTTTAGTAATGCGCTCACTATAAAATAACTAAAACCTCATTGGTTGCCATTGGCAGCACCGCGACTTGTTATCTTTAAAAGGTTTATAAGCTCCCATGGGACAGGACCAGATGTGAATGATTCAATATCCTCTGGAAGGCATTGTCTAATACGAGAATGCTGTACCAATAAGGAGCATGATGGATAATTGTGCTATTACATATGGAAAGTGAGAAATGCATTGACGTTACTGCAAGACTATGGACACAGTGTCCTGTTCTTACCATGACATTGGCCACTCTCTGCCAGAAATGTCGGATGCACCAAACGTGTGCTGGCACTGAACTCGTCATCAGAGTCCTGAATTGACTGCTTGGCACTAGCACTTAATAACCACCTCTGGTTGTCATGGAGATGGGGTGATGGAGTAGGGGGATGTAAATGTTCAATAACTGAAGCACTAGAAGATGAGGATGGCATGGGAGAACCTGGGGATAAAAATAAAGTTGTACAAATAGAAATTAGAATCATGCATAACAGCATGCAAAAGCAAATCAAAACAAAACAAAAAAAAACACATTATAAATGCAGGCTTAAAATAAAATAAAATAATATTTCTTACACTTAAGTAACATAAGTCAAATAACAAAAGATTGCCATGCAGCAAAAATTTGGGGAAATAAAGACAGTTGTATGAGGTTAATGTACTGAGTTATAGCTAATCTATGTTTAATGGTCTTCAAAGTCTTCAAACACTTATGTACACAAAAAGTTACATTAAATGAGAAATGCTTAAACAACATTCAAAAGAGAGAAAGAGAGATAGAGAGGGAGAGAGAGAGGTGCAGACAGCTAATGAGTGTCCCTGACTAGTGCACAGTACCAGCAGCAATTCACAAATGCTAATCTGTATAATTACATCCTGCCTGTAGAGGGAGCATCCTGCCTAAAAACAAATAACACGTGTCATTTATAGCCCTTGATCATACAAAAGCTGACAATCGTTTTCATTGGTATTCATGCCATAACAATCAGCTGACCAGGAACAATGCAAATCTGCTCCCTACAAGGTAGGGCTGTATTGGTTTTACATCGCACCCTGTCAACCTTCAGTGGTCAACCCAATGTATGTCAACATTAATTGAGTGGACCCTAAGTCTGATACCCACCTATCACCACAAATAGCACTACATGAAACAAGTATATAGATTCCGACTGGCTGTGGTCACAGAAATAAGTACACCATACCAAATGCTTCTCATGAGTTTAACAATACATAAAAATACACTATATACAATACACTATATTGTGTTTGTTCTTTTTTATGTGCCATTGAATGCATGACAAAGTGAATAACCCCTTGTTGGGCTGGTGGGTCACATGCTGACTCACTGTGGTTATCTGGCGAGCTTAGTGGATGGAAATCAACACTGCTATTTGTGAAAATCAGAAAGAAAGTTTGAAATTGAGATTTCCTTTTTCCCCCCTTTTTTCCACTTGTTGTTAATCCATTTTGTATGGTGTACTTATATCTGTGAGCGCAAGCATGTCAAGAACCCATCTACATTTGCATATGATACATAAAAAAAATAGGCAGCATCTTGTGCAAAGTGTTCAAAATAATAGATTACCGGAATAATGTGTGTGTGGTGTGTGTGCAGTGGCGGAACTACGGAGGGTGCAGCTGCTATGGGGCCCGGTGGCTGGGGTGGCACGATGGACAGCGAGCACTCCCCTGCACCCTCTCAAGGGAGCCGCTGGCGCTGCTGCCTCTATGAGACTGAACTGGAATGGGAGAGTAAGGAGCTGGGCAGGCGGGCGGGATCTCGCTGTTCTGGACGGGCACATAAGCTCGGAAGGGGGACTGCGAGGGAGGAGCTGCCGCCAATACCCTCCCCGCCGCCTACACCCATTGTAGTAGCTGCTGCAATCCCAACCTCCTTATGCTCCCCACTAGTGACAGGGGCAGGCGTGGACAATGATTGAAAGCTCCATGTTGTGTAATGGGCTTTGGGGTGTGTCCCATATTGTGTAATGGGCTTTGCGGTGTGTCACATAATGTGTGAGGGGCTTTGCAGTGTGTCCCATAATGTGTAATGGGCTTTGCGGTGTGTCACATAATGTGTAAGGGGCATTACCCTTTGAAGCGAGGCAACACACTTTTTTTTTGAATATGTACATTCTTTATTTTTAAAATATCTATTGGAGGGGCACATTTTTACTGTTCACACTAATGGTGGCCACACGGTGCGATTCGCACTGGTAGAGACCCGAGTTAGGGGGGCCCCATTAAACATTTTGCTATGGGGCCCACAAAGTTCTAGTTATGCCCCCGTGTGTGTGTGTGTGTGGCTAGTGCATGTGTTTGAAGCAAATGTGATGACTTGGCCCCATACATCTAATAAAACTTTGTAGCTTATCCGAACCAGAGAGAATATAACACAACACCCTACAGTTCTTCAAAGTACAACTTCAATGTAAAACTAGACACACAACTAAAAGCTTTACACTGGTGACTATTGATGTCCTACCTCCTATATTATATCAGATAAACCTTCTAAATGATAATTTATTGTATGATTTGAATTTTATTTGAATTTGCATAGCGTACGTAAATTACCACATTCATTGTTGCGTATGATGTTTACACTCACACACACACACACCTCAGGTGGCTGTCTCAATATTAAAAACTCACAGACCACCAATAACGGCCTGAGGTAAATATTATGAGCAACCAGGTATCACAACCTTACATTGGATTACATGCTTTATCAAAGTATTATACTGGGTGACAGCTCATTGCTGGTTTTCTATAGGATTAAATAGTAATTTTCTTTCGCTCTATCAGGATGTATTACCACTCTTCATAGAGTCTCTCCAGGGTTTAACAGCCATACTAACGCCATACATTCCTAGATATACTATCAAAGATTCAATTCTTTGGAGAACTTTATGGCCTTTATTTATTTCAAATCTCCTATTGTAACGTATCACATAATTGCACGATGACAATTTAGTGGTTTTTGTATCACTTTTATCTTGCATGTAAAACATTTCTGGTTTCTCGGAGGTTAGACTTCAACAGAAAAACTGCAATATGTGGTGAAGATAAAATCCCAGAGCAGGGAGACGCTTACTAATCTCTGGAGCATGTCTTATCTCTGCCTCCTTCCATATACTAATCTGGACACACGCTCCCTGCGTTTGTGTAACCTGACGTACAGCACATTCATAACCACATATGATCCCACTCTATCATTTATTTATTGTACCATAATGAGCAGTCTGAGAATTTACACAGAATTCCAGAACTAAAAATACCACAGGATGTTTAGAGCGTTGACTAAATGAAATGAATGTGTGAGTTTCATTCATAAAACATAGACGAACATTTATTTATTTATTAACAGTTTCTTATGTAATGCATACATATTCCGCAGCGCTTTACAGAGACTATTTGAACATTCACATCAGTCCCTGCTCCAGTGGAGCTTACAATCTATGTTCCCTACCACATGTACACACACATTCATTCTAGGGTTAATTTGTTGGGAGCCAATTAACCTACCAGTATATTTTGGATTGTGGGAGTAAACTGGAGTACCCGGAGGAAACCCACGCAAGTACGGGGAGAATATACAAACTCCGCACAGTTAGAGCCATGGCGGGGATCGAACTTATGACCTCAATGCTGTGAGGCAGTAATGCTAACCATTACACCATCCGTACTGCCCCAACATGCAATCATTAATATGTTACATTGTATTTTCTTATTTTCCACATGAAAATCATTAATAATCTATGCGAGTGAAAGCTAATTATAAAGTTATTGCAGTGTAGAATGATTAAGCTGTTTAATAAGTAATATTATTAGTTTATAGTCTACTTTGAGCTCATTTTATGTACACAACTATATACTTGAAAAATGCAATAATAATATATTATGTAAGACTCATTATGATGCTGGTTATAGTACACTGTAGAACGTTAGTTAAGTAATTATACCGGCAATACTGAAACCATGAAAAACACACACACACACACACACACATATACTGTATATACAGACGCACACATACAAAAAGTTGATATATATATATATATATATATATATATATATAAAAATAATAATGCATTATATATTTAGACTTGGGTCCCATCTCCAAGATATCTGATGGGCGGCTTTGACCGGTGGATAAGGGACTGATGTGAATATTCTCTGTAAAGTGCTGCGGAAAATGTGTGTGCTGTATAAATAACTGGTAATAAATAAACAAATACCATGTATACTCGAGTATAAGCCTACTTTTTCAGAACAAAGTTCATTTACAAAATGTTTAAAAAGCAGAGTCCTACACGTTTCAGAGCCGTTTTTATGCAGTGAGAATGGCTCTGAAGCGGTATTTAGTAAAAACAACAGATTACAGACCTGTGATAGGCTGTCCCCTGCATTCTGCCTTGAAACATGTTCAGGGGATTAAACGGGTTGACTGATGTGAATGGTACCTAAACGGTATTTAAAACGGTAATCTACTGCAATGTGAAGGTCCAGACCCGTTTTAAATACAGTTTCAAAATACCGGTTTTTAAAACGTTTAGGTAGTGTGAAAGTGGTATAAGTGTATGTTTCTATTGCTGTTTTTAAATCCACTTGGGAGCTTAAAAATAAATAAATAAATCACTGTTAAGTAGATCTACCCCAGGGAGTGAGAATCATGTATAGTTTGTATTGTTTGTATTGAAATAGACAGAAAATATACAGTATGTTATTTTTTTCTAATTTTGTACATTTCCTAAGTAGGAAGTACCCAGAAGATGTATCCAGCACCTCACCAGCAGCTTGTTTGCCCGATGGACATTACTCATACAGGAGATACACATACGCCAGACCAGGTTATAAGCACAAGAAATGTTTTGGGGTTTTTTTACATTTATTTTGAAAGCAAAATATGCATTCATCATGAGATCTGATTAAAAAAAACAACAACTCAAAAATCCAGCTGGGTATAGACTTTCTTCTTATGTATAAAGGTGCCCATACACTAGTAAGATTTATCTTCAGATCTGGCTGGTTGGAACAAAAACATGGTTATGGATGAGTGACAGTTTGTCAGTTTTCCAGCATTTCCAAGCAAATGGTCATCTGTCATTTGCCCTCATCCATAACCATGTTTTTGTTCCAACCAGACAGATCTGCAGATAAATCTGCGTATGTATGGCCACCTTTAGTAGAAGTAAAAAATAAACTATAGCTACTGTAGATAGCTTTGAAAAAGTCCCAATTGTAGGACCAAGCACTTCAGCAGATTTAACAGATCAATGGGAGAACGTGTTTAACAATTAATAGCAAACCCTGCACCAATTTACTGGAACACACTACGGGCGGATTGTGTATACAAAGTGTGATCCGCTGTCTGGGAGCCGCAGCCATTAACAAGGGAGAGAACTGGAGGTTTCTAAGCAAGTTGGGATATAAGCTGGAGCTGGAGTTGTGTTACAGATGCAGCATTCATAATTGAGAGGGGACTATCCAGGTAGACCAGTGGTCAGGGAACTCGGTCCTCATTACCCCACACAGTGCATGTTTTGCAGGTAACCCAGCAGGTGCACAGGTGTACTAATTACTCAGACACCTTTTATAAGGTCCGCAGGTGGAGTTAATTATTTCAATTGTGATTCTGTGAGGAGACCTGCAAAATATGCACTGCGTGGGGTAATGAGGACCGAGTTCCCTGACCACTGAGGTAGACACAGCTATATGCCAGAGCAGGGAACACAACCTCCCAAGCAAACTGTAGGATTAGACCGAACTGTTGGTATGACAATGTGAAGGACTGAGTATGGATTATTTAATGCAGCTTTACTGTCTGCTGCAATTGGTTTATCTATTAACCACATACTGTATAGTATTTTACACAGCTGGATATTGTTATTCATACTCTTTTGGTTTTAAATTATTTTAATACTCATATACAGTATGTTGAGGTTATTATCTTTGTATGTTTAATGCACACAGAGTTGTTCTGATTAGTTCACCCTCCCAAAAAAAGCAATCTCTTTGTTTTGTCATCGTTAATAAATCTACAATAGAGGGCGGGATGTACTAAGCCTTGAAAAGTGATAAAATGGAGAGTGATAAACCCGGCTCCAACTACTCAGCTCCTACCTGTCATTTTTCAAACAAGCCTTTGCTGTGGCAGTTAGGAGATGATTGGCTGGTAGTTTATCACTCTCCATTGCATCACTTTTCAAGCTTAGTACATCTGGCCCTAAGGAAGTTGTGAATTTTGAAAATAATGCCTTTACTTTACTCAGCTGGCTTTTAATCAACTTGTTCCATTGCCCCTTCACTTTTTCCCTAGAATTCTGATGGCATATTCCAACCACTTGGCCCATCTTTTCTGCCTTAACACATATACACATACATACACTTAAGCTGGATATACACTATACGATATGTTCCACCGCTGACATCGGCGGTGCTCCGAAATGAACAATATAGGGCATACACACTGAACTATATTGTTAACGAGTGATGTCCCCCAGACCCGCTTAATATGTATCATTGACGATATAAGCAACATTTCAAATCATGTTTAGATGACAGAGGGGGGTCGTTAATGATCTGGGGGAGCGTGCATTGTTTACAGTATAGTACGTACACACTAGATGATATACACGATAATATTGTTAATGATATGGTTATCATGCATATCATTTACAAAACCTTATACTGTGTACACAACTTTACACACTTGGGTTAATATTTGTCAGGAGACAATTAACCTAACAATATATTTTTGGATTTTGGGTGAAACCTATGTACCCAGAGAAAATCAATGCAAGCGTGGGGAGCATATACAAACTCCATACAGTGCCTATTTTATAGCAAACATGGACATGCACGGAACTCAGAAAGGGCTGCTGTAATAGTTTTGCCTACTTACTTGCTCTGTTAAATCTCTTTATTAACTATTTGTTATGGGGCTGATGCATTAGACAAAAATCGGGAAAGGGTCAGGGGACCGGAAATATCCAAACATACTGGATTTCCCTGACTCGCCGTTTTTGACCCATGATGATCAAAATGATCAGGATCAGTGATTCTGGGATCTTTATATACCCCATACACAGAAGCCGACCCTGACGCAGCTGATATAGTTAACAATATGGGCCGTGGGCGGCCTTTATTGTACATTCAAACTGAACGATATTGGCCACTGATATCTTTCAGTGACATCACCAAGAGATCCCGAGCATGCAGGTCCTTTGGCTATGTAGCCAAATTGACCAGCAAATTTAGTAGACATCAATCATCATTAATGATGCACAGTGCGAATCATTAACGATATTGAGTGTGCACACTAGGTGATATATTGAACGATATCGCTCAGAAAGCCCTTTTTGAGCTTTATCTTTCACTGTATCCTCTAGTGTGTATGCATGCTGTTTTTCATCAATCTATCAACTGGTTACTGTTCGCTGTATTGGATAAGACAGAACGAGGAATAGGAGCCACCAATGTACGGTCCACGTTACTTAAGTATCCTTTTCCTGAAACACTGTAATTCAAATTAAACACAATTTAAAAAAACTGAATTCCCAAATATCATGTTGACTTCCCCTTTAAGAACGTAGCATGGGATGATACTGTACAACTGAAGGCTGGTGATAAACTTGGCCCAGTGTAATTCTGTATATCGTTGCAGTATCTCTTCCAGCAACCACTGATGAGCGAAAATGATGCAACAAATGGGATGAAAACAGATGTTTTGTAGGTTATTCTATTGTCACTAGACTCAAACATTCATTACTGGCAATTGCCAAAGAGTTCCATCCTTGTAGGAGGGAAACACATGGCATGTAGAAACTTAAAAAGGAATTAGCTACCAAAATTTCTATTTTAACCAAGGAAGGCTAAATTCAGCAGCACTTTTCTTCATGCTTTTAATTATAAATTCATTCTGTACTAAAGACCCCCTGTTTTCTAGTCAACCTGTAAAACTTGGCACTGGCATTTATTTCTCTGCTGGATATTGCAGCCTTATACAGTCAACCTGCGGTGACAGTTATCTCTTAATTAAAACTCTACATGCAAATAACGCTACAGAAAAGTGGTCTTGCACAGCCTCTGAAAAGCATAACCATTTATACTTGAGCTATTTCTTTTCCTTCCTATGGCTAAAACACTGAAAGAACTCATTGTGACGGACGTAAAGAATTCCAGAACGTGTTGTGCAGCTGGCCAATTCTTTACTAATACAAATAAAACAATGGGAAGCTGGCAAATCCTTCCAAAGGGGATGTAAGTTGCTTTAAACTAATAGAGAATTGTGTTTCCTTGCTATCCATTCATCTAATTAGATATGAAGCTATATATGCAAATGTTTTATGAACGAGAAGAGGGCGCCCTGGTGAGTGTGAAGAACAAGGCATTCTCATAGCTGCTACTTATCTCACATAAAACATAAAGGAAATTATATGCATAATAATACATGCAAAACCGATGCATCCGCAGTGATTCCCCACCAGAGCAGGGCCCCCACGCATATGTCCAGCAATCCCTCCCCTGCTCAAGTTCTCTCTAGATTATGGGGATTCAGTGTTACAACCCTGTTATTAGGAACTTATTTTGATTTATCGGTGGTTCCCAACCTGGGATACTAGTACCCCCTGACGGTATTCTGTAGGCCAGTTGGGGGTATTTGAAAATAATATTAGTAATGGCAGAAGATGGAGACGAAGTCTCCCGATGGCAGAAGTCTCCTATTTCCATGGAGACGGAGCACGTTGCATCACTTCCAGTTCCGTCTGCAGCAGGGTCGGACTGGGACCAGAAATCTGCCCTGGCATTTTGAGCGCACAGAAATGGGGCGTGGCCTCATGGAAAGGAGGCGTTACCCATTACACATTATGGAACACACCGTAATGCCCATTACATATTATGGAACACACCGTAATGCCCATTACACATTATGGAACACACCGTAATGCATTTGCCAGAAGTGCCAGATGGTCAGTGCGGCCCTGGTCTGCATAATCATGAGAGTCTTCTCTTGCTTTTGCCCGACCAGCAATCCACTAGGAGCTTCCACCCAGCTCTCATACATCAGCGTTCATCTGCCCTGCGCTGACACGGGTGGAGATGGGAACCCCAGAGACAGTAAGACAGCCAGCTGCCATACACAGAGTAACCCAATTCCTGACCGCACATTACTTCTCCGCTACTCCTTAATATAAGGACACATATACCACTCACTTTCACTCCACTTGTAAGTACTGTGGATATTTTAAATTGAGAGGAGGGAGTACTCATAAATTGAAAAACCTAATCAAGGGGTACGGGAGAGAAAAATGGTTGGGAACCGCTGAAATGTAATAGGACTCCAACACAAAATAGCCATAATAAGATCAAATTGTATTGCCACCACTGTCAACACATATCTTAAAATAAAAGGCTAACACTGCTTCCACCACTATGGGGGGATTCAAGTGTGTTGCCTGCCGTTAGGCAATAGATGGAGTGTCATGCCCCACGAAGTATGTGTCTTCATATGCTGTTCAGTTACTGTCATGTTACTATTGCAAAGCTTTGCATCTTGTGAAAATTGTCCTTCTTGGCTCCTGAATGGCCTCTGATGTCATTAGCCCTGCCTTTCTTCCCATCTCTAGCTCTTTGTGTGTCTGCCATTTTAACCTTAAGTTGATTCCTGTTGAGCTCTGGCAAATTATTATCTTTTACACTACTGTTTTTGTGCATTATTACAAGAATATCAGCTTGAAATGAACCCTCATCTGGATTCTTCAGACATGCCTCTGTGTTGACACTGTCTGACAAAGTCTCCTGGTGTAAGTACTGGTTCACTACAGACACACACAGATGAACGGTCTTAAAGACCTTACATTTACAGCCGGGTTATTGAGTCAGAACATGGAGTGTTGCTCTATTTGGGCGAACACAGCCACCAGTGCTGTCATTGCTGTTATGCTGTTCCGTCATTTTGACGTGTCAGTAACTAGTAAACTATATTTGCAGAGCTTTTCACCTAGACTGCCCAGGAGATGCTAGACGGGGAGGCATAAAGTGTAGTTAATCACATCATGGTGGGAGCCACCTGCCATGAGCAGTGCCACAGTTTTTGACATTATGCATTGGAAGGCAATGCCATAAGGACCAATGGGCCAGATTCTCTAAGCTTCAAAAATGATCAAATGGAGAGTGATAAACAGCCAGCCAATCAGCTCCTACCTGCCATGTCACAGACTGTGTTTGAAAAATGTCAGGCAGGAGCTGATTGGCTGGCTGTTTATCACTCTCCATTGTATCACTTTTGAAGCTTAGAAAATCTGGCCCAATATCACTACAAATGTAGCAAAAGAGACTGCTGGACTTCCGACTTCTAAGCAGAAGTCTACCCTCGTTGAAGTCCAGGAGAGCTCCCTAAAATTCAGGTCACCGGGATATTCCAGAAGAGTAGTATTTTTACCCATACGGCACATATAAGTATATTGACCCCGCTGGGCATGCGGTCAGCATTCTCTAAAAAAAAAAAAATTCACTGTGCTTAAAGAAATAGATCTTTGTTCTTGCATTATTATTATTATCATTACTGTGAAATCTGATATAGACTAATTTAATTTCCTCATTCTGAAATTAGATTTAAAACCCAGAGTAAGCAGAACAAATCTGCCAGTGTACACCATTTAGGACAGCTATGTACTAATACTCATTCTGCTTCCAGTGAGCGGTGCCAAGAAATTTTTGATGAACCTAAAAATTGCGATATAAAGTAAATTAATACCTTTCAAGTTCCACAGACTGCAAGTTGAGTCATTAAATATATATTTATTGCTTATTTTATGGTTAGAATGTCAGAAACACTTATTACAAGGTTTCATAGGACTTTTTCTGCAATGTAAAGCATTCTTGGTTCAAAACAGGTGTATCCATGTGTACGTATAACCGAACAGGAGCAGAGTACCCAGAACTAGTGTTCATTCTAGCACCCGCCATATTTGAAAACCCTTGCAGTTCCTCTTCCCTGTCTGGGGTGTCGCTGTCTGCTGTAGTGCTTCTACCACAGTGTGGTCTGTATATCAGCACTGATATGCAAACCAGACCTGTGCCAGAAACACCACAACAGACAGCGACACCCCAGGCAGGGAAGAGGAACTGCATGGGTTTATAAAGATAGCGGGTGCTAGAATGAACACTAAGAACAGGGATCACCGTTCTTTTGGTGGCTTCATTACGTATAGGAATGGTGTGCAGATCTTTGCGCATTGATCTTGCGGCACAAGTATATCAGGTTAACCATCACTGATTTAACATAAAGCTAGATACATACTAAATGATGCGATGCGATGGGCGATATATCGAAACATCAGCCATCCTACATAAAATGAACGATATATGGAGCAACCAGCAAACGACTGGGTTGGATGACATATTGCCTAGAATGTGCCCAGCATTAAAAAAAAATGAAAACAAATGTGTTGCTATGGGATACTGCACAATATATTTATATAACAAAAACAAACAATAATGAAAAAAACACAAACATACTATTCTTGGATGGGGCTGATTAAGACCGAATTTGTCCCCATTTTAAATGGTGGGGGGGGGTGTCTGTGCATGCACAAAAGATAGGGGGAGGCATCAGTGGAACGCTGGTGTGGCGTTGCCTGCTCGGAATGGGCGGCTGACATCACATGAAGTCTTCGGCGATCAGCGGTGGAAATAATAGTCAGTTCAAAGAGATAAATCATTTCAAGGTCGGCAACCATCAAATTAATTATCTCCCCTCTGTCCGAATGCGAGGGGATATGTTTTCGTACACATCCCTCACATGCTAGCAAGGGGGATGCGGGCAGCGCAGGGGGCCTGAGGCTCAGCAGGGCAGCACTGACCTGTGCGCTAGACCATGCAATCGTTACACACATATCAACAGTTACTATGCCAAATGCAAATTAATAATCAACCCCCAAAAATAAAAAAATACACCTAGCAAGCCATTGTTAGGTACTGTAGGCCTAACAATGGCTTGTCACTGACCTTAGACTCTTTGTTGGTATTAGAATAGAAAATAGTAGAAGTGTTACGATAGGAAAACACCATATGGAGGCAGTAACCATAGCAGCAGATTTGTACTGCAGCTTCTTTACCCTTGACCCAGAACAATAAGTCTGCCTTCAACAATGGAACTTGTAATAACAACAGAAGGCAATATTAAAAAAATGATATATACAGCTCATCATCATGATCCTTGGTACGGCTTGTTAATAGACAAACAAAGCCTACAACAGATAGATGCTATTACGTTTTTGTTTTTTTTCCATGTTTTTAAATAAATTCAGACTTTTGCAATGACTCCATTTCAATGTCCTCCTGTCAGCATAGCTCCGCCCACCACTGTTCAAAGCTGCAGGAAATGGGCAGCATGCAGTCCGGGCGAGCACCCAAATTCAGGACTTTCCTGGACATTCCGATACAGTTAGTAAGTACAGAGGTGTCCTCTTCATCTATTTTTAATTAAGTCATTCATCCTATGTTCATTATTTTTTTTCTGGATTTATGTCTTTTTTTGCAATGCTAATATGATAAAAGCACAAAGTACGTATACACTGTGAGCCCTGGTCACACGGAACTGTGCAGCACCAGGCAACTGAACTACAGTATTACAGAAAATACAAATTCTATGCCCTCAAAACAGTAGTACAAAAGATGCTCTTTGTATTAGCCCTGATAATTTAACGGAGGTGAAAAATACATAGTTTCCTACCCTCCTGCATTCTGCAGGAGACTCACTGAAATAGCAGCAATCTCCCTCTCTCCCTCATTAGTCTAGCAATCTCCCTCATTTCACCTAGCCCATATTACACTGTTACATTTTTTGGGGAGAAAGGAATGAGAGATAGATACATTTACACTGAATCAGCATCACCATTTTCAAGCACTTTACCAAGTATAGTAGCTCTTACTAACTGCTTTGGGACTCATCAACATTTGTATATACAGTAAGTCATTTTAAAAGATTCCTCTCGGTTGTAGCCGTACACACCCACGCTTCTAGGTGCCACATTCACAATCTCTTTTCACAAACTCTCCATATACAGATGGGGCAGGTCCCATCTCGGCAGGGGATGGCGCTGGCGTCGCCAGCCGCCATCCCCCGCCAGCGCCATGGCGATGGTGAGAAGGGGACGCAGGCGCACGAGAGGCGCGCGCGTCCCCTTCCGACGGCGCTTCCATCCGTTTCCCCGGGTCCCCGCCGGCTTGCCGGCGGTAACCCGGGGTCCCCGCCGCCTGCCCGCATCCCCCCCTAACCCTGTCCGTCTCCCTGAGGCGGAGACGGACAGGGTTTCCGTCGCGCTGGCGACTGAGACGCGCGTGCGCGTGAGACGCACGCGCGTCTCAGTGTATTCGCTGGCGCGGCTGCTGGCGGGTCGCCAGCGTGGACGTTCTGGCGATCCGCCAGCCAGGATGGGACCTGCCCCATCTGTATGGAACAAGACACGCCCATTGGGTGGAACATGGCACGCCCCTCAATGGGGCGCTGCGCAAAATTCTACTACCAACTATAGTCTCCCTGAAACTGTTTTTCAAAAGTAGGCAAGTATGGAACAATAGGGGCAACCTCAAGCTTTGTCTCTTCAGGCTATTAAGTTACAACCTTGGGAGATCACTAAAACGAGCTGCTAACTGAATTTTCTACTAAGCCATAAAATGCATCTTGTGCCATATGGAGCACAAACGGTAGGTGAATAAGGAAAGGTCTATATAATGTAAATCTCATAATTTTTCAACCACTGTGCCGTGGCATACAAGTGTGCCCCAGATCTAGAGATGCCCAAACCAGTTTACAGCTGTCACCAGTTCAACTGTTATTTACTGGTCTCTTATTTTCATGTAAAGGGCCAATGTATTTTATTTTTGTTACCTGTGGGGACCAGTGCGATTGTGCGTTATACGGGAGCCTATAGGTTTGTTTTTTCCTGTGGGGTCCAATGTGTTTTGCCCTGTGGGGATCTCACGGTGTGCCTTGGCAATTTTAAAATCTTATTTAGTGTGCCGCAAGGTAAAATTTTTGAAAATCAATGCTCTACATCTAGGGGTTTACCTTTGTATGTGGAAAGCTAATGTATATATCAAGTATCTTTCTTCTTAAGTACATGCTAAGATTAATAATCACCATGTTGTTCAAGATGTAAGATTTTCAATTGAATGAGGAATTTGGGTCTAAATTCCGCATGGATCGCTATTTAGAGAATTCCCAATCTGGTTGATCAACAAATGGCTGCACATGCGCAGTATTCGCATTGCACATAAGCATAATCACATTGGGAATAAATATCCGTATGCATAGCAGTCATATAGCAGTCGCCGTTTTCTGGGTGTGTTTGTAAAATCAGAGGCATGACCAGGCATTTTTTGGGTGGGTCTCTGACGTCAGAGATGACCGCATCCTGTCTCTTTAGCAGATTAGTGGAATCGCTAGACTGGTGCAGATTGAAAACCTGTGTGATTGTTCGCTTTTTGCGAATGGATCTGCGAATGCATTGTTATTTCCGATGCACTTGCAATTTTTCATTCTTTCTTTCTGGGCAGTGATTTTTTGATTAGAGGCAACTACTTTTTCTCTTATTAGCAACCCATGCTGATTTAGGCCCATTG
Source organism: Crinia signifera (assembly GCF_055691185.1). Lineage (NCBI taxonomy): Eukaryota > Metazoa > Chordata > Amphibia > Anura > Myobatrachidae > Crinia > Crinia signifera. Next base: position 95,624,521 of record NC_139217.1, read on the forward strand.
TCCTTGCGATAAAACAATGGGACCTTCCAGTAATAAGTAATGTTACAGAGCTGCTAGAAGCAGAGTGCTTTTTGCAATAATGGGGAAATTGAGAAGTAGAGCTCTACATTTTTATAAAGATTCCTTGATAGATACCTTTGTTATCCCATCCAGATGGCATATTGTTTCTTATGTGTAAACATGGGTATGTAAACCAGTGCCAGATTTTACCTATGGGCTGCAAGACTGCAGCAACCCACCCCAGTAAAATCCACCACTGCACTGACTGGCAGTGACTTCCTATTGGAAGTCCTACCTGCCAGTCACGCGCAAGACATACAGTCCCATTAGGGTGTATTTTCTCCCTCTGGGACAGAAACACCGGGCTGCGATTAGCTGAGAGCTGGCTTCCTGTGGGATTCCACTCCCTGTCTGCCACCTTAGCTGGCTTCTTAGGGCTGCAGTTTATGCAGTCCATACAAGCTGGGGGTTTGCAAAATTACAATTTAATTTTTACATTTTTATTTTAATAAATTCTATTAATTTCCTAAAGTAGTCGAGAATGCCATCTCACATTCATGAGACACAGAACATTTTTCCAGGCTTGTAAGCAACGTCTGTGTCCCATTGAAATAGGGAATGTTTGAGAAAGTTAACTACGAAGAAAGCTACAATATTTCCACACTGATGGCTGCAGAAGTATGTGCTTGCAGTACACTTGATGGGTTCCCAGGTGTCAGATTCTTATATTAAGTAGGCACACAGGGGTTAGCAAGTTTGTGTTCTCTCCAGGACATAGGATTTGCATTACAAAGAGTGGCTGCCACTATGCAGTCCTGTACTGAACACGGTTATGCTAAGCATAGGTCACAGGAGCGACTTTATGTAAATTACAGCTACAGGGCACAAATGTGATAGCAGAGGATTATAGCTACAGCACCAAGAAAAAGCTGCAGCCACAGGAACCCGATGGAATATGCAGACTCCCTTGCATTACAAATGCACACAAGGCAAAATAAAAAACGCACAAAGGAAAACACATTACAGTATTTGCTTTATAAAACATGCGGTTTCCAGGGAGTATTTAAAAAGTGAAATATTTGTGTACAGACAGATTCTTACATTAAGTAGACATCCACAGGGGTAAGCATAGGGGTTGGATAATGCGATATGGCACACCCAGGTAGACCGGTCTCAAAACGGATATGTAATGTGTGAGAATTACCTTACATATACTGTTTTGAACTTATTCTGCAAGACCCTATTGTCGATAGGTGCATCTTGTGCAGAGGTTCTTCCCATACCCCCCAACCCCATCTTGAAGACCCTATTGTAGCCAGTTTTTTGGGCCAATCATCAACAATCACTTAAGGTGCATACAAACTGTACAATTTTTTTTACCCAATTTCGTTCATTTCGGCCATTCTGAAATTGGTCAAAATATCTTTGTGTGAATGTGACGAATGACGAATGATAATGCGCATACCCGCCAGTTGTTCATCAAGGTTGTTCGTCAACTGTGAACACAGCTCAATTTGGATACCTTTCAAAAAGAGCCTATAAACTGTAGCTAGATTTTTCATCTTTTGTCTACATCTTTCATCAACATCCTTCGTTCAAGACACTGGGTGCAAGAAGAATTGGTCATCAATGTCTTTCAACAAAATTAGTAAAAAAAAAATTGTACAGTGTGTATGCACCTTTAGACACAAGGGGTGAAATGTAATAGGATGAGAGACTTGGTAAGAAATCTCCAGGTTTTTTAAAGCGGCAATCATTTACACTTCAAAATCAAAACTGGTGTTGCCGTGTAAATGATTGCCGCTTTAAAAAAACTGGAGATTTCTTACCAAATCTCTCACTTTCTGAATCTCTCATCCTATTACATTTCCCCCAAGGGCTTCTACATATCTATCCTGCTGAGACTTTGTCGTGCTAAGCTTGGTGCAACACATGTGCCAACAACTAGGACCCGCATGTGCATCTAAGTATGTGCGCCCATAGGAATAAATGGGTATCGTACTATGGGCCTTATTTTGGTTCATTCTTTCTGACAAAATCCTTCTTAGATGGGCAAAACCATGTGCACTGCAGGTGGGGCAGATGTAACATGTGCAGAGAGAATTAGATTTGGGTGGGGTTTTACTTCAAAGTGAGATCTATATTGCAGTGTAAAAATAAAGCAGTCAGTATTTTCCCTGCACAGAAACAAAATTACTCACCCAAATCTAATTCTCTCTGCACAAGTAACATCTGCCCCCCTGCATTGCACATGGTTTTGTCCATCTAAGAAGGATTTTGTCAGAAAGAATGAACCAAAATAAGGCCCTATGTCACAGCTCGGTGCACTACTACTCTCCCGGAATGGCTCCCAAAAATCAGTTGCCCCCTCCAAGGAAAGGTGTGTAAACCTCCTGCTTGCCCAGGGACACCCCTGCATCTCCCACCTCTGCCGGTAAAACACTGGCAATTGCGGCTCTCCGGCAACAGCAGCAACGGGGAAATCACTGATAACAAAAATGCCTGCTGCACTATTTGTCTAGACATCCGCGCTTGCACAGTAGAGTCTGAGCAATCCAGTGCTCAGACTCTACTGCACTGAGGAGTGGAGTGGGTGCGGCCGGAGGAGGCTGCACACAGACCTCTTCCTCTCTTAAAACGCCCCAGATGAGAGTGGCTACATCTGTAATCATCAACATTTGAATGCAATAAGTATTTTCATCAGGCTACCTATGTATATATATAAAGCCTCTGGAGCCTGTTCTGGTGCGATCATGAGATGGTGATAGCGATAGTTTGACAGACGGCAGCTCATGTATCACGGTTGTCTTTGGTAAATGTGCAGTAATTAGATTAGGGAAATGGTCGGTGAAGGACATTGTCAGCTGCAGCTTGTTAAATAGAGAGATCTTACACTGCTTATATTACTTTATTATTTTTTATATCATCAGCATGTTCTATTGCGCTTTACAATTGGCAACAAACAGTAATAAATAAGACTGGGTAGTAACAGTCCGCGCCCAATTTTCTGACATGCAGAAAATCAACAATTTTCCACAATTTTCAGTCGAATGTATAAGTGACCGATTTAATAAAAGTGGCGATTTTTTTTGACTGTCGAATGTTGGAAAAGATGCGGATCGGTGAATTACTTGCTGATCCACATATTTCAGTCGAAAATGTATCAAAGTTTTACTATTTTCGGAGAATACAGATTTGACTTTAAACAACCTGCATCGGCGGAAAATCCTTTAAAAAACAGCCACATTGAATATGTATGCGCTGATTTTTCGACTATTCTGGAGAACATTCAATACCCCCCCTAGAGGTAAGATTGGCCAGCTCATAAATTTACAATCTATAGGCTTTGCAGGTCTACACTAAACCAATATGCTGGATTATACCCTATATTATATTTACACACATATATTTAGGGTAAAGTTGTAAACATTGTAAAGTTGTCCTTTTACACACTTTTATTGTGCAAGTTTTTCTAAAGAGTATTAAGAAAACTATTTATAATTTGATGTCAATAATATGACGGCCGAGCCACCCTCACATTCCACATTTTCCACCGTGAATATTAATAAGCATTTATTGTTGTAAGCAATCAGTTATTAATTGTCATATATAATTCATAGGTTAAAACACTCATTTATTATTTACATACTTTCCTCATATTTAACATGTTAATTATTAATATATGCATTGTATTGTTTTTGTTTTGATCACTTATAAATGTCATTATTTAATGTCAAAAGATTATTTTCTTCCACCAAACTGTAAATAAAAAAATAAAAAAAGAGAAAAATCCCAAAAGCATAAACAATGGCTATGAATACAGATGAGAAATATTTCTGCTACTACTATAAAATAAAGTTTTTAATATTAACAATCCGGTACTTATGTAGTATCTGGGCTGCCGATTTCTAAATCGGGTCGGATCGGGAGATCGCATCGCATCGCATGCGACCATGCGATTCGATGCGATGCGATGCGATGACCCGATTTTTCCATAGGAATCAATGTTAAAATGGACTGAGTCCATTTTAACATGGAATTCAATGGGAAAAATGGGTCCTTTTCATACCCCTACTATCCAAGTGGGCATGGAGTTGGATATAAACCTGTGGCGAGCGTAGCGAGCCACCGAGCCCGAAGCGTGGCGAGCGAAGCGAGCCCCGCGAGGGGACGAATACCGTCCCCTCGCGGGGCTCGCTTCGCTCGCCACGCTTCGGGCTCGGTGGCTCGCTACGCTCGCCACAGGTTTATATCCAACTCCATGCCCACTTGGATAGTAGGGATATGAAAAGGACCCATTTTTCCATAGGAATCATTTTGACATTGATTCCTATGGAAAAATCGGGTCATCGCATCCGATATCGGATGCGATGCGATGCGATGCGATATCGCATCGCATCGCATCTGATTGTATGCCTTAACTTAAGGCATACAATCAAAAAATCGGCAGCCCAGATACTACATAAGTACCAACAATCCTTTTCTCTAACAAGCAATACATACATTTAAAAAATATGATAAAATCAACTCAAACAATCTATCCAGGGCATTCTTAAGAGAAGAGGCTTGTGTTCAGTCTTATTCTGGGTCCCCTTCTCTGTAGCCAGCTGCGTTCTTGACTTTGGGTCCTAGTGTCACTAGGGAACCCTAGCGCTGTCCCAGAGTCTAGTGCCCATGACCAAGTTCTCTGGAAATTGCACTGCAGCATTAAATCCATTAATCAATGCTACTACCTGCATTGAAAAGCCGACGGATAGTAAATCTAGCCCTTAGCACGCACTACAGTAGGAGCAAGTTTCATCTTTGCTCCTTTGGTCATGGCTAGCCATGGCTATTCTATTGTTCTCAGCTGCAATACAATACATATTGCAGCTGAGAACAATAGAATAGCCATGGCTAGCCATGGCCAAAGGAGCAAAGATGAAACTTGCTCCTACTGTACTTTCTGACACTGGATCTGGAACATTGCTCAAGCTGTGAAGCTGAGTACACACTAGCTGAGATGTGTAACCAACGAGATTGCAGATGATGGGACCTCGCAGAGGGTGCCAGCACCGGAAAGTGCATACATACTTGCCGATGCTGGCAGCAACACTGTTCTGGTGCCTGCCATGCTGCATTCCACAGAATGGCCTTCACTAGTGAAATCATTTGTTGTTCATTTGTGCAGACAAAGGGCCAGATGTTTCAAGCTTCAAAAGTGATAAAATGGAGAATAGTTAACAACCAGCCAATCAGCTCCTACCTGTCATTTTTCAAACCTAGCCTGTAACATGACAGGTAGGAGCTGATTGGCTGGCTGTTTATCACTCTCCATTTTATCACTTTTCCAAGCTAGATACATCTGGCCCAAAGGAGGATGTCGCTGACAACATATGGAAGCGTACACATTGGAATATTTTAATGGTTTGTCATTCCGAACGGTCAGTCAAATTGTTCAAAATATTGTCTAGTGTGTACCCACCTTTAGACCAGAGTCCTTATTTACTTGTGGAATACAAAGCTATATGACCAAATCTGCTACTATATCCTGTTTTCACAGTGGCTTTTTTGTAGCTAACTGCACGTTAGCAATTGAGCACCCAAAAACACAAATTGTCACTGATTCATGTCTCCTACAAAGGAAACTTTCAGAGACTTATTAATTAAATGCTGGACCATGTATTAGGACAACAAGTAATTTAATATTCTGCGTACACAAATGTAAATGAGCGGTTAAACTGTGCTGTAATGAGAAAAAAGAACATAGGGAGCTCTCTGCACGTGCGAGGGTACTTAAAACCAGACAAATGGCTCTATAAAAACGTTTGTGCATTGACCTGTGTCTAAGGGAGCCATAGTATCATCCATCACTTACCCGATGCCAAGGAAATAGTTGATCACAAAATGCCTCTAAAAAGTTCCAACCAGCTTTTAAATGTTATGTTCTTCATGAATTTTCATGGAGGCACTTTCCTTGTATCCGCTACGTCTTTCATTACTGCTCAAAAGTATATTTTTAAAGATGCTTTTTACTCTGTTTAACCTTGAGGTTACAGCAGAGCAGTGGCGGAAAAGGGTCTCCGAGGTTAATGCGGAGGCCCATTCTTAGTGATAGTTATTTGACCTGAGAATAATGTGAACACACTCAGCTAAACTAGGTCTCCTTGGGACAGAGACTACTAGTCTGGACAATAGCTGTAAAATAGCACGTCCTTAGAGCATATATGCAACCACAGATCATACGGCCTCGGTAGAAATACCGAATCCAGAGAAATCACAGCACCGTAAAAGCTGCCTTACAGATGATGTTACCGGTGGCAGATGCAGGTGATGGAAGAGAGCTGATAAAACGTGTGCTCATGACCAGCTTAAATCGTGACACCCACCTAATAAAAAGGCAAAATGCATGCAGTGGTGGCCACCAAACGTGTTTCCGGAAGGTGAACATCACCCTTAAGAGCTCGAAATATGACCATTTATTAAGTACATTTAAAACAACCCATTTCTATTCATTAGAACTGATTATGGATAAAATCCTTACCAAGAAACATATAGGCATTCTTATAGGCATATTGCATAAGGAATTAGCTTAACCCTTTGAGTGTCAACATTGCTGTAAGCGATCCTCAAAATATCCGCTATTGCTCACACCGACACAGCCAAGTCAATTCGTTGAAGTTTAGTTAAATATTGCAAAAAATGAAATAAAAAATAACAGTCGCTGGGAACGGCGCTGGCATTTTTTAGTAGATATTTTGAGGATCTCTCACAGCAACATTGGCAGTCAAAGGGATAATAAAAAAGGGCAATTTTCACAACTATTTTGACAAATTTAAAGATCTCCTTAACTGTGCTATTGTATCAAAGGATCCTAATGGAGCCCACACAAGCACCGTTGCCGGCGGTGCGATGCTGTACGATGGGGTGCGCGCTCCCACGGCACCTCATCGTACAGTACAAAAAGTATGTGCTGCACATACTTTTTGTACTAGCTTTTTCTAGCATAGCATCGCATCGCATGCACATCGTATGCACAAGGCTAGTTAAGCCCACAACGCACGCCGGGATCGGTGCGTGTGTGGGCTCCTTTAGTTGTGGAGTTTGTAGGCTCCCTTCTCAGGGCAGAAGAATGAACATCTTATTTCGGGACAAATAATTTATTCATTGAATAATTGTGAGGTAGTATTAGTTAGAACCATAGGCCACCACCATCTGTTTTGTTTTTGTATTATTCTTTATGTACAGTACAGTATGTCACCTACAATATATATTATAAATGGCACTGTCAGGAGGCACATACCCCTTGGTCCTTACAGTCTAAAATCTCAACAGGGTTACATGGTGTGGAGGTAATCTCTTTCCAAACTATGGATATATATTGTGACTGAGCACCCAGGGTAATGCCACTTGGACAAAGGGAGAACATAAGGCCTTCACCCAATCAGTGCCCAGGTTGGAACTGAAGCCCCAACATTGCAATGCTCACCACTATGCCACAGTAATATGTTATTTTGTAGAGAACAAAACAGAAAAAAAATGGTATTAATATTCTGCACACAGAGCATTTCCCTCTAAAAGTCTGGTTATAGCACAGGAGAAATATAAACCTGTCCCAGTTGGTATAAGTACTGTATGTGCACACTGTGTAATCCATGAATTTATTTTTCAGCCATTGTAAAGTAATTGTAGAAACCGCTAAATAACAGAAACTCGTTTAAAACACCAGCGTGTAGCATGCCACAAACTGAGAGTCCGTTTGGAGAAACTAGTTATCCTAATCTTTTTTGGAATACGTGGAAAGAACCTTTAATTTGCTGTTTACTCATTCTCGCAAATAACTTCGTTGCTTCAACAACGCTGAATTTTCTTGTGTTGTGCACGCAGTGGTATTAACAGAATTAACGACAGTAAGTAATCATCGATTCTCGCCCGGCAAGAAGACACTCCCGGATGAAACAGGAAATTTGCTGGACACATGTCTCATTACAGTCAGTGGGCAATTTATTATTTGTGGCTGGAGTAATGCTTATCAGTGGCGTAGGCCCACGTGGAGAAAATGTTTCTCTCCGGGAAATAAATGTAGTATCATCAGTAGGAAACCAGAAGTCTTAATTGAAAATCCTCAGAATGATCAGCGTAGTTAGATTACTACATTGCAGTGGAATACCCTGAAAACAGGCTGTTACGTGTGTGTGTGTGTGTGTGAGATGCTTCCATCTATGGCCTAATCAATAGAGTGAATGTTTCCTGTATTGCGCGTACTTAAATTGCACATGTAAATGCTCAAATCACAAAGAACCAGCAATAAAGGCCTTATTCTGGTTCACTCTTTCTGACAAAATCATAGTTATACCCCTTTCAGACAGAAAAGTCTGAAAATCCCGGAAAATACACGGCATTTCAAATGCCGTGTCAATTTGCCGGGAGCAGCCTGACCCCCCTTCACACAGAAGAACAAAATTACCGGGTTGAAAATTTCTACCTGGTAATTTGCTGAAGAACACGGGTATTTCTTCTGTGTGAAAGGGTCAACACGGGTCATAAATCCCGTGTCCTCGACCCTGGTCATTTCCCGGGTCGGAGACACGGGATTTACGACACGGGTGTGCCCTTTCACACAGAAAAAGGACCCGTGTATTTAATGAAATTCCCGGGTGGAACTGCTTCACCCGGGTATCTCATTTTCTGTGTGAAAGGGGTATTAGATGGACAAAACCATGTGCACTGCAGGGGGGCAAATGTAAAATGTGCAGAGAGAATTAGATTTGGGTGAGTTATTTTGTTTCTGTGCAGGGTAAATACTGGCTGCTTTATTTTTACACTGCAATATAAATCTCACTTTGAAGTAAAACCCCACCCAAATCTAATTCTCTCTGCACAAGTAACATCTGCCCCACCTGCAGTGCACATGGTTTTGTCCATCTAAGAAGGATTTTGTCAGAAAGAGTGAACTAGAATAAGGCCCTAAGTTATTTTCCATACTAACTAATAATAAATACTAAATTAAATATTTCTTGTGTAAAAATCTAAGCCATTGCGCTATTGGGCAAGCCGACATCAGGGCCCACAGCATATTAATCATCCTGCATAAACACAATTCTTCATCATAAAAGGCATTAGAAAATAACAATATTAATTATGTGAATTGATAACCAAAGCCATGCTTGAAAAAAAACAAAATCAAATGAGATTACTTTCTGAAAACCATCTGCCGCTTCCATAAAAAAGGAAAAACTATCATATCTTTCTTATTTGTATTTCCGATTTCATTATTCTTTCAATGAACAGTTACTATAATTAGGAACGTCGCTTTAATGGTGTAGTTTTGTTCTTCATTGTGAACTTTGCCTAGTTAGAATTATTTGGTGTTTAAAAAGGGAACTCTGTAAATAAAGAGCCTATTCTAGAAAGGGTTACAATACAATTGTCCACTTGTAAGTAATTGAAATCATTCTTGCAGTTTTACTACCAACTCTCATGTGGGTAAATCAGCCAACCAGTGGCAGATTTTACCGATGGGATGCAGGACTGCAGCCCCCCAAGTAAAATCCGCCACCGCACATTGGGCCAGATACACTAAGCTTCAAAAGTGATAAAATGGAGAGTGATAAACAACCAACCAATCATCTCCTGCCTGACAGTTTTCAAACACAGCCTATGACATGGCAGGTAGGAGCTGATTGGCTGGCTGTTTATCACTCTCCATTGTATCCCTTTTGAAGCTTAGTGCATCTGGCCCAGTGTCAGTAAAGCCAGTGGCAGTCTGTGACTGCACTAACTTCTCTGTGACTGGCAGAGACTTCTGATGGGCTCGCGTAGGGCGCGATGAATCACCTAGTATATATATATATATATATATATATATATATATATATATATATATATGCACACACATAAACATGCTTCACACATGAAGGTGTTAGTCTTGCAATCCCAGCAGATGCAAGACTGTCTTCAGATTTCTCTTGCAAGCCGTGACTGTAGGTTGCAGGTTATATGAATACATAGATAGGTATGCCCAGATGATTTGCACAACTCACAGCAGATTAGGCTGATTTGAAGGGTTGCAGAAATCTCAGAAAATATGTTGTTGATCTGCTCAAGCTTGCAGCACAATTTATAACATTCAATTTATGGAACTTCTGTGGCCTTACCGATATGAAGGCCAGCAAATCAAAGTTCCAAAGAATCTTGAGAATTAATTTACAAAAGATGAAATCCAGAAATAGAGATGCAGTGCATCATACCAAATGGTGATTCTCCAAATAGATCAAATAAAATAATAACAATAACAATTTATTTGATAAAATTTGCAGGTCAAATACTAAATTACAGTCTACTTTTAATGCTACATATAATGCTATACATATAATGGTACTTTAGAGAAACACAGTTAGTTTGGAACGGAACATATACCAATAAAACAGCTGAATAATCCAGATATCCTCTCTGGGAAATGATAGAGTTATTTATCCTGCTTATTGCTGGTACACCGATGACTGGCGTGTGGTGCTATCCCCGCACTCAGCAATTTCCTGTGCTGCCTTCAGCTACTGCGCTTGCATTGTAGATTCCCCCACAGAAAACAGCATAAAGAAAACCTGAGAGTGTGCGCTGTCATACAGCCCTGAACCTTTTATATGGTTCAGAGACTTGTAAAAATATGCACACTGCAGGTGGGGCAGATGCAGAGAGTTAGATTTGGGTGGGGTTTGTACTACAAACGGATATCTATATTGCAGTGTAAAAATAAAGCAGCCAGTATTTACTCTGCACAGAAACAAAATAACTCACCCAAATCTAACTCTCTCTCTGCACATTACATCTGCTCCACCAACAGTACACATGGTTTTGTCCATGAGAGAGACAATGGGGAAGATTCTCTAAGAATCTCCGCCCCCCTTCGCCGCCCATCGCATACTTAATTATCGCATATGCTGTAACATATGTGATAATTAAGGCAAAGGACAGCTCTTGCGTTAAGAGCTGTCCTTTGCGGTGGGAGTCGCCGGGTCCCAGCAGGTCCCGGCGGCTCCCCCCTCCCTCACACACCCGGCGCTGCTGCTGCTGCGCCGGGCTCTCCTCCTCCCTGCACCCGGAAGAGGATCAGTGCAGGGAGGAGGTCACAGGTCCGGGCAGCACAGCGCTGTGCTGCCCGGACACAGGTGAGGGGGCGATGCGGGGCGGCGAGGGGTCGGCGCGGGGTGGCGGGGGGTTGCGGTAGAAGCCCATTGGCTTCTATGGGGCATCGCGTTAACCCGGCGGGGGATGCTTAGAGCATCCCAAAATGCGGTAAAAACCCTGATAATGGGGTTTTTACCGCATTCCTTGTTTAGAGAATCTCCCCCAAAGTGCTTTTGCAAGTGATACAGAATCAGGCCCAATGTTCAGATCAGCATCTCTATCCAGGGGCGGATCTAAACTTTTCTCCTAGGGGGGGCGGTTTACTGTGTAATCTTGACTCCTTCCTTTGGCAGTCCTGACTCCTCCCCTTGCCAGTTCTGATTCTTCTATCACACAAATACATATGACTCTGTATGTCATTATATAGTATTTTTGGTGGGGCAGAGGTGTGTTACTGCACTCCCAGTGCAGCCTGTCCCCATTACACCTGGGAGCCATGTACCGATAAATGCCGCTCACAGCTGATAAGAACATGCTCGCCCCTCGCTGATTTTGCTGGGGGAGGCACCCGACAAAACTCCCCTGCTGCCGCCCGGGACTTGGACACGGCGGAAAGAGAAGAAACATCAGCGCAGCGTGACTACTACTGGCCCATCAGAGCAACAGCTGCAGGCAGATCTTTCCCCAGGCCCAGTGTCAGAGGAAGTGACGGGTGCAGCACTGGCGGCCGTGTGTATGGAAAGGCTGTGCGCAGGAAGGGACATGGAAGTGATGGCTACCGGTCAGGAGCAGATCTATGGTGAATTAATGGTCTATATACCGTCACTTTGTTTTATTATTATTCATATGATAACACAGCTCTAGACCTTACGTGACCCCTTTTTAAAGCACCTTGATGTACAGCCATAGATGATGCATGAATGGATACTACCACAAAGCAAGACTGAACAATATGCACATTTTATTTCCCTACATCTAGAGGACAGTGGCTGTGTAACCTGCATTCTTCAGTCACACATTCCCTTTATAAACCAATAACCAAGTTAACTGAAGAAAGCATTTTTATTGAAGCAAGTCTGTAAATGTGTCTGCTTTCCTCAACACTTACATCTTTATAATATGTAATAGAAGTTCCTTGCTAATAATCGCAGCTAATAAAAGGACCCAACCAAAGGCATTACACAGCATAAAGTAATAAGATTGCTTTCCACAGCTATCCGTATTCAGCTTTAGGGGTCTATTTAGGACGAAGTGTTAATTCCTTTATTGCCAGGGCCATCTTAGCAGCATTGAAGACTCCGGGCAAAGCAATGCACTGGAGCCCCAACCCACCCATTCACGGGAATGAAAATTACAAAAATAAGTAGATCATTATTTACTCCACCTGCGGTCCTGTACCGTGTGTCCACATGCTTCCATACAGGGAATGGCTGATTGCTGTATAGCTCCAGTCATCCACCAATCAGCAAGATGACAGCCATTAGCTGTCTGACTGCAGGCAGGTAGATAATTTTATATTGCTTTGAAAAAAAAAAAAAAAAGGACCTCCGGGACAGGAAACGCCAGCTGCATGACAACATAATATACCGTATATGGCCCTTGATTCAGTGTATGAGTGCCACCTATTCCTTTTCTATGCATCTAAAGAAGGAAAGCTCTGAAGTAGCAAGCTATACAAACAGCATGAGTGCCAAATGACTTATGTGTGTGTATGTGCATGTGTGTGTATTGTGAGTACTGCAGTGCTATATATGGGGTCTAATTCAAGTTTAACCGGAAGGGTCCGAATTCGGCCCCACTCCAATGATGGCGGGTCTGCGCATGCACATGTGAACAGGGTTCTCACATGTTATTGAGGGGATGTGGGCAGCGCTGATGGGGGGGGGGGGTGGCGTTCATTGGAGTGGCGGGCGGCACTTATCAGGCCCATAATACAGTAGTGCTGGTTACCTTGCATGTTAAGGCTTATCTCCTGGCTATAACTCCATGATGAATATTCTTATATAAATTAAATATTTTATTATTAAATCGTATAATCCTTGATTTTGCATTGTTTTATGTTTTCCAATTTTATATAGAGTAAACAGAAAACACAACTAGAAAGTAGGCCACATCCATATATGAAAACACGAGGTCTTTGAGAGACGGCTGGAATAAAACATTAACTAGCATATACAGTATGAGGATAAATGCTGAGGGGATTACCAGGGCTTTCCTCTGGCAATATACAATCTGTCCTGGTGCCCCAGGAAGGCAAGGACTGTATTATTGTGTGTCTTTGTGGTATGTTAAGATAGAAAAATAAGGAACATATCCCATTTTGCCAATGCAAGTGGTCATTATTCAACACACTGCACCTGATCACTGTTACAATATAGCAATTAATATAAAAAAGGCCAAAAATACCAACATCTGCCACATTTTGGTGAAGGAATAATTCCTTTCTGTTCTATCTCACGCATTGTTATAAGGTGGTCAGTTGGTATGCCATACAGACAGTTCTATTGCTTTGATTGCAAAATGACCAAATTGCATTCACTTGTCGCCACTTCTAAATGTTCAGCTAGATCAATGTATGCAATAATAAATATATTATTTTAATCAACTCCTTGTTATAAATGAATTAGTCAGGGAGCTTTCCATCATAAAACCTTTGAAAACACCTATGAATCAGGAGTTATTATTGACACTTCCAATAAATGGATAGAAATGTCAAATTCCCAAACTGTGGCATATAGGATAATCAAATATCGCAAAGAGAAACTGGTCAAAGCTGATGAAGAATATCAGGGGCAAAATTTTACACCACTGTGGGCCAGATGCACTAAGCTTCAAAAGTGATAAAATGGAGAGTGATAAAAACCAACCAATCAGCTCCTGTTTATCAGTTTTCAAACACAGTCTGTGACATGGCAGGTAGGAGCTGATTGGCTGGCTGTTTATCACTCTATTTTATCACTTTTGAAGCTTAGTGCATCTGGCCTGTGACTGAGTGTGTTTCACAAATGGAGAGCTTTTACTTTGGAATGATTCAGGGGAGGTGTTATCCAACATACAGAAATGAAAACCCGTGGCAACTTGGAGACAACATTGGTCCCATATACAGGTTAGCTGAATTAGAAATGTTTACGCTGGAAAAGAGACATTTAAGGCGGAGGCATGCTTAACATGTACAAATATATCAGAGGACAATACAAGGAACGGTCATACACCTGGTCAGGGCAGTAAAAGTAAGGAACTCTCTAACAGAAGAAGTGGTGTCGGCTTAGACAATAAGCAGATTTAAATTAAGGTTGGACAAACATTTATTGGATAAAAACATCCAGGGGTATAACCGATAAATATAATTTAGCACATAGTAGAATCAAAGCTAAAAAATTCAAAAGGGGATTTAACCTTTAGGCAACACCCTCTAACGGCTCATGTAAAAATTTGATGGACCTAAGTCTTCTTTCGACCTAAACTACTATGTTACTATGTTTCTATGAAGTGCAAGTGGTCAAAATAACACATAAGAAACTGAACAAAAAAGAGGACTTATTCATTAAGCCGCCCTAGGAAAATTGACTACAGGAAAATCTTTACTCAAAAGAAACCTGTCTTTTATACCAAGCAGTCTTGATACAAACACCTTTAGCACCTCTGACTAGAAAGCTTCTATAAAATATTTTTTTTTCTAGAATATTTAATACTGACATTTTATAGAGGACAATTTGTCCTAAAAGATATCCAACATTATCATTGTGAAGTTTACCATTAGTTGACTGGTACCAGTGTCTGTGATAAATCACCAGGAAGAAGAACTAGTTGCTAAATCAGTTGAATCAGTTCATTTGGACTACATATCAAACTGTACAAGACTGGCCTTGCAACAAGATCTTTATACTATCCCATATCTAAATACACACCTTATTTCTAACAATCACTCATTCAGGTGGAGACATTTGTTTCTCAAATAATCTGGAGGATTTTGATTGTAATGTCATATTTTTTTTATAAAACATGTTAGGACAATGGTTTCTTAGCCATTCAAGATTGGTGAGGATCGGACAATGACCATCGATGGAAGAAAAACATTTATGGTTTGCATCTGATGGGCGATGGTTTCATGGCTCTCTAACCATAGATTTTAAAATCATCACCCATTAATATCCTCATTGCCATTGGCCATCCCATACATTAGTTTTTAACCTCATACCTCAAGTATGGCCAACAGTTCACCCTTTCCTGGTCTCCACACAGAATCACAAGTGAAATAATTAGCTCTATCTGTGTCAGTGAACAATGAAAAAACTTTTACACCTGGAAAACTATTGGGGGTTACTTGAGGACCAAGTATAGGAACCACTGCCTTAGATCAGTCTTCTATGTAAACCTCCTAAGAAACTTGCCCACTTATGTATAAACCTATTTAGTAGTAGCACCACACATCCTACCCTTTATCTTTAAAAAGGAGACAATGTTTACAATGTTTACAAATGATTACCCTAATCTCTTTTTTCGTCATCGTATATGTTTCATAGAAATTTCACTTTTATCATATCATGGGTACAGCCAACAGGAACAAGTCACATTTCATAAAAGCAGGGTAGCTTAGATAGGCACGCCCATAGCTTCAGTGATAATTAAGACTCTGTCAACAAGATAAATAGGTTTATTAGAAATGTATTACAAGTATGACCTGTTGGCAGCCCTGATCTTGAGACTCGGCAGGCAAATTCACATTCACCTCAGGAGTTCTCAGTCAGGGCTCTGGAGAACGTCTACATTTCTCTGTAGGATAGCAAAAGACATTTATGTTCTTCAGTTGTGTGCCGTTTTAACTAACCCAGACAAATAATTATTCAAAAAGTTTTACATAACATCTAGGATATTGCTCTATTTTCCAATCTGATTTAACAAATTCATAGTTGGTATTTCTGAATGTTTCTTGTGGACTAAACAAATATTCATGAGACTGTGTCCTCCTAACCTCACAGAACTAGTACCTTATGAATATGTAAGACCTCATGAATATTATCAAACTAATAGGCTGTTTACTGAATCACTGTACAAAAATAATAGCTACAATACACTGTGTGTAATAAAACACAATAGTGCAATAAAATGATATAGGTTGAGTCGAAAGAACTCTTATCAACATCGACAAAAACAAAAAACATGTCTCAAAACTTCTTCTGAATATTCCCATAGAATGACATTTTATTTAACATTACTGAATGCTGCAGAATGTAAGTTCTCATGAGCAGGACCCTCTCTTCTCATTTGCTTTTCTTAGAATAAATATATATATATATATATATATATATATATATATATATATATATATATATATATATATATATTCCCCCAGCGCATTACCCTGTCGTGATCCTGGAGGGATCACTATATATGTGTATATATATATATATATATATATATATATATATATATATATATATATATATACATACATACATACATACATATATACACATATACACATATATAGTGTTTCCTCCAGGATCACGGCAGGGTAATGCACTGGGGGAATGTGGGGCATCACTAATGTGAGTGGACCGGGCCTGCCAATGTCACTGATGTGGGTGGCCCATCGACTTCACTAATGTGGGCAGCCCGCCTGCCGACGTCACTAAGGTGGGCGGGCCCATCCACCAATGTCTCTGTTGGGGAGTGCCCGAGCACTTCAGACAGCAGCAGACAGACAGGCCCAGGCTGTTTTAGCAGGGCCGCCACTAAAAGGGTATATATATATCTGCGTGTGTGTCCTGAAGACGGGTGTATAGCCCGAAACGTCTTGACAAATAAAACACAGCAAGGTTTAATCTATTGAAGTCTCGGAGTGACACTCATTTCAAGCGCTCATATCTACAGCAGGAAGGTTTCCTGCAGAGGGAGCACCCAGGCTGGTAATACGAGCAATCGGAGTGCCGGGCATACCACAAACAAAGCTATATATATATATATATATATATATATATATAAATATAAATCTATATCTGCCACCCTATTAGTTGCTTCAGTGTTCTGTCCCCTGATGCTGTCAGTGTTCTGTCCCACTGTATTATTTACCATGTAAATTGTATTGTACGGCCATTCCTTAATTTCTTGTTTGTTTGTTCATTTATGTTTGGTTAGGCACTGCGGAACCCTTGTGGCGCCATATAAATAAACAAGAATAATAATAATATGACACAAAATTAGAATCCAACTTGTTAAGATCAGTAGTATGTCCAAAAATCATAGTTCAAAAATAAAGGGAGTGAAATCGTTTTACTCTTCACATGTCACATTTAAACATGGCCCATAATCTACAGATGTACTGTATACAGTATAATACTTGCTGCGGCTGGCTAAATTAATAAGCTTCATTTAGTCATATCTTTCAGTGTGGTTTGAGGCCTACTTTGCAGCATAAATGCGGACTGGGACAAACAATTAAAATATGAGCAAACATGCCTTCATTAAAATAAAAAATAAAAAGACAGGAAAAAAAAAGACTTCATTACTGGCGGCTGCTATAAAACTAATTAACTAAACAATTTGGGGATTGATTTCCAGAATTGTACTGCTTAAGTCCTCCGCGGAGTGGGGTTTTGGAATTAAAATAAAAAAAAAGTGTTAAACTAACAACTTTTCAGTACAGAAAGTGTTGAATTAACATGCTATTTTAACACTTTGTGGATGATCAATGTGTTACTTTATCACTTTAGTCAGGCACCGTTAAGGTTATTTGAAACTTAGATGTAAGGGTCAGATGTGCTTTATTTGCATCAGTAGGCCTGACTAGGCAACAATGTACAATTACTCCAGCAGCCTATTGGTGTTGCCATGTTACGCCTTGTCTCTTGTGCTTTGAACAGGAACACATAGGCAAAGATTCATCCGGATATTATGAATTTGTGTGCTGTTAATGAACGATGCCTTGTGTTATGTAGGTGAAAACAGAACGGTAAGCTTGGGGAATGCATCGGCAAATTTGATTACAGAACATTTAAAGTACGTTGCTACAGTCAATTATGTGAAGTATAACTGTATGTGAGACCATGTCCCTATACGATTTCCTATTTACATGATATTTAGCACAGCTGAAATTAAAAGTTAATGTTATCAGTACATAAGAAAAAATTTAAGTTTTAATGAAATTGTATTAACATGTAGTTTTCATGATTAGTATTTCAGACTCCATAGTGCAGCTCATTACGGAATACTTACCTGTATTTTCTCTTATGGCTTCATAAAAAAATGTAAACTACAATTATGACAAATATAGCTATGCAATGTTATTTCCCAATAGAGTTTGCTTTTTATAACAGGTGTGTTTAATAAAGCGGAATAGCTATAATATAATCCAGATAAAACTTTGCAGCCATATATACAATGTCTTCAATTTTGATTGCAGCCTCTGACATCACTGGTGATGGCATGATTACAGATGCAGAAAAATTAACTGTTTGGAGTCTACTGTGGGGTACACACCAGGACGATTTGGCCCAAAATGAGCCAATTTAGATACAATCTGGAACGATTGTTTGTACATTGGCCATGTTTTGGGCCACTTCGCTGCTGTTTTGGTGCGATCCCGATCCGATGCGCGGCCCTGCAGGTCGTTCGGTCTTTTCTGAGATCCTACCTGCAGCAGGTAGGATCTGAGAAATGACCATTGCAGTGGGTGCAGGTCGCTATCGGATCGCGATCACATCAGTCGCCTTTTTTGTGCGGGTCGGCGGCTCCGTCAGATCGACCCGTATGTTCCTGTGACGACCCGCTCACGACCAGCATCGTGCTGGTGCGTACCCAGCATAACTTCTAGATTGACATTATATTTCTTTGTTTATCTTAAAATATATCCCCAACAGACCGCTCCACTCTGCACAAGATCTGCGCCTCTCATCCACACTCATTACTAGATCCCATTCACAATCGGAGGACTATCTTCGGGCAGCACTCACCCTATGGAATGCTCTTCCACACACATTAAGGCTCTCCTCTAGACTCCAAACTTTCAAGCTTTCCTTGAAAACTCACCTCTTCAGGCAAGCTGATCATATCCCAGACCCAGTAGTGTAACAATAGACTCACAGACCCCGCATCACCGGGGATGCGCTGAGTAACTGCCGCCAGTGGGGACCTATCTTTTGCCTCCCCTTTTACAATTGTCGCCGCGTCTGTGGCCGAGACCCGCAGATCTACTTGTCTGCGGTCCCAGCACTTCTCCGGGGTCCTGTTAATGAAAAATCACCCTCACAAAATGTTCACCCCCTTACAGCAGACAGTTTTTGAGGAGGCTAGAGGAGGTGGCGGCCTCTTCTAGCATCCTTAAAATGGTCTGCTATTAGGGGCAGCCATTTTGCAGGAGCCAGGAGGAGCGTCATGCAGGACCGCAGACAAGTAGATCTGCGGGTCATGGTTATAGACATGGTGGCAGTGGCAAGCGGAGCAGTAAGGCAAGGTTGGGGGGAGGATTTGGGTGTGAGGAGGATATGGCAAGCAAACAGAAGCAGCGATGGACAGGTGATGAGGATGGAGGAACTATTAGAAGGAGAGAGGGGTAGGAGGAATATTGCGTGGGAAGTGAAGAAGATTGGGATGGATGAGGAGCAGAAAGGACGGGCCAGTGATGGGAATGATCGGGACAGCAGCAGCATGGATGAGATACCAGCACTCAAAGTTTGATTTTCTGCCCACATAGAGTAGCAATGAGTGAGGCTGGATGGGTCAAACACAGGTACCAGCATGAAGATTCATATATCATACATGGGCTGCACTCAGACTGCTGGAGACATATTGAATATATATATGGCTAAAAATCCCGAGGCGTAGTCCCCATCTGTGTCTGTGGTGCCTGTCTGCCCCAATCTGTAACATCATGTCGGCACGTGGACAACTGCCACCGGGACCACCGTGCAGGATGAGTACTGTGAACTACCACCGTGCAGGGCGAGTTCTATCACCTCAATACGTGCTCTGAAACCCAATACATTTTGTGTCCTGACCAAAGACTTTCCAGGGGGAGTACTGGCCAGCTCTAATACACTGGTCATTTCAGCATGCATTCAGCATCCATAGAAGTACAGTTGTTGTAATGGCTAGGGTAGGAGGTTCTTTTAAGATTCTTGCTATGGGGCCCACAGACGTCTTATTCTAACTCTACCTCTGCTAACCACAGTGCAATTGGGGTTTTGTTTTCATGTATTGACATAGGTGTAGACTTTAATGTAATCTAGGGTTTACAAGAGCTCCAAACAACTCTCAGATTCATGAAGGCCAGCCCTCTCGCCATAATTCAGTCCATACAAAATGTAAGCTCCTTTCGACAGGACATTGCACATGCTGGAACCATTTTGCAATCATGTGACAGCCAGGCTAATCCAAAATGAACACAAACAGCTCATATTTATTGATCTGACTGAGAACGGAGTGGGAAGTTACATTACTTAGCAATTACATTTACAGACAAATGAAAATGGCAAATAAACAGCAAGGCTACATAGGAAGTATAAGATTTCCTATAGCCAGGGTTTGCAATCAGACTGCTTGCACATTTTTAAACCCTTCCACAAAGCTGGGATATAATGCGTCTTACAATAGGAAGAATTTGTCCTGTCTGGGCAGGTTTTTATTGTAGGCCATAAAGGATCTCCATAGGGGGTGTCCTGGGAATATAAGTCATTACCTTACAAAGTAAAAACTAAACTTGTGAATAGATTTGGTGTTCTTAACGAATCCACTAGGAAAAGAAAGAAATACGTACATAGAAACAAGCAAGCTATGTATAGCTCCTAAATGTTCTCTGGTTATAACAAGCAAAAATCAATCAAACCTCCCTCTGAAACAATCTGTGTTTTCTTACAATAAATGTACAGATCCACTAGAGCTGATCAGATGTCAAATACTAAACTAAGAGAAACCAAGTAACTAATTAAAGTCTGATTGTCTACTACAAAAACAAGAGTTGTCTTTACGTAACACATCCACTCTATAAAGTTCAGTGCAAGTCAGACCTCGCCAGGGGAGCAGTCGGTATACAATCAATACTTACAGGTCACATTAGCATTCCCCCATGGCGGAAGGAATTACAGGACTGAACAAACGGACAAACTTTATCATGAGACAAAAACTATTTCGGATCTTATAAAGTAGAACATTTTATATTCAACGAGGTTGAGAAATTTTAGATCAGAATTTGGGGTTAATATTAGTTTACTTCGAAACGATCTAACAAGCGAGCCGCCAAACATTAATTCCACACAGTACATAAATATTTATAGTGATACACACAGCGAAAAAAAAAAAAAACTAATTTGGCTTAACTTCTATATTATACCTTCTATCCATGAGCCTATTATGCGAAGGCTTAAATAGCTAATTAAATAGCTAATTACCACGTATCCTTCCCAGCCTGTACCTGACAATATAATGCAATAAAGCTCAGCATTCAGATCAAATACAGGAGAAACTCTCTTCTTGATAGTAAAACGTGAACTTTTGGTATTTTGAAATCTTAGCAGATAGCAGCCCTTGAGTTTAATGTAATTAGGTGGGCGATATTCAATTTACAGTATCCACAAGTAATGATGATTAAACTGTTGTGAAAAAGCAGTCGGTAAGCAGAAGATAGCGCCATTGTAATTACATCCCATTCTCAAAATGAGCCTAGCGCTGTGAACTTCTGGAGTTTCAAGTAAATGAAGGGCAAGCCATAAAACTGGTGGCACAGCGTTTCTAACACTGCGCTATTAAACATAATGAAAAGACATATGCTGAAACGGAGGCACACGAAAGAACAAAAAGTGTCCACTTTATTACTTACCCCAGGTGTTTGAATTGTTGTCGGCTTGTTCTGAGAAATCCATTAAAAAAATCACATTGGCAAGTGTTTTTCCCATCTCCATAGCCAGCTATACATTTTTTATTAATACCCGTAATCCTCTATATGCCAAAAAAAGAAAGTCTCCTATTCCGCCAGAGTAATGTTAAGAGCTTAGAGCTTAGTCTTTTCTTTTTTTTTTTTTTGTTTGTTCCTAAGCAGAAGATATCAGCGATGAATATTAAAACATTTTCCTACATGTGCTTCAGATTAGCTAGGTCAGCACTCCACGTGGACCAAGGTGAAGAATAAACAAATAACTATGATCTCGGCAGCTGCACTGATCAGTCTCCGGAAAATGTATTCAAGCATCATGAAGGAAACTATTTTTTCTAACGCTTCCATTTGAAGCTTTGTGACTCTTTTGCTCCCCGTTCCTGAGTAGGACGAGCACTTAGAGGGGATGAGAAGGATGCTGGCCCTTACTGCAGTCTTCCATTATGCAAGGTTTCTTTTTTCAACTGGAAAAGGATAGCTAGAACCTCTCTGGCCTGAAAGTCAAAAGTCTTGTCATAATACATTAGTAACACGTCTATGCTCAGGTTTCATTGAATAAAATTCAGTCGAAAAAAAAAAAGAGGTTTAACCTCGGTGCTGCCAAGTCGAGCCAAAACAACACTGTCTGGAGTCACATTTTCAAAATGCAGAATGTAATTAATGAAGAGGACATTATATCAATAGGCGCCTTACTATGAAAAGTAGGATTGCTTTTTATGGCTGCTAATCTGTGCTATAAAAATTACTTATGGCACTAATTTCACAATAGGATATTACTGGGTCATATGGGCTGCACTCTACTGCTTGGGTGATGCCGGCTAGGAGTGGTACGGTATGGGTTAATTTACCACTTCACCGGTGCAGTTTCTGCAGATGTGTACAGCCTGGAGTACAAAT
This sequence comes from Crinia signifera, assembly GCF_055691185.1. Taxonomy (NCBI): domain Eukaryota; kingdom Metazoa; phylum Chordata; class Amphibia; order Anura; family Myobatrachidae; genus Crinia; species Crinia signifera. Next base: position 95,647,391 of record NC_139217.1, read on the forward strand.
AGAAGGCTCTGACTACTCCTCTGTTTGCTGGTCCAAGTGTACCCTCGACATCAAGTTTGGGGGACAGCCTGCACTGCGTATTTTTGCCCTGCTTCTAATTAGGCAACGTTATTACAAATACCAGTTAGGGGGGTGCATCCATTTACCAGCAATCACCGACAACAGGTAATTGCCGCACCCAGGGCTACTGATAAGCCCTGATAAGCGTTGTGGCTTATTGGGGATTTAGTTTCAACAGCCTCAGACAGCAAAACCAAGTCCTCGAAAGCAGACCCAGTTTCTATGGAAATTGGGTCTGTGGCCTGCGAAAACACGCAGGTTTCAATGATTGTGTGTGTTTTTTGGTGGTGACAAAAAAAATGAATAAATATATTGGTGAAACATCAGGAATTATCAAGAAAACCGTCATTTTTTTTCATACCCAATGCTTCATTGCAGATAATCGGGTACCCCCATAAGTTGGGAGGGATGTCACTGCTCTCCAAGTGCAGGCTATTTTGTGGTGCAGGGGGTGTCCTAGCACTTTCTGAAGGTCTGAGCGCACACCCTTAGATGGACATGGCATGAACCCACATTTGGTGACCCTATTCCTATGTAACCTGGACTGGGCCCAAGTTTTGAGAGGTATAGAAATGGTAAAGTATAGAATAGTAAAAAATAAATAGGTTTTGGATTTGACTGCTAAAGGGATTGGATGGACCAATAAGCAAGGGCGTAACTACCATAGGTGCAAGGGGTGCAGCTGCTATGGGGCTCAGAGCTGAAGGGGGCCCATCTTTACCATCTAAGTAGTATGTTTTACATACATTTATCACCATCAGTTGCTAAATAGGGGGCCCTAACAAACTTTTGCTATGGGGCCTACGACTATTTAGTTACACCCCTGCCCCTAAGTGTAGGTATTTACCATGGTTGTCTACTCCCAAATCTCCATGAGAACGCTTCCCTGTTAGCTAGTTATTGGAGATGCGAGCTTTGTGTCTTAGACAGGCTGTTTTGCAGACGTGCAAAGTCCAGGCAGAACCATATTTGGGTTCTGTTTCTGCATGGTCATCTCATGGAATGGAATTTTGTACTGTACAGTAATACTGTGTCCCAAATTTCAAAGATTTTATAGTCTATAAATAGAGCTGGGCTGACAACTGTCAGTTCTTTCTGCACTGTGCGAAATGGGAGATGTTTTGGCAGAACAAAAATGATAAGGGGAATTGTGCACAGAACACTAGAACAAATTCTGCCAGAAGTGCTCAATGCAGAATGAGGGCGTTACGGATGGAACCGTTTCAAAATATTACCTAATTGTTTTGTTTGTTTGCAGAGAGAGATTATGGTCCTGATTCAGAGGTGGACGTGCATGTAATCTCTTCTGCAATTGTACATGCAGTGGATCTGCAAAATGAAGCTAATGCTTTAGCAGCTTGGCACAGATATGCACATCACCAGCATCTCAGATCCGCTGCATACTGTATGTATAAAGCAGTCATGTCCAACCTGCGGCCCTCCAGATGTGCTGAAACTACACATCCCAGCATGCCTTGCCACAATTTGGCTATTAGGGAATGCTAGAATGATGGCAATGCATGCTGGGATGTGTAGTTTCAGCACATCTGGAGGGCCGCAGGTTGGACATGCCTGGTATAAAGGATGCCGCATTGGGAACATCTGTAGCAGCACTGAACATTTGAGCAACCCTATGAGTCCCACAAAAGGTCATTGCCTTACACTCACATTGCGAATAAACCATCACTGCATCCGCCATTGCTAAATGATTGCCATAATTGAGCAATGAGACTCTGACATAATGCAAAAAGAATCGCTGAACTGCACAAACAGTACCAATGAGTCAATCTCCAAATCCGAATGTTTAATAGTCTTTATAGCGAATGTCTAGTTAAGGCCTGATACAGACCTAGCCACCTGCCCCCTGGGTTATAAGCTGAATGGACCTTGACCCTGGTCCATTTAGCACCAACCCGGCAACATCCTGGGTCTGAGGTGTATCCATGCACAAGATCTGTGTCTCTCTTCTGCATGGATTACTAGCTCCCATTCACTATTACAAGACTTTCATTGTGCTATGGAATGCCCTTCCACGCACAAGTAGACTCTCATCAAGCCTTCAAACGTTCAAGCGTTCCCTGAAAACTCACCTCTTCAGGCAAGCCTATCACATTTAGGTACCACCAACCTAACCCTCAGAGGCACTCATATTATATAGCTTCCCTTCTGGACTTACAACTTGGTGGGACTGCTATGCTATTACTGGTGCCTGTCCTTGTGTTTCCCTCCTACTTCACTATAGATTGTAAGCTTGCAGCAGGGCCCTCCAACCTCTATGTCTGTCTGTTTTACCCAGTTTGTTCTTTGAGTGTTGTCATAAGATGGAATCTGCTGCGCTATATAAGAATTGGTAAATAAATAAAAAGGGGTATTGGGAGTCAATTTTATTAAAATGCAATGACTTTGCGTGTGCGAATCACTTTGTGGTGGCCAGAATACCTATCAAAATTTTGTGTAAATGTGGGCTAAAATCACCCGCAAATAAAGCGATATCGGGTACCTCGCACCTTTCAGATATAATAACATGGACCCCTAAGTGTAGCACGTGTGACTCTAGTAATAACCATGTTGGCTATATCTCTGTATCTTACTGCTCCAACTCTCCCGTCAGCCCAGAATATATTTATGGTGTTAGCTAGCAGCACTCGCTGCCTTGATTGGATGCTAATTTCTCTAAAGTCAACAGGACAAAAGGAATTAGCAACATATCTTGTTACAGTTAACGTTTAGCTGTGCATCTGCAGTTCTATAGAGTAATCAGACTGATAGATTAAGAAGTGAGATTTCCCCTTAAGACAATGTACCTGGGGTTTGCAATGTTTCTTATTCCATGTTATAGTACAATTAAATATACATTCAATCCCCAGTGCATTTATGCATGCATTTGACAAGCATTTTAAATGTAATAAGATGCGTTTTTTAAAATACATTTAATCTTGTTTTTATAGTTTAAAAAAAAAAAATGTGTCACCCCAAAAAAATTAATTTAACTAAACACACATGTATTTTTAAAATGTAATTCAATCTAAGTTAAAATAATACATACTACATATATCTCCCAATTTTCTACAAGTGATATGAATGAATGGTTCCAACTACATTGACTGACATCAGACAACCGGTAAAGGGATAAGAAGTGTTGAATACAGTACATTACCGTGCAGTGGAAGTACACTATGTAAAAATACAAACCAAAAAATGTACTGTCACCTGGTACAATGATTTTTATTTTCACATTTCTACATGTATCAACTGCATAAGAAATGCAGCCTTCAAACTCTGGTGTGTAAGTACAGTACTGTAGCTTTAGACTGGAGTGAACAACTGCTTTGACTGTCAACATTAAAAGTACAACCAATGAAGCATTATTGGAAAACTGCACGAACTTCAATTGATTGTTATCGCTAACCTTAAATGCCTCCTTTTATAGTCTCTTGGTTATTAACGCTTATTTCTTGCAGGAGCATTTTCAGTTTTACAAGCTGAACTAAATAAGAAGTTACAGTATGTATTGGCATAAAGCAAAGCTTCTAAGTTACCAAAATTAGGCAGACAATACCAATATACGGGTACTGTCCCACCAGCCACAGACTTTTGTCCCATTTGATGGGTATTTTAGAAGTACTTCCTGAATTGATGTACATGAAAAGGGTAGTTTTAGGGAAGCGAAAAGTTACAAGTTTTTCCTATTGACCACTTGTGTGTAGTATGACTGCACCCCTTATCGGAACATTACAATCCCTAATGTTACAATGTTGGTAGGTACTGTGCCGCTACATCTGTTGATGGCTCAAGTCCATTCTATTTTATTTTTCTTACCAATGGACAATTTTCAAAGGTATTTTAATTACAGTCGCATTTCAATATAACACAATTTTCTGTAAAGAATATGCATAAAATAAAAAATAAATAAAAAATTGAATATAAATTGGTGCTCCTGGGCCCTTCTGAGCAATATCGTTTAAAAAAACATCTAGAGTGTATGCTCAATATCGTTAATGATGTACACTCCCATGCATCATTAATGACAGTGCCGCTAGTCAGCTAGTGCATACGGGCCTTAACATTTTTGCGGTAACACCTCTACAAAAGAAATAACATATCCTGCAATTCCAGTCTGAATACACAAGGCCCCTTGCAGCTACAAACGCACTCCATTACAAGAACCATGCAATAAACAAGAACGGAACACATGAAGGGGAAAAGTACACCATTAACTTAATTTGTAGGCAGCTACAATTACCCCATTGACTCTTCAATTAAGAGTATTTTGCAGGGAATAATTGATTTTTGTTGATGACCTTTAAACTTCCACCTTCATGAAGCAGCGGCAGGCCATTTTTATCCAGATTTCATTTTTCTGCATCAGCAGGCGGCACACCATTGACTTTTAACTTTAGCAAAAGTTTATAATTAAAAAATACTAATTAAAAAGGAAAGTTGTTAGCATTCCCCCAGACATAAAGACATACCATTCGCTATTGGTTTGTTGCTGACTCAGCACAGTGAGCTAAGCCAACAGGTAGATCACGGTCTTCACTGGACTCCTAAACACTCTTATACTGTAAAGAACATGGTGCCTGGACTGTTTTTGCACGTAGTTTTTTTAATGAAAAGTAAGACATGAAAGGGAAAGCCCATTTTCAGACTTGTAGATTGTTTGACTCAAAGTGTGCTGCCAACCACAGGCAACTTGAATTAATTCAAAGTTTGTACAAATTACCTGTCCTTGATTTTTAAAAACAGACCTTGTTCTCTGATGGAGTAAGTAGCAAATTAAAAAGAAAGAGAATACATCCTGCGGTCATGATTTCACGGGACAGATTTTTGGTAGGCATATTTATCCAGCATGGGATGAGGGCAAGTCAATATATAGTTAGTTCTTCCAAAGGTATGTGGTTACTTTAAAGGTATTTTGGGGTAGATGTATGAAGCAGAGATAAAGGAGGAGAAGTGAGCCAGAGGAGAAGGGGCCTATGGCAACCAATCAGCACTAAGGTAACATCAATAATTTGCATAATATAAAATTATACAGATCAGCTGATTGGTTGCCTCTGGCTCACTGCTTCTCCCTTATCACTGCTTCATACATCTACCCCTCTATGAGGTAGGGGCAGAATAGAATGACATAAGTTATAGGCATAAGTCCACTGAGAAAGTAGTCATGGTGACAAATCCTAAACATAATCACTCTTCCTGTTTAGAGGAGGGCTGGCCATGTAACACTTTGAGGTTTTTCAACATTGGACCAAGATTGGCTGCTGCATTATATATTCCCTTCAGAGGGCAATATGAAGGTGGGTATGCTATTTTTGAGGGCATAACGTAGGCATTGTCTAGACCAGTAAAAATTAATGTATCAGGAAAGGAGGGGAAAGCTTAGGTATTACAAATCAGCAGAAACACATGAAGCATAATAGTACTGTATATTAATGTATTTCATAGAAAACTTCTATTAACTTTCCACACAGACGTATTAATGTACCTATGATTTTTTTCCCGTGCAGCCCTTTTATCAGAGGTACAACTGCTCCTTTCAGCATGTCATTTTACAGTTAAGAATCTGATCAGCTCTCGCCCACATAGTACAAGACACAGACTCTCCAAATCCAGTGACATTAAAGTCTAATTATTAACAAGGACATTTTCAGAACCGCACACAGTATAAAGGCAGTCAGTGCAAAGCGCTTAGCAACACAAGACAGCAGGTCAAAGAGAAAGGCAATGACCATATCACAATCTGAAAACAATTGGAAATGCTACTCACAATGCACGACTAAAGTGAGCAGTATATAAGCCATCAGCATTGTGCTATATCAGAGAAAACTGTATAAACATCATTCAACTTTTCCCTTTAAGAATATACAGTATTACTGTTACATTATCACTATCAGTGGTGCCCAAATGGAGACACAAATGACAACTGGCGCTGAAAACTTCAATTTTTTCCCAAGAACAGTAATTAGGAAATTGCACAGATGTGTCCTCTTATTTTGTTGGCTGATTGCTGCAGCCTAGCTTCCTCTACCTGTGTAGCTGAGCCCTCGCAAGCTGCGAAAAGTAGCCGGAAGCTATTCTACTGAGGTTAATCAGTGGAGGAAGCAGGAGGTTTTTCTATGCAGAAGGTGGCAGTAGCGGGAGTTTGCACACACACTCTCCCAAGTAGTGTACCATAACACTGAATTGAGGAGCAAGATGTTGCAGGAGGCTGCACCCTGCATTGCAATAGCACCGTGATAAACTACCTCCCACAGAGGACACATCAGTACACAGTTTACAACCATACAGATGTCTCCACGTACAGATGGAGCACCTCTCAGCCAGCACCGGGGCTTGCCAGTTTGCCTTCACTGGCAAGGGATGCACTAGCATCCCACACGCAAGTCCCAGTTACATGGTGGCGGGGGACGCAAACACTGCCCATCTCCGCTTCAGGGAGACAGGCAGGGTTAGGGGGGGAGCGGGGAGGTGGGGGTGAGTGTCTGGGACTGGCGGCGAGGACAGACGGGGAGCTCCGTTTGAAGGGGATGCGCGCACATCTCGAGCGTGCGCGTCCCTTTTCCGGCGGCTGGTGGTTGCGAACCGACCGCCAGCCCCCAGATGGAAGAGAGCGACTCCATCTGTACATCTAACCTCCTAACATATTAAACAGCCCTTCTAGTCGTGCCATGCCATGGTGCAACTTTGTAGCACTGTGCATCTTTTTGCAACTTTTTCCAGGAAAACACTAACATACTGTACCATCTCTTATGCAGATACAGCAACAGTTGCATACAGAATATAGGCATGCTGCATATCATTTTAACCATTAGAAGCTGCTTGTGAGTCATATTTAATCCATTTTGCAAATACTGTTAGACAGCATCAATATATATATATATATATATATATATATATATATATATATATATATATACACACACATACATACAGGGTTTCACTGGGTATTTTAGTACTTGATACCGATCCAAACCTGACAGCACTGCATAGAGCTGCCAAATTATTACTGTACAAAACTGAAAGCCCAAGCCTCTACGTGGCAAGGCAATTAAAAAATAAAGAGATAAATAAATAAACATTATCGATGCTTAATAATAATAAATAGGAACCCTTGTGTTAAAAAGCCCCTTTGTGTTACACAAAGCTGGCATGTCTCGCTGATTGAACAGAAATCAATAATTGTACTTAATGACTTTATGAAACAAAATAAATGACCCTCACACTCCTAATGGATTAATGTCAGTTGTGGGCTTTGCATCACATAATGCTGACACACTACCATGTAAAGTGGTGTCACTTTCATGCGACTGACTTCAGAGGGAAATTATGTTTTAATTCCTTTTTCAGATGTCATTTTTGAGAGGATTTTTTTGCAATCCCGCTTTAATAAAGCTGAAAATACTCTCCGAATTGTTATAACATGATCTTGTCATTGACTTATGCTCCAACAGGGTCACTTTTTGCAAAATGTTCTAAAAGAATTAAGTCCAAGACAGATATGTACACATTAACAGCATACAAAATTAGCCATTTTATGGTACAAAATTTAAAACACGTCAAGAGCGGATGCTTTCTTCTTTTCTTACAATGACTTTTTGCTTTGGCTGCTGACAGCTAACCATCGTGCTAGAGCACAGCTTACGACAGATAAATGTGTGCAATGTGGTGCATTGTGGGGAAAATGCAGTGAACAGTACAGCAATAATGTACTTGCAATCAAAGACAGACTAGTCGGGCTGCACATCAGGGTGGCTAACCCAGGGATCGGCGGGATCCCGGGATTTGGCCCCAAAATGTCTTGGATTTAAATTCCGGGATTGGAGTATCCAATAGGATACTCCACTCGCCGCCTGACCTCTCCCAGCCGCATGTATTATACCTGCTGCCTGCCTCTATTCTGCCTCTGCACCGCTGCCCCCTGCCCCCCTTCGCTTCTCCCCAAAAGTAAGTCAATGTGGGGCACATGGGCGATTTTCTTTTAAGGATGTAAATTCCGGGATCCTGGGAATCCTGGGATTGAGTATTTTTCAATCTCGATTGAAAAAAATGCCCCAAAAATATTTGTTATATACTCAAATTTAACGTGCTAAACTAGACCACATCTTGGTAGTGTAAATTAAAGTTCATTTAAATATGTTCTCTGTCATCTAAGAAACCATTTACCTCAATGCTAGACTTGGACTTGAATCTTAAAGTGAATCATTTTTATAATTTTATATTTTTTTTTTGCCAGGGGTTAAACAGTTCACTAGGAAGGGTGCCGGAGGACTCGCCGTAAATCGGGATTCTGACAGTCATTACCCCAACGTCGGAATCCCGACTGCTAAAAACCCAACACACGGGCAGCGGTTATTCTCCCTTGTGGGGGTCCACAAACCCCATAGAGGGAGAATAAAATAAGTGTTGAGCGCAGCGAGCACTACTTTGTTGCGCTCCCCCCGCTGCCTGAGTCTGGGCAGTCGGAAATCCGCAGTCGGGCTAATGACTGTCAGAATTGTGACTGTCGGGTTGTTATACCACACCCACTAGGAAATTAGATTGATTTCATGGTAGATTTCCAGGCACTAGGAAATTTGAGATACACTACTGCAGAAGATAACATTATATACCTGTAGAAGTGAGTAACATTATGACATTACACACAGTAGAAGTCATCACTAATTAATTCATTTTTTTGTAGAATAGTTAAATATTTATATATTCCTTGCAATTCATGTACTGATTATGGTTCAGTTGTAAGGTACAAAGTATAATGCTGACACTATATAAGGAAATGTGACTAAATAAATGCTGTTTTTTCCATGCCCCAGAGCATCAATAATATTTATGGCATTATCGCATATCCTAGAAGAGTGAGGCATGCAATACTTTATAGAAACTAGTGATGTCACTGAGGTACGAGGCACTGGGCCAAAGGCACTAAGCTTCAAAGAGCAGTATTCAATGAGAATACTGGGCATGTGCCGCAAATCAAGTTTAGGATTCGCTGCACAGTCGCCGTGTTCCGGAGGGCTGGAGCATTTGCTGCCAGCCCTCCCTGTCACCGTATTCAATGCCGCAGGTGCTCGCTGCCCCTGATGGCAATTCTTAACCCCTGCGGCAAACGCTGCCCCAGAGGCTGGCCCCCGGGAAAGCTAGCAGGGGACACGGGTAGGGAGCTGCTTGCACTGCTCCCGATCGTGCATATGTAATGATCGGGAGCAGTGAATATATGAATATCTGATGAGCGGCTCTCGGCTCCCGGCCCCCTGCTGGCTGTTATGTGTAAAAAAATATATTATAATTTTTAAATTAAATATATATTCATGTGCTGTAAGCAAAAGTTCACATTCCACACACACAGCGAAAATCACTTAGAAAGCAATTCGCCATCTGATACAATGAATACACTGACGGCGAATCACGTTGAAAAACCACAGCGAATTGTGGTGACTATCAGACAGCGAATTGTCCGTCATTCACTGTTCGCCGTCGGCGAACACCAAGTTTGAGGGGCTTTCAGCTCAAAGCCGCCCAGTGTGTATAGCCCAGCTATGAGTGGTGAGCAGTGTGATGCGCGTTCAAGCATCATCACAGGGAAAGCCGCTCATCTGCTGGTATTACCAGCAGATGAGCAGCTTTGAGGATGGCTATGCATAGCACTGCGCTATGCAAAACCGTCTGCCCCCCCGCTCGCTGACCGCGGCAGGCAGGGGGAAAGCTGCTCAGTGTGTAAGCACTGAGCGGCTTTACCCCTAGCGATGACAGTGGTCATTGCTGTCCATACATGCTGGACATAATTGCCCAGTGTGTATGGATCTTAAGAAAAGAAACATTTACACCATGAAGTCAAATATGTGACTGACAGAGGCAGGCTGATTGACAGGTTGCGATCGCTTGGACCAGTTTTACGTAAAACATGGATGTGCCTTAACTTATGGACCTGCGGTGACCAGTCTACTTAGCTAGCCGATGGTCACACAGAATGATCCAAAGCTGTGCCTTTGCACTCAGTACTGGATCACACGTGCATGTAGGACGCTTCTATTTAAAGCAGATGCATTATTATCATATGTTAGCATTGCTGCTCCTTACAATTATGCAGCAGCAAATGTTAACAGCGACCACATTGGAATCAGTCACACTGTCCGCTAAAGCCATCTGTATGATCTAGAACAGTGGTTCCCAACCCTGGTCCTCAAGTACCCCCAACAGTGCACGTTTTCCAGGTCACCCAGCAGGTGCACTCATTATTCAGGCACATTTGAAAAGATCCACAGGTGGAGCTAATTATAGCACTTGTGATTCTGTGTGGAGACCTGGAAAATGTGCACTGTTGGGGGTACTTGAGGACCAGGGTTGGGAACCACTGATCTAGAAGATTAATAGGATGATGTTCTGAGGACAGAAAAGGGAGGTGACAATTGTTGGCATAAATTGGAAACTACGGAATATGTTAACTACAGCTTCTAAAGATGATCAAACCAAATCAGATTCTGTCATTATTTTTCTATTGCATCCTAGAAAATGATAGACAGGATCTGATTGGTTGCTGGGGGCAGCATTACCAATTTTCATTTTTAGAAGCCTCAACTGGACATGAAACTCTGCATTCCAGTCATAAAAGACATAAAAATTTAAATTATAACTGAGTTATTGGATTAATCTGCTTCTCTTAATCTATCAATAACATAAATGAAGATCAGACTTTAAGAAAAGAGAGAAAACAGCACTAAACTGTTCATTAACTGTCTCTCATAACTGAGTGCAATTCCCTTGCGGTGACACTGCCATGAATGGGTAAAGTTAATTTTATGGGTTGAATTTAGTCTTTTACTGCAGCTATCAAGTTAATAATAAAGTGAAAAGCAACATGTACTGTTTTTATACAGCTACAAACCCCATCCCTTTGTTTATCTGTACAGATGGAAAAAATATGGGTTATGACAGGATAAATCAGCGGCAGCTCCTTTTAATACTCCAGCCCATGGTAACGGTTTAATTAGGAACATCTTGGCGCAGATGCTGATCTATGTGTCAGTCTATCCCAGCAGAGCACAGTACACAATCCATCTTTGTTTTATTGCACTACATGAAGAAAGTATCCAGGGGACTGAGCAGAGCGTTGTAAGGAGTTGTGTGTGTGATATGGGAGTACGTTAATCAGTAATAATCCTTGCAACTGACGCGGAACACGTCTGAGGACAAGGACGAGTGCAAACATATCACAAGGAATACAAATAGGACTGAGAATGACAATAGGTGGGTGGAATAGCACAGTTAAAAGACACTGAAACCCATGTCCTATATAATCTTATTCAATCATGTGTATGATGCCAGCTTTAAATTACAACATAAGGCAGCGGTGGAATCATTAGCATATTTCCATAAATCTGCTGTGATTGAAATCGTAGTTGCATGTACTTCTGAATCAGTCTTATAGTTCCAAAGATGGAACAATGCTGCTTATAGATCATCACTGTGGGGGAGATTCTCTAACAATCGCTGCGAGTCCTGCTAATTTCGGGGTATTTACCGCTTGTGCATCGCCGCATTAGGTCTCCCCTTTTCTCCATATTCTCTGTCCTTTAGCTTAATGCTTGCAGTTAGCGTTATAGAGTGATGCGGCAATGTTTTGTTTTTTTTAATTCTGGCCATGCGCCCGGCCAGAGCTGGGCAGACATGCGCACTTGCTTCTTCCTGACGCCCCCTGTCACGTGAGGTGGTCTGTCTGAGGTGGCACATCCATGGCTCCTCGGTCCTGGCTGTATGTCTTCCCTAGCCTGAAGAGGCGAGTTAGAACACTGCTCAGATTACAGTGGGGCTTAGAGCATACAGTGCGCACGTCTCCCCAATACAAATCAATGAGGAAAGAAGTGCGCTCTGATGAAACAAAGAATGCGGAAGTGCAGAGCACTACACCGCCGGGGGACTGAACATATGGAGAAGACACAGCGGCGCCCTAAAAGACGGCTGACCGATGCGTAACAGGTTAGAGAATCTCCCCCATACTGTCTATATAAATATATCAAATTTATCAGAAAATGTGCTTTTAAGGGGTGTATTTGTTTAACAAAGAATTAACGTCAGGTAAGCATTTCACACTGCTGCTAAGAGTCTGTGGGCATAATTCAGACTTGAAAGCTAATAAGACAATTTGCAAATCAAGCGATTATCGAATAACTGTGCATGCGTATGCGCAAGGGGAATCAGCAACTGAAAATGCATATGGATATTTAACGCAAAGGAGTCACAGATTGACTGACAGGAAGTGGCATTTGCGGATGGAAAACTGTCTTTTTCTGGATGTAGCGGAAAACTGCAGGCGTACCCAAGTGTTTCTGAGCAAGGTCTGTGACGTAAGCGATGTCCACTCCCACCCTGTCTCAGATGCAGATTAGTGGAAACCTCCCACCTACTCACATTTGCGCAGATGGCAACATCTGTTTGATTATTCGGGAATTGTGTATGGATTTGCGAGTGGAAAGCGATTGCTATTCTCCCCCAATTTAGCAAGAAGCGTTTTCGTTTTCTGTCTGGATGGCGGCTTTCTCCTCACAGTCCACTGCGAATTCTCACAATAGCAGTCAAGTCTGAATTAGGCCCTGTATTTGGTAAATGTGACTTGTACACTGAGGAGACTTACAGTATACAATCCTTACAAGGGAGGAATAGCAGCATTACCTCCTTGTTAAATAGCCCTGATACTGCAAAATGTGGCAATATTTACTACATTTTTGTGCTTAATAAATTTGCCCTATAATATACATCTGTCACTGTGAGGGACGTATGTTCCTTCCAGCAGTGAACCAAGCATTTAAAACAGTTGTTTCTTTTCTTTAAAAGTGGTTAATTAGTAGCAAAAAGGGCTAAACATGGTGGAGGATTAATCCGGTATTCGTGTGGTTTTGTTCTAAACTCTCTAACCAGTAACTGGTACATTCTCTTTTATTTCCAATTAAGCACAAGAGCCGTATCAAAGTCAGTTTTTATTAGGCACTTATCTGAATCATGGGGTTTAAGTTGTCAGATTCACACAGAGATGACCACTCTTCTGCATCCATCAAAAGCTACTTTACACATCCAGCACATTTCTGAAAAGGGCAGCACACTCAAAGTCCAAGTGATTTATACCGAAGTGGCAAGTCAGTTTGTGTGACGGTCTCTCATCATTTCATGACTCTCCCTAGACTTCTAGCTGGTGAGTAAAATATTTATTACCTCAACCCCTTCCCTGCTGTACAAAGGATGCCTACAAACACTGGGTCCATCTTCTATGGCCACCTTAACTTGCACAGTATTTATTGCTCCAATGGGCTACCTGTTTTAAAGTGATATTAGGATTATATATTGAAGTATGACATGGTTACTTATGACTCATTTAAACTCTGGCATCTTGCATAGAGTGACCAGACATGGGGCCAAATGTAATAGGGTGAGAGAATCAGAGAGTGTGAGATTTTGGAAGAGATTTCCCATTTTCTTAAAGCGGCAATCATTTACACTGAAAAAAAATTGCCATGCAATTAATGGCCGCTTTAAAAAAATGATGGGAAAACTCTCCCAAATTCTCTCACTTTTTTGATTCTCATACCCTTTTACATTTGGCCCGTGGTGTAAGCACCATGTGACCACTCCAAAGTTGTAAAATGTTTGGAAGCACTATTAAGCTTAAACAATACTTACCTACTTCTTCAGTCTCTTGTCCGGGAGAAGCCTGGAAAGGATACACTGCAGAGTACTTCAGGGGTCAGAGACAAATGGTCTTGTCCCTGGTCCTAACATAGGGAAATACCTGTGAGTAGCAGGTCTGCAGTGAATGGGTGGAGCTAAATGTCATAATCCAGTCATTTACGGCACCCCCTCATGGCTCATGCGATTGCTAGTGAGTAACATACAATCCCGTCCGCTTCACTTGCAAGCAAGGAGGATGTGGTAGAGCCGCCTACTCTCTCTGTGCTCTTGGGGATTACCCCTAAAAATCAAAAACCTCACTCAGCTTCCAGGAGGGTAGTTAACCATGACTTGAAGGCATACCTTTACTATTGAACAATTAACGGTTTTCACAATGCTGTCTGTTAAAGTTAAAAGGTTTACATGTTACCATTGTCCATATAGCAGTAGGGTAGAAGATAAATGAAGAATAACAGATTCGGCACAATCAGTAACAATGATGCTTCCTGAGTGTGCTCGTTTAAAAAAAAAAAGGGGGGGGAGTATTAAATGAATTCTACAAAGATGGTTAGATTCTTACGTGTAGAAAATGTAATGAACTATTAACTTGCAGGAAGAATAATAAAACACATTAGAAAAATCACCAGGGTGGCAAAGTAAAAATCCCATTCATGCTGCTAGTTATTGGAATTGATATATACACTTCAGCACTACGTAATTACATTTATAAAATCACTGTGACAAAAAGTAAAAGAAATGAGATTGTCCCATTTCTAACAGAAGGATTTTTGCCACGCCATGATTGCTATACTATATTTAGTCAATAAAAGGAAGTAGAGGAATAGCGCAGGTCTTGTTTGTCCCATATATTTCACCACTCCCCTGAGAAAGGGAACAACCTACACAACTTTCTGATGGAAAATCTTCTAGGAGAAGTTAAAATACAGTCTCCTGGGGCTTGTTCCAGAAATGTAGGTTTTGGTTCCACATCCTTGAACATTCACATTCAGTCTACAGAGGCCACAAGGACTTCAGGAGATGCAGTATGTAAATATATGGACAGCGGAAAAACACATGACACGAATCATGTTGGAAAGATCTGACGCCAATTGTCAACTTTTCTTTAGTTTATCGTTCTGCAGCCATATTAAAGCATCTGTCAATGATGCAAAACATCGACAGCCACTCTGCGGGCTGACCGGAATGACAAAAGTGGTATTATATATTATGTATTTCTACAGAGCACGTACAGAAATAATGGTTTACATTGGTAAATCTAAAAGATTCATAATTTATTTTTGTATTCCTCCCCTATGTATTTAAATCAGTGCTTCAGGCACCATCTAGTAGAGAATATCTAAGATGACCAGAGGGGGGTAGGCACTGAATTGGAAAGTGCAGTTCCTGTCCCAGTCAATGCGACATGTGCCAAGGTCAGCATACATATTAAGACATACATATCCATACATACATACATACACAAATCTAACAATATCGGAACTGCACATTTATTAGTCCAAGTCATTCCATCAATAAACATCACCACATTTTAATGAGCTAAGAATTCAGTATAATGCTGGATACATGACAGATATGGAAAACAGTTGCCTCTATGGTCGGTATGGCCACGGGTGCTGGACCACATTATGTATGGCTCATCTATGTAGTCCTTATGTGTTTCTATTTAGTATGCTGGCATGGACATATCAAAGAATAGTCATTGTGAATGTTCAGGATTAAATACTCTAAAAACACATTTCCACTGATTGTGGATAAACTTACATAATGTGTAGTGATGACTAACCTTGACACTCCAGCTGTTGTTGAACTGCACATCCCAGCATGCCCTGCTACAGTTTTACTATTTGGCAATGCTAAAACTGATGCAGTTCATGCTGGGATATGTAGTTCAATAACAGCTGGAGTGTCAAGGTTAGCCATCACTGGTGTAGACTATTCTCATGTTGATCTTTTGACCCTGATGACTTTTAGTACCTGTCGACCTTAACCACTGTCTACCTTTTACTATCAACCTGCGGTGTCATTACAGACAGTATAGATCTTCTATACCACAACCCTCTCTAATATATTGTGTACTGCATGTTTTCGGTGTGTCTAATTTACTCCCACAGCTCATAAAAATGCATTGAGTGGTGATATTGCACAGTGGCGATTTCGAGCCGTGGTGCATATTTGGCGGGACAAAAGGGGAATGAGCCATGGCGATTGGGAACAGATAGTGGTAAACCAACTCTTAAAAGAAAATCAATATGGGTTCAAAATTCCCTCAGTAGTAAGTAGGTTGGTGGTGTTCCCTGGATCTATCAATGGATTGGAGAAGGGAAAGAAGACTTTCTCTGCTGGGGCACACTTTTACACCAAGGAAAAACCCAGGTTGGACCTAGGTCAGCTTTGGTGTAAAAGGGGTCAACCCAGGTCCAGTAACACTGGTCTCCTACCCAGGTCCTGACCAGGGTTGAACACTGGTTGGACCTGGGTCGTGGGCGGTGTAAATGGTCCCAACCCAGGTTGGGACACTCGGGAAGTGCTGGATGATTTTCCATAGTGCACTGCAGTGGCAAAAGACAGCAGCCAGGAAGGATACGGGCAGTGCACACAGAAATCATAATTGGATGCAGTATCATTTATGTTATTTTTTTTGGGGGGGGGAGGGGGGCTGGGGGGAGCACACGGGACATTTGGCCTGCTGCTGCAGGGGAAGGGCACTGAATAAAACTTTTTGAAAAATATTCTACAAAATAAACAAACCAATATTCTTCAATGCTAACTAGTCATGTCTCTTTAATTTTTATTTTAAATAATTGTCCTAAAGTGGACATTTTTAATGTCATCCATAGGGAAAATCAGGGCTGACCCAGGTTCAGTGTAAACGGCACAGACCTGGGTCACAGTGCTGTGTAAATGGGGTATGAAGCTGGGTCCAACCCTGGAAACTCCTGTGTTCAAAGACCAGGGTCCGACCAGGGATTTTGGTGTAAAAGGGGTATAATTAGACTGTTCTAAAACATAAAATCTTTGTTGTTCCCATTAAAAAGTAATACATCTCCTCCTGTAAACAAAAGTGAACACATAGTGAGTATATTTTATATACAAAGGTGTAGACTGTTGTGTGGTGGGTACAAGGATTAAACCAGGGAAGTAGCAGATGAAGAAAAAGTTGACTGGCAGCATATATTATATAAAGTACACAGTGCAATAAAAAAACACAAACAAGTGGAGGTAGTGAATTGTGTCTACAAGATTAACTGACGTTGATAGATCTTTACTAACCGCTTGCACATTGCACTTTACCTTGTTGTGATTTACAAACCTATTTTGCACACTGCACTTTATACATCGTATGCTGCTATGGAATAATATGTTCCTATCTTGCGATCCATCAACGTTAGTTAAACTTGCAGACACAATTCACTACCTATAATTGTTTGAATTATTTTATTGCACTGCGCACTTTATATAATATATGCTTCCAGTCAACATTTTTTCATCTGATACTTCCCCAGTGTAATCCTTGATCCCCCAGACAACAGTCTATACCTTTGTATATAAAATATACCCACTATATGTAGATTTTGTTTCCATGAGGAGATGCATTACTTTTTAATGGAACTAATAAAGATTTAATTTTTGAAAACAGTCTAATTATTTCAATAAGCGTTCCCCAGCAAAAGAGAGTCATCTTTCCTGTTTCCAGATCCGTCAATAATCTACCGGTACGGAGGTAGTTAAACCTCATCCCACAGAAACATGCTGTGTGCAGAGTACAGTATTTTCCTTATAAAATATTAAGCAGTTCAGATAAGCCAAAGAATGAGGTAAGAAGACTTCTCTTTCAAGTCCGCACTTGTGAGAAATCATGCCATTCAGTTGTTTTTTTTTTTTTTTTAAAGGTGACGATTTGTTGGATAAATCTCAGTTTGTTGTCCTTCAGAATCTTAAGAGCACAAGATCAGCAAATAAGAAGAATGGATTTAGCAATGTTGGAATTTCGCTAATGTAATATAGAAAAGTCAAGCACTTATGCTCAAGTTCATGGGCTCTTTCATGGCACATCACAATAGTGTTTACCGATACATTTGTTGGATGTTAACAGTAAATGGTCAGAAAACCATCAAAAAGGAGAGAAAGCCTTGAGTACCTCTTGACATAAAACAGTTAATACCATTCATACACAGATGACACATTGCTTCGTGCTTTGCTGAGACCAGTCTTTAAATTCCTCTATGGGTCTGTTGATGGACGTATGCTTACTATGTACACTGGTGAAGCATGTTGTGTGTACAAAGTCTATTTACACAAGAGCTTACACTCATTACCCGGATAATATATTCTTTATCAGTCTGGAAGCTTGCCTTTCTAACCCTTCTTGACATTACAAGACGCGTATCATCTTTTGAGCTTAGCTAGAGGGTTAAGGGAACTGGCTTATGCCTTCCGTAGAGGGGCACAGACTGGATACAAGGTATGCTTACATATAAAGTAAACCTGTAAATCGACAGACTCCTACAAGAAGTGGGAAATCATTTTCAGTTCCCGAGCACTTTTATTTTTCTTCCTTTGGTACTTGTTTCCTATCTGGGCGCCCGTCGCGGGCATCGCGGGTACATTTATGCCTGCCCGCGACGCGACCGACGCGATGGCCGCGATTTTCCCATTGAAAACCATGTTAAACCTGAAAAATCGCGTCGGTCGCGTCGCGGCCGGCCATAAATGTACCCGCGATGGCCGCGACGCGATGCTCACGATTTCCCATAGGAATCAATGTTAAAAGCCGCGATGGACCCGATTTTACTGTTAAATGCCTCAATCCACCCGATTTGGCCATAGGAATCAATGTTAAATGGGCCACAGAGCCCATTAACCCTTAAATGTCCCCCCAAATTTTTGACGCCACCCCACGATCGACGCCAACCCGAAGCGTGGCGAGCGCAGCGAGCCCGCGAGGGGCGGCGGTACGCGTCCTCCGACCTTTTCATGCCCTACTATCCACTAGGGCGTGGTGTGAGAATATAATAGTGTGGCGAGCGCAGCGAGCCACCGAGCCCGAAGCGTGGCGAGCGCAGCGAGCCCCGCGAGGGGACGCGGATACCTTCACAATTATGCGCGTCCCCTCGCGGCCTTCACAGTGAAGGTATCCGCGTCCGCTCGCCACGCTTCGGGCTCGGTGGCTCGCTGCGCTCGCCACACTATTATATTCTCACACCACGCCCTAGTGGATAGTAGGGCATGAAAAGGTCGGAGGACGCGTACCGCCGCCCCTCGCGGGCTCGCTGCGCTCGCCACGCTTCGGGTTGGCGTGGATCGTGGGGTGGCGTCAAAAATTGTGGGGGACATTTAAGGGTTAATTGGGCCTAATTCAGGGTTAATATGGCCAAATCGGGTCAATTGAGCCATTTAACAGTGAAATCGCGGTCAATCAGCCTTTTTAACATTGTTCCCTATGGGAAAATCGCGGTCATCGCGGTCATCGCGGGCATCGCGACCATCCAATTTTACCCGCGATGCCCGCGATGACCGCGATCACCGCGATTTTTACCCCCGATGACCGCGATTTTGATCGTGGGCGCCCAGATAGGAAACAAGTACCCTTCCTTTTCTTCTGCACCGTAAAAGACCTACAGGTGTTACTTTCTATAGGCACATCCATTCTTCTTAGAAGTAATCACGGAGCTGTCATTTGTGAATTGCAAATGTGTGAGGACAGCGAGATGCTGACAAGACAGTGTTTCTGTTGAAAAGAAAAACATGTATTGTTCACAGGGAACAAATAAATCTTTTCACTCGCTGTATTGTAGTGAAGGTATCCAGCAACAGCAGAACCAATTTCGCCTGCTCCATTATAGCTCAACAAGTGTGGCGTGTTTGTGTTCCGCTTTAGCGCTACATGTAGCGCAAGACTAAGAAAATGCATCGCTTTAGTACACAAATACTTGTGGTTACTGTTATACTAGTTGGAACTAGAAATACATTTGAGTAATAATAATAATAATAATAATATAGAGCTTTTCTTCCAATAGGACCCAAAGTACTTTTCATTTAAAAAACAAAAGATTCAAAATAAGCAGAAAAGTGAACTAAAGGTCCATACACACTGGGTGATTTTGCCCAGCGAGTATGGACAGCCATGACCGCTGTCATCGCTGAGGGAAAGTCGGACTAATGAGCAGCTTTCCCCTTGCCCAGCGCTGTCAGCGGGGGGTGGACGGCTTTGCATAGCGCAGCACTTTGTACCAGCCTCTGTATTGAATCCTGACATAGCCCTGAAGCAAATATTCTTTCCTACTTTTCACCTACTCAGCCTTAACTCTAGGGCTTAAAGTGTTTTTTGAGAGGTGGTGGAACTCATTTCCCTATGCCACCTAATCTCACCCCCCCCCTTCCCTGCCCCAATAGGTATAGCCAGAGCAAGTGGTAGGATTTTTGACAACCCCCTGCAAACTACAATACTTTTCTGTTAGAATTATTGTGCAGAGCCAAGGTGGAGGTTGAACTAGTTCCCCCTCACCATTACAGATGATGGAATGCAGTTCAACCATTTCCCCCTACTTTAAACCCTGCTTAACTCCCATGGAGACCTGCATTAACTTAACAAGTATCTCTTGTTGCCGCAGGTTTATGATGAATGCCAAACAAAGTTCTTTAGGTCCAGAATTACCAATATTGGGAGGTGTGCAGTTGTGTTCATTTATTTTTAATTCTAAATAAATGGTTCTATTAGAAAATCCTGTCTTGTGGTTAAACCCTTTGCTCTCCTGACATCTGTAAAACTAGTATTTCTCCTTAGCAAGAACAACAGACCATTGACACCTATCTTTACTAGTAAGGCTCTTAAAATGTTAGGAGTCAAGTGTATGCTAACCACTGATGGGAAAATGACACTGACATTATGATGGAGTAGAACGTTAACTATCAGACAGGCTAAGATATAATATTCCGATGTACTGCTGACAAAGAGAGAAGAGATATGCTGACCTCATCAATAACTTACATGCAATGCTGAGGGAGAAACTTGATCTTCTGTAACATGCTGTAATGCAAACACAGCCTTCTCATAACACTATGCAATTCTAACAGTAATGTGCAGGGATGTATTCTAGGCATCCAAGGCAGATCTATGCGATAACTATAAGCCAAATCCGCCTGCGGCAAATCGTTTATCTTGACACCCATCTGAGGCCTGACTTGGCTCGCAGGAGGCCTGGACAGATAAGGCACACGTAACCTGAAATATCCTTGTGCTTGACAGATTTTGGACCTAATACCAGACCACAAACCTATCTGTAGCTGTTCCAACATCAATGGATAATGTAAAAAAAAATAAAAAAAAAATGTTGTGGGTTGCTGTAAGGTTACTGCTTGATTTAAAATATGGGGAGAAACATTTTAGAATTATTTTAATCTAAGTCTTACTATAAGTTCCAACATTATAAGAACACTGGCAGCCTGCACTGGCATTAACTTGTTCTGATCTTCAACTACCACCTATAGATGGAGCTACACTCTCTTTAGACACCGTGTTCTAGATGATTCGTGGCCGTTGTTAATGTGGCATTTCCTGTGCATTGTCCTTATTGTAACAGAGCTAAAGTAGCCTCTGTCATCGTAAATAGTTCCAATCTTCTGACAAGATCTATCCAAACTGATCAATAATGTAGCCATGTTTTCTCTCTATATATATTTACATTGTAGCAATATATAGGGTGTATCCAATTACACACAGTAACGCTGTTTTCAGATCGAAAATGCAGGGTTGCACCAGGACTTTGAAATGGTTCAGTGCCGATGCAACCCTGCATGCGTGGTCAGTTCACATTGCCTCAGCGAACTGGCAATAATGCCGAATCACTGACATCATCAGGGGGCGCGTCGGCGCATCATCGGGGTGGGGGTGGAGGCAGCTCTTAGAGTTGGCGCTGTTCCAAGCGTTGCCTCCTCCAATGTGTGAACGGAAAACGGGTAGCTCGACCCGTTTATAACGTTCACACTGCACAGCAAAGAGGCAACGAACCGGTAAGAACACTGCTTTTTACCCGGTTCGGATTGCCGTGTTGGTACCGGTTAGCTGTAACCGGTAACCCCTTCTACATCGCACTAATTACCGGGTTGAACCAGCAAGAAAACGGCTTGTACACGGTAATTAGCTGCAATGTGAAAGGGATATAATTTACTGCAGATAGTTGTATCCCCGGGGGTTATTCAGTTAGTCCCCGATAAGCCAGGGATTTATATCAGGGATTTTATTTTACTTGCTTGAGCAGACAAACCAAAATCCCCAGAAGCAGCCCATTTTTGTTCAAAATAAAAAAAAGTTTAAATAAAATTTGGAGCAAACCCTGGAAAAGTCTTCTAAATCTTCAGGTTTTTCGTTCCTGGTAATTTTTAGCCTTTATTTGGATACCTCTCATAAACTTAAAACACGGTTGTAGATATTGTGATGGGTCAAGTAAACCACAGGCCAGCCCTGAGTTATACACATACGAAATATATGAGATTCCTACTTTACAAATGACTTAAATTATAAGCAGAAGGGGAAAAACTGTCTGTAGGAAAATAAAGATGGGTAGCATATAATTCATTTCCTAAGCTCTGCAGGCTCAGGTGCTAAGCACATGCACTCTGCAGGCGAGGCTAACTGATGTTCTTGCAATGCGCCCATTCCACCATAGCACAGCAATCAGAGAGCCTATGGCGAGGCTGTGCCTGTCACACAATGCCACCATTTGATAAAGCACACTGACAGTTGTGCACAGACAGTAGATCATAATAGGTAGTGACAGCCTTGCACAAAAGCTTGTATAGACATTCGTACCAGTATCATTCTTCAGAGAAAAGTAAGAAACATAGTAAAAGCAATATTGCTTTTTTGTATTTATATTGCCTCTTAAAAAAATAGAGAAAAGCAATAAACACAGACACATTAAACATGTACAGCACATGTAATGGCGTACACAATAATGTGTACAATGAAGACATCATAGAACTTGTGCTCTCAAATCTAACATATTGATAATACAGTTAATAAATAAGCCTGCAAATGCAATTAAAATAGCTGATCATTTAATAAAAAGATCATAAAATATATAACAACTAAAAATACTGTAGGAAGACAGTAGCAGTCAAAGCCAAAAATACAAATTGCTGCACCACACTGAACAGAAATAGTAAGTAAAGCATATAGATTATGCCATTTTGACTCAAAGGCGGGAATTCAATCTTTTTTTATCGTGATAATAAGTAACCTGTTCCCGATGGAGCAATTCGACAGTTTTGACAATTGGGTGTTATTGCATTACTTATCACGCCCAAATGTACCAGGTTTAGATGCATAAAGTGACTAACCTCAGGCAAAGACCTTTTAACATACCCACCTCAGGAGGCTGTGATCAGGAAACATTCAGTTTTGCCCAAACAGCTGAACAATTGAATAGCTCCAATGGGTTATCATTGCTAATGACCACACTATAAACAATTGAATCCCCCACATGAGATAAGCCACACTTTTATTTAGGGATGGATATTTTTCTTAAAATTTCCTACCCGACACCCTATAGCAGGGGTTCCAAACTACAGTCCGCAAGGCACACTAACAGGCCAGGTTCTAGAAATAGCCATACTTGAGCACAGGTGGCTTAATTAGTACCACAGTTATTCTGATATAGCCATCTGTGCTCAAGCCTGGATATCTATAAAACCTGAACTTTTAGTGTGCCTTGAAGATGAAGGGGAAACACTTCCCTATAGTCTAATATCTAATTTAATGTCATCATGCTTATTGTGTTGTCTGTGGAGGAACTCATTCCATTGCTCTCAACAAAAAGCTGTATTCAATATGTAATGTAACTGACTGCCTCAAATAGTCTCTATTTCACTCACCCCATTCGTTCAATCAACGGAAGACGACACTAAACAACTGTTAAAGCTTCCTGCCAATCTATAATCATCCTGTGGTCTACGAAGAGGTAATGAACATAACTGAGCCGAAAAGCACTAATTATTTAATGCACTATCTGCATAACCGAGCATTACATTGTTGATTCCTTGTGTGTGAAGCACTCAGAGTAGAATTTTTGTAAAAACATCCAATTTGCTGTAAGTACAGAGTGATATATTGCAGTACACTGGTGATACCCTAAGGGGAATGGGATATAAAATAGATCATATTCTACTGCAATATCCAGTTGCGGTTTCCAAAAGGATAAGAATGGAACGTGTGCATGTCGCAAATATTGCAAGCCTGTCATGAAGTAAATGCTGGCTAGCAGCAAGCATCATCAGGATTTTTTTTTTTTTAAAGCTCCAAGCTAAAAATATCACATTAGTCTACACCAGTGTAGTATGAGGTATACCAGAGCTTTTATTTGTTGTTGCTAACAATTCCTGGGAGAAGATTTAGGAAACCTCACAGCCAAGATGAACAATCAATTGCGTTAGATCTAGGCTTTGTTTAAATAACTTTATAAAGTGGATTTTAAAAACAGATATGTGTTATAATTTCTACTGGATTCCTTCTTTTGACGGTTTGTAGTCCAATATTAGGAGACAGAGTCAAAGGTATACTGTGCATAAGGGACAGGCTGTTTGCAGGACTCCAAACATACTCAGCCAATCCTATTCTTCACATGCTGTAAACAGGTACAGCATAAGCCTCCGACAGTTGGGATTCTGATGGCCGTTTCTCTGACATCCGAATCCCGACTGTTAGGAGCCGCATAGGGAGGCAAGCCAATTTAATCCCCTTGCAGGCTCACTGCGCTCGCCATTCTGTGGGCTCAGTGGCGAGCACCCCCCCGAGGGAAAATAACCTGTGTAAGTCAGGATTCCAATTTCGAGAAGAAAAGAAGTTGCTCTGAGGATGCACACCTGGTGTGCATCCTCAGAGCAACTTCTTTCCTTCTCGAAATTACCATTACGATTTTGTTGCCCGGATAGCACCCATCGCCGATACAAATAGAATAACGGCACCAGAATAATATTCTCTTAAACAAAATTCAAAGGATATTATAGAAAAACGTGTGTGCGGACCCTCAACCCCCCTCCCTTGTCCCCATTATCTACTGTAAGTCAGGATTCTAACTGTCAGGCTCCTGACAGTCGGGTTTCCGATGTCGGAGAAACAACAGCCGGAACCCCAAATCTCTGTGAATCATCCGGCACCCCTGCATACACAGAGTGGAAATAGCAGTATAGAAGTAGATGGGGCAATGAAGCAGCTTCTGATTCACGATGTAAATATATTTTAGGTGTTTTAGTACCCTCTGCTGCTCCTCACAGCAAGTTGAGTCCTAAATTAGCACTAGTGCTTGAAGAATAGAGTCCTTAGTCATTTAAAACCAACTAAATTATACAATATAAGTTCAGATTTGTCTTTCCTTTACAGAAAACCAGCATACAATGGGGGAAATTTACTAAAGGAAATTTGTAAAAAATAGGTGTATTTGTATCCAGAAATACACTTATTTTTGACATTTACCATCCCGAAAATACGGCAATTCGTATTAATAGCACATCAATACGAATACGAATTGCCGTATTTTCGGTATAGTAAATGTCAAAAATAAGTGTATTTCTGGATACAAATACACCTATTTTTTTTTACAAATTTCCTTTAGTAAATTTCCCCCAATAGGTCTAATGCCACCTATTCATACAGACACCCAACTATAAAGAAGAAATAGGAGCGCCAACAGGGGACAAGGTAGGTTATGAGGCACACAAACTTCTCTGAGCATGGATTGCCAGGATAAGACACATACTGCCATTTCCCTTAGTGTATAACTTCTTAAAAGCATGACCTGTTCAGCAACTTGGCTGGGCCCCCAAGTAAAAGGGCCCACACAAGCTCTTAGCGGCCCTATCAGGAATAGCTACAGAACAAAATTGCTTCTGTACGCTTATTTCTATTATGGCTCTAGTGTATTCTACAGTTTTTATGCTCATTTACTTTGCAGAACTGAAATATTTAGCAGGGTGTGCGTCAAACAATGGCATACACTTAATAACAAAAATAGAATAAATTAAATTGATTTATTGTATACTATGAATGAAAAACTGATGGAATGATAACATCAGCAACTTAGAAATCTGAAAATATTAGAATTTTGGTACAATCTAGACATCTGAGACACTGATGAATAGAGCCTAATAAAAGATTCATTTTTACTGACATTATTTCCATCAGACTGCTGATGGTAAATATATACATTGCCATCAATGTCCATACATTAATGGTTGTATATGAAAATACATTAAATCGTTTTTTTTATAGCTTTATACATGAATGACATCAGTAATTCCCAAACCATTGTACCCTGGTGAGCTGGAGGGGTGCCACAAGTTGGTGGCCTAGGACCAAATCAAATTAATTCTGGTCATTGTCACAAGCAAAAAGCAATGCTGGTGGCTGTCAATCAGAATCACATCCGTGCCCACCACCAGCACATAACTGACTCATTTTCAACTGACTCATATTCATTTAGGTGCCAATTTTAGGTCCAATTTACATTTGACCTATTAAGTTAAAGTGTTGATTTTTTGACTGTCAGCAAATCCAACACGATCGGAAAGCACATGGATTGGCAAATTACTCGCCAACCTCCGTGTTTAAGTCAGAGCTGTGGACGTCTGACTATTATTTTATTTATTTTTTTGTCCTGTTTTTCACCAATGCAATTTAGACTTTTTTTTTTAAAGGCATATCAGCATCGGCAGACAATGACTAAAAAACCATCCGAAAAAAAAAAAAAAATTGAATAGCAAAGTTAGTTTTTTTAGGCTATACGAACTCCCAGGCAGTTGATATATTGCATGCACACTAAACGATAATCGCTAAAGATATTGTACAGAGATGTTGCCTGGCCCCGGTCAGGACATACAGTCGTTGATGATATAGTCAAACTATGACGGGCGTGCTGTGATGATGGCATTGACTATATATATGCCACATGTTCAGTGGGTTGGGTCGATGCATTTTCACCTTGCAACATCTGCGTCCGCAAATACGAACAAGATTATGTAGTCACATACTGTAGACTTATTTTTCTGTAATCCTACCATGTAGCAAGACTTTACATTGTATACTTTCAAATAACGCATAAATAGAAAAGATTCTCACCACAGAATTAATGTAGACACAATAATTGTTGAGTTGTATGAAAAGAAAAAGTGGGTAATCAACACTAGAAGTGTTAGGAAAACCAGCTAATTAGCTTATTTCATTTAAAGATAATACTTTACAATGAGGACAAGTTGCAAATTACAAAGCTACAAAGCAGGGCTTTCTTTTCTCATAGTGAGCGTTCCACGTATGCGTGCATTTTATAGAATACAAATGTGCTGTCACTGCAAATTAACTCCAAGTGCAAAAAGTTTCAAATAATAAAACTAAAGTCTGTGACACTACCAACACATGCTAAATGTAAATGAGGCAAATGTGGGGGGGGGGGGGGGAGGGGAATTGTGAAGTAGAAATATGGGTGTGCAGTATTTAGGGGTAGTTTCAATGTAAGCACAACCCCAGCTAGAAGAGAGAGAGAACAGCTAGGGCTTCTTGTGGTTATCAAGATACAGTTAACCCCATCATACTATAAATTGAAAGGGCCAGATTCAATTAGCCGAGGTGAACGCAGTATTAAGATAGAGGGCCAGATGCACTAAGCTTCAAAAGTGATACAATGGAGAGTAATAAACAGCCAGCCAAACAGCTCCTACCTGCCATGTCACAGACTGTGCATGAAAAATGTCAGGTAGGAGCTGATTGGCTGGTTGGTTATCACTCTCTTTTTTTATCACTTTTGAAGCTTAGGGCATCTGGCCCAGATTCCGTATTAAGTACTGGTATGTCGCACTCCTAAGGGAGAGTCAAACTGAAATCTGTGGTAAGTGCCCTTATCATAGGTGACACAAACCCATTAAACCATAGCTCCAGATACATATCCTGGTACCTATGGATTAATGTGTATTAGTCACAAATTTACCATGCAATGAAAAGGGATTTTAATTGTATAGCTCTGGGCATAAAGGTCCGAGACAATTACCCTTTTCCTCACACAGCAAAACTTCAAGTCTAGTTGAATCAGGCCCTATGGGTCACTCAACACATCAAATCATATGCATCATAATGTTTATTCCATCCAAAGTCCGAATACAGAGGTGACATTACGGTACAGTGTAATATATGCGGTACTGTTTACTGCACTACAAATTGACGAAAACGAATTATGAAAAATGTCGACATTTTTTATATGTCACCCATTTCTGTGTTCACCTTGTGTCTGTCGATCTATTCAGTGTTGATCTGATACACAGTACCACACACGGCCGTAGCATATTGGCCTAAGAACATATCAGCTACCTCTGTGCTCTTGTTTTAGTGAGAATGTGGTTAATTAACATTGGCAAATGGACAACCAGAATTGATCAGTCTGTGACAAGTCTTTTCTATAAATAATACTGGTCTCGTCTCTGTGAAGGTATTGATGACATGATTGATTAAACAGACAAAGGCATCCGTGTCTACCGCATGATTACAGACTTGACACCTTTAGTAGCCTCGCCACTATTTTGTATTTACGTACATGCATCTCTAAATACAGAAACCAGAGCTCCAAAGAACAGGAGATGTTTCCTAGAGATGTTATCTTCTTATTCTGCTTAATCCAATTGACCTCTGTTTACTGACAGAGGCCAATCTCCCCTACCCCATCCCAACTTTGCAGTCTTCAGGATATTAACGAAGAGATGGATATGTATGTATAGTATATGTATAGTATGTGTTGGGGCAAATCCCAGGAGGGGGTTTTGAGGTGGATATCAAGGTGACCAGTTTTTTGCCCTAAAATTAAGTAAAAGCTCAGGGTTATATCTATAACAAATGCAAGTTATGTAACCCCAAGTAGTCAAGGTCTGTGTGGCTATTTTTAGCGATAAAGTAGTTAAGTAAGTTGTACACGTTGCGGTTAATTGCAAAAAAGTTATGGATGCCTCAGAAAAAACAACAACAAAAGAAAACAAAATAAAACATTAGTATCAAGTTTATTATGCAATACCAGTTTTTTATATAAAAAAGGGGGTGTTGGGAGGACATAAAGGGAATACATGAGAATTGAAAATGTAGTAAATACCAACATTTCTAAATTTTAGGAAATGTTGTACTAGTGTTAAAGAGACTTGGAAGGTATTAAATATTAACATTATGTAGAAGTCATCTATTTATAGAAAAAGCGAACTACTCCTCACCTATATGAGACGAAGTACCACCACTGACCACTAGAGGCCACTCAACGAACCAAATGTCTCCTTTTATTTCCAGGCACCCTGATTTGTTTCATACTTGCTGAGAGAGGGAGCTGGGAAGACAGAGGACGGGGGGTAGGAGCAGATAGGGACTGAGGGTGGGGTGGACGGTTTGTGGGCTTCAAACTGTCACAGCTCAAAGTGAAAGTACTTTTCAGTACTTTCAGCCATACTTTTTAGGGGTTTTAACTAGTTATGTTAATAATGAGGATAGGTAAGTGTTTGGGAACTGTAGGTTTCTAAGATAATTGTTGGGTAAGTGGATACTGAGCCAGTGTTAGTTGTACAACATCTATATAGAAGTACACCATCTATAAATCTGGTCAGCTCTGTGTTTCATTTCTACTCAGCTACAAGTTGTTTAGTCTTAGTGTCCCTCAAATTCTGATTATAAAACCTGGAAGTAAGAGACTCAGTGAATGCACAGAATTCAATATACAGCTCAGCATGTACCACAGCAGTGTGCTGCAAGTAAATTATTACAGCGAAAGAAGGGGGCAAACAGCTGGCAATACCGCATCCCTTTCTACGCTGTATGGTGCACTGGGGCTTTCCAATTCATTTCCTGGAGAGCATTAGAAATAAGGCACACCTGCGTGATCTCACTATTCTGTTCCTGGAGCCTCACAGATTGTTTTATACTACTTTTCACGTTCCTCTCTATCATGTTTGCTGCTTTGTATACTGGGCAAGTGGGCAAAGTCTTTTTATTACTGTATGTACGTAAAGACAAATAACCTACAGTGGCATGTTATTTAATGTATATTTTCTTTAACCACCATCCATCTGTCAACACGGAAACCTGATACGTTATGAAAATAGTACGCATTGCAACAAAAGTTAAAAGAAACATTGGACAAAGAATAGACTGTGCCACGGATTACATATTTGAGTCTTTGTCCCCCGATGAACCACACCTTCACCACAATTCCACTCCTTTTCCACCTAGTCTAAAAGGCTTGTACATTACCTAATAGCAGTTGGAACGATTGCCAGAATAATACAGTAAAATTGGGAATCGAGATACAACAACAGTTGTGCAGATACTAGGAAATGATAGCATCATTAAGTATACTTAATTTCACACTGGTCCAATTTTAGTCTAGATAATGCATCCATACAACCGCCCCAAAAACTACAAACACTAAGAATACCATTCATCTGCAGGCACATAAAGTCAACACATTTCTTTGAGGCAAAGTCTCTAATGTTTATTTATACGGAATGAAAGATCTCCAAAAAATAATAATTTGCACGTAGCATGTGTGGAATATTACCTCTGTTTCAAAAGAAATGCCTCCCTGAATGTGTTTTTTCAAACATTCAAATCCCAGTTTAATAAAGCCAAATGGCAATCTTTTTTTTTTTTTTTTTTTAAATTGCATTTGATATCCAAAGCTGGGCTCCATCTTAACAAGACTCTTTGAAATCCTGTAATTATGTATTGATATGCTAGGAGTCAGTTTTTTTGTGTTTTTTTTTTTTTTTGCCAGGAAAGCCGAGTGTGATAAATATATTTATAACCCGCTGATTTAATGAAGATGCTTTTGATGTTAAAGGAAAAAAAACCCACAGAGAGAACGGAAAATATTAAGGGCATTTAAAACATCACATTAGCCTTGATATATAAGAGAAAGCTTTTCCTTGCAGTGTCTGCTTTAAAATATCTAATCAATATCTGCAACTAATTTAAATGGGGAACAATTAAACTTTACGCCATCTTCATTTCAGACTACTGATTGTTTTAGTTTGTAAAAGAGGGTTGGATTAATAGCCGGAAAGTGTACTGCATGCTAATATCACATTGCCATATGAAGTCAACAATGGCCTAGACAAGCATCTCTGCCTCCTGCCACTCAGCTCAGTTGTCATTCTTAGATGAGGAGGAATGATATGTCACACCCCTTTTTTTCAGGTGCACGAACGGAAATAATGAGGTATGACACAATGGGGGAGATTTAATAGGATGAGAGATTCAGAAAGTGAGAGATTTGGGAAGAAATCTCCAGTTTTTTTTAAAGCGGCAATCATTTACACTGCAAATTCAAACTGCTTTTGCAGTGTAAATGATTGCCGCTTTAAAAAACCTGGAGATTTCTTCCCAAATCTCTCACTTTCTGAATATCTCATCCTATTAAATCTCACCCAATATCTATTTTATTTTGTGTTCTGATAAAGAATATCAGGGCCAAATTCTTACAAAGAATGACTAGGAGACTGTGAGGAGTATGACGATGCATGACTGGTATGAGAGTAGGAAGGAAGCGCGGGTGGTGGAAGTCCTCCCGACAGTGGATCCCAACTTACAGGGGCTATTCTCCCTCGTGGGGGTCCATGACCCCCCATAGAGGAATAATAGAATTTGTGGTAAGTACAAGCCACCAAGCCTGCAGCGTGGCAAGTCCACAAGAGGCTCATTTGCTGTCGGAGTACCGGCAGTCAGAATTCCGATGTCGTTATACTGAGCATCGGAATCCCGACTGACGGGGTGCTATATAGTTATGTTAATAGTTACTAAAAGTTTGCTCAGGTTGCGAGGAGCAGCACAGCACTGCCAAATATTTACTTTTTAGCTGAAACATATGCACAGTACCCATGGAACACGTATATCACAGCTCTCATATGTACTATTCATATGGCACACGAATATGACAGCTCTCATATGTACATATGGCACACGCATATGACAGCTCTCATATGTACATATGGCACACGTATATGACAGCTCTCATATGTACATATGGCACACGTATATGACAGCTCTCATATGTACATATGTCACACGTATATCACAGCTCTCATATGTACATATGGCACACGTATATCACAGCTCTCATGTACATATGGCACACGTATATGACAGCTCTCATATGTACATATGGCACACGTATATGAAAGCTCTCATATGTACATATGGCACACGTATATCACAGCTCTCATATGTACATATGGCACACGTATATATCACAGCTCTCAAGTGACACACTGGCAGCTGACTATTGCTTATCCTTGCGCCCTGATAGGCAGTGCTTGTGTGTGTGTGTGTGTGTGTGTGTGTGTGAAGCTGAACTGAGAAGTGCCATTGGTCAGGCAATATAACACATGTTTTGTGTGAACTAGGGGGTGAGGTTTATATGCTTCAGGGTTATTCAGTTTTATGTTGGCATATATTAGGAAGAATGCATATATTCTACTGCCCATACTGTACATCCCATTATGCCCAATTAGCTTCATCTGCTGTTTTACTGGCCCGTGACATAAATTATGTCATGAGGCACGTTTGCATAAATTAATCATATCTGTGGCACGGGCAATTGCACATAAGGTGTAATGTGCATGCACATGCCAGGAGACAAAAGTATGGGAACTGGGGATGGTACAGTAAGTATTACCAAAAAAGGAGGATGGATGGGAAAAGTGCCAAGAACGCAAGGAAGTAGGTGGAGAGAGAGAGAGAGAGAGAGAGAGAGAGAGAGAGAGAGAGAGAGAGAGAGAGAGAGAGAGAGAGAGAGAGAGAGAGAGAGAGAGAGAGAGAGAAAGAGTAGGTGTAGATTGTGTGAAAGAGAGACGAGGTGGCGATTGAGAGGAAGAGGGCAGAGAGTAGGTGGAGATTGGGAGGGGGAGAGTAGGTGGAGACTGGGAAAGGAAGTAGGTAGAGATTGGGAAAGAGGGCATAGAGTAGGTGGAGATTGGAAAGGAGAAAGTAGGTGGAGATGGCAGAGAGTAGGTGGAGATTGGGGGAGGGGGTAGATGGAGATTGCGAGAGGAGTAGATTGAAATTGTGAAATGGGGTGAAGAAGAGGTGGGGATCATAAGGGAAAGTAGGTGGAGATTGGGAGGGAGTGGATGAGATGTCTGAGGTTGACCTGGCAGAATCCCGGTCATATCACCTATTATACAATATATTCAATAGAGCCAGATTACTGGTAAGCCTGTCACTCCAGAGCACCCACACACAGGAACCTCCCACATAGAGTAGATCCACATTGCTATTGATAGAGGCCCTTCACAAGTTTATTGCCTTTGGCCCCCACAGACCTGTGTTTAATATTTCTAAACATTATTAAAGCAATTCATTGTAAATGATTAACGTTTAGTATTAATAATCATAGCATCATTTGCTCCATTTCAAAGAATTTTCATTATTTTTTGTGGAATAATTTTCAATTCATTTAATGAAGTGGATAAAACACTGAACAAGACGTTATCGACGTATTTTCCATATGTGCAGACAAACTATTTTAATATCCTTGTGTAATTTTCAATCTAAATGAAGTGCTCTAGAAATGGAAGAGTTAAAATCATTATCTAATGAAACCAGCATTATCAAACCCTGCAGAACAGGCTCATCCAAACAAGTTCTGCTTTTTATTTTGTAACTCCTTCCCAGTGCGTGCAGCTAACACGGAACAATGGGGCGGATACTGAATTGGAAGTATAGAGTATTATATATAGTATTTTTTGCTTTATTTCTGAATTAGAATTAGACCTAATGTACCATCAGCACCTCAAACTACAGTGGTTCTAAGGCCTACTTACTACTTTACTAAAACTAAATAACACCTTTTTGGTACTTGTGTAGTTTCACGGCACCCGATATATCGGATGCGATATCAGTCTATATATCAGATGCGATATCGGCCGATACATCGATGCGATCCAAAGCTATTTCTTACCTGTTCATAATCCCACTATCCACTATGCATGGAGTTGATTTTATATAGTGTGGCGAGCGCAGTAATCTGCGTCCCCTCCCCACACTATATAAAATCAACTAAATGCGTAGTGGATAGTGGGGTTATGAACAGGTAAAAAAATCTCATAGGATCGCATCAATATATGTGCCGATATCGCATCCGATATATCGGGCGCCGTGAAATTACACAAGTACCCATTTTTGTACTATGGAATTTTTGAAAAACCATCTACAGTTATAAAATGTGTCATTTATGAAAATCATACATTTTACCTCTCCCATGGGAGATTATGATGGGCAGAACCAGGGGGAAATCGATGTCATTCTTATTATTATGGCGTTGCTCAATTTGGGGTAGTAGCATAATTTGTGGCATGATAATGCATTTTGCTGCAAATTGATAAGCTTTGTTCCTGCCCACTTCCTTAGAGAGATCAGTAAGATGAACGAGCAGGTATTCTTAGCAATGTTGTATGGTCTTAAATCATCATTAGAAACCATAGATAATTGGTCCAATCATGGATGGGTGCTGCCAGGCTCTCAGCCATTGGATCAGCCTTTACAATGATTTCTCAACTTCGGGTGCAACCATCGATGGAAAAAAAACACACATGCCATCTGCCAATTTGCACCAAATAAAATCGTGGCAAAAGGATACAAATTTTGGTAAAAACGTGCATTAAGGACATGGTTGCCTACCTGACCCTCTCCATGAGGGAGGAAATGGTCTGTTCCTGGCCTTCCCTGGTAATGGATAAGAAAGGTGTGTCACCACAGGTGATGGCAATCATACATCACCAGGGAAGTCCAGGGACATAGCATTTTCTCCCACATGGAGAGGGTCAGGTAGGCAACCCTGATTAAGGACCATATACAGGTATTTATTCCAGATACTATATACTAAAAGTGCAGACATATGTTACTTATTGTGATAACTATGGACCTAATTCAGAGGTGTATGCTAATGCAGTAATGCTGTGAATGTTTGCTAATTACGCAGCTAATGAGCTGTATACTGAGACACCACTGACTGTGGCTCTGGACCCTATGGTTGCTTTGAATGACCGGTAGTAGATGGCCACCGGATCTACTACCAGTGTATTGATGCAGTCACCGATAGCAGCAGGCCCCAGAAACTTGCACCCAATGTTAAATGCATCTGTTTTGTCTGTAGACCTTAAGATATGTTTCTGCATTTGCAGTTGGTCATAGAAGTGATGAAACATTCCATGTTTTCTTTCTCTCTATGGGGGTGGGGGTGCACTAACATCTGTGCCCCCACTTTACCGCACATTGCCGGCTCTGCAGAGATAATTATCGCATATGCACTGACAAATGCGATAATTATCGCAAAGAACAGTTTTTGTGCTTAGTGCATCCTATATACGGAGTAAGACTAAGATTCTAAACTACCTAACTAGACACTTTTCAGCATTTAGAAAAATAAAAATAAATACATATAACGAGTAGGTGTAGTGACTTTTACATGCCATTGAATAGGGCTGCCCCCAGAAAGGTGGGCAACCCTCCCGGATTCTGGGGGACCCACGCCCCCCCCCCTAATTGCGGATTCATCCCCCATAACCGCAGTGTTTAAATAACCTGATCTGCCGATCTCCGAGGAGGGGGCTGGGCTAAAGTGTCACAATCACGTCATTTTAGCCTCACCCCCTCCGCGGAGATCGGCAAATCAGGTAATTTCACATCCTGGGGGTGGGGCTTAATGGTGTCACGCTCAAGTCCCGCCCCCGAACTCCTACTGAAAGTCTCCTCTCCGGGCTACTCCCGGAGAGGAGACTACAAAAGTCAGCAACCCTGCTCTAATGCCTTCTTTCCTTGAGATGTGAATGAGAGCCAGCGCTGGGAGTCATGGACTAGCGTGTCCTGCCCATCTGAGCTTAATCTGAAGGTAACGTGGTAAGGTTCTGATAACGTGACTAATACTGATGGCCTTTCTGTATATAATGTATATAGACTGTAATTGCTGATTTTACATGTATAACCCATGTGTAAAATAAAGGTAATACTTTTGTACCTTTGCTATTGTGTATTCCTGTGCGATCTTTGGAACTCGGAGTGACCCCGGGGCTCTGCGTGAGGCATAAGTCGCGCTGCGCTGCTGCATGATCCCGGGATCCTCACTAGTTTGTCACGACCCTAGTCGGCGATTCCCCAGATACGACAATCTGAGTAGCCCGGCCACGTGACACTTTCACTGGGTATCCCAAGCGTGTGCGTATTTCACCACGATTCCGCTTGCCACCAATCAAAGTAAACTTTTGGACTTAGTCCGCGACAGCTTTGATTCTGCCGACACACCAAATTATAAGTTACAGGGTAGCGCTCTGGCAAATTCGTCAGAGGCTTGGGCTGGAAAACAGCAGATACCAGAACTAATTATAACTTTTTAATTAAGTGAAAACACTACAAGGCTTACAGTATATTACAGAAAACATAAGTTACAAGATATATGATTAATAGGTAAGTCAAACGTAAAAACAGTTTCAGAATATAACAAAATGGGAATAAAGAAACAAACCACTTCAAGGACACACAGCATGAAGCGGGGTTTGGAGTGGAAATCTCTCCGGATATTGGATCATTTCAGAGACAGGTATCGGACCTGTATCATCCCAAGGAAAATGAACCACATGTCTTGTGAGACACACACTTTTAAGATTGGCAAAACACACACAATCACAGCCCCCACCTCAGGAATCTTCCTTGTCCAGGGGTTTCCTTAGGATATACCCATGGAATGCCCTTCCATGCACAATTAGACTCTCCGCTAGCCTCCAAACTTTCAAGTGTTCCCTGAAAACTCACCTCTTCAGGCAAGCCTATCATGTTTAAGTTCTACACGCATAACCCTCTGAGGCACTTATGTATTATATAGCTTCCCTTCTGGACTTGTAACTTGGTGGGACAGCTATGGTATTACTGGTGCCTGTCCTTGTGTTTCCCTCCTATATACCTAATAGATTGTAAGCTTGCAGCAGGACCCTCCTACCTCCAAGTCTGTCTGTTACCCAGTTTGTTTTATCACTGTCTACTATTGTAAAGCGCAACGGAATCTGCTGCGCTATATAAGAAACTGCAAATAAATAAATAAATCTGATATTTTTAGTTTTACGCGAGCAGTACATTACAGGTATTCCGTGTAAGCACTGAGCTGTCCTTAGATTGCAGGATCTCATGTCTCGCATAAAAAATATAAACGTAGTCATGCACTTAAATGCAGTGCCAATCACTGGCACTGCGTGTCTCCTACAGCAGTAGCTACACACTGTCAGTTGGCTGCTAATGATGTACACGGCACATTTTGCTAAAGGAACAGACCATAAACAAATATACCCAGGCAGAACCAGCAGCACAAAACAAAGCAGCATTTACCACTGATATATGCTTGGCTGGAATTCCATTTAATGCAGGAATACAAAGTTTGGAGGCAAATGAACATTAAAATAATTTTACTTGTGCCAGGGTTTCCTGCCTAGATCAAATAAACATTAGTACAGTGAGCTCTTTACAGTCGGATATAAGAAAATAAAATATTAAAACTGTAGCTAATGTAGAGTATGGACTTTTTAGATTTATTTTTCACACATTTTACCACAGCAAAATAATGTAAAATAATAAATTCAGTTTTGAGATGATGGAAAAGAAAATAATACAGTACTAACAACTCATTGGGTATGGGAAAAGAAACCGGGGATCCAAACAGGCTCCAAAAATCAAGTGCGCAGAGAGGAAGAAATGACTGCACAGACACATAGGAAGAAAGTGGCTGAGCCGACAGGCAGAAAGCGACTACACAGGAATCTATACGGAAAGTAACTGCATAGACATGTGGGGAGAATCTGACTGGGCAGGACAGGTAGGTAGAATCTGACTGGGCAGTGCAGGTAGGCAGGATACGACGGAGAAGGACAGGCAGAATATGACTGGGCAAATGTTTGGCAGAAATGTTACTGTGGTATCTAATAATTTTATATCTGTAACAGTTTTTGGGGATACAACTGAATAATATAATTGGCCATTCTCTAGGAATACCCAGGAGACTCACAAATCAATTTTGTGTTTCCAGAGTTGTTTGCCATCCAACAGAAGGGGGCGTGCGCGCACAAGCCGATCATGCGCCCTGTTCTGTCTGAGACCTCCCACTGGTCCCCTGTCGCCGCCCACAACCCCCCACTAACCCTGCCCGTCTACTTGAAGTGGACACGGACAGGGAATCCGCTCCCCGTCGCCTTGCTGTCCATGTTATGCCCTACACAGTGATGCCCCTTTTACCATATTATGCCCCACATAGTGATGCCCATCGTACCATGTTATGCCCCACAAAGTACTTCCTGACTGTTGTTATAACATAAATTGTTGTCACTGCCTCACACTATTTTCTCTCATACCATACATATAATGATTAAAAAACCAAGGTGTTCCTTTAAATCCACAAAAAAATCATGACAGAGGAAATAAAAGATGATCATAGCTACGCTTTGTTCTTGTAACATTAGCTGTGAAACAAGGATCCGGCAGGTTGCATTCAAATATCAGTAACAGGATCGTATTTCCCATCTGTTAGACAAACCTAACAGCAGCAGAGTGAGGCAGCGGATACCTACAGCGCCTGTGTTGCAGGTTCTCCTCTGTCAGAGGTATCCAGTGTTCACGTGCTGTGTGCATTGGGAAGCTGGGAGCCCTATTGACTTCCATCCCCTTGTACTATACATCATGGCTGAAGCGAGCAGCCATGCTTTACAATTCACTGCAAGCCTGACATCATCCAGAAAGGTTAAACTGGAAATGCTTTGGAGCTTAATTCATATGCTACAAATAATATGACAAATGCTAGCTACATTCCCGCATCTTACATCTTAATAATACACAGCTTCCCATGCTATGAAATGAAATGGCAGCTCCATACTATTCTTTAAAAGGAGAAAATAAAGCACAATATCAGGTTCAAACACAGCTAGGACCTAAAAGGCACAAGGCATCCATTCCCCCCGCCACATGTTGTATTTCTATTTAACACACCGGCTGACAATTCTACCATGAATGTAATTATATTCTGCACTGCTGTGCAATACGCTGCGGATGCATCTCACATCAGAAAGGCATAAACAAAGTCTAGTAGTGAGGACATCTTTGTAGAAAACTAAAAAAGATAAATGTACTTTGTAGTTTGATATTAAAGCACTTTTCCCCAGCTTCCCTTACCCCTACACCTGTCTCCCGTGTGTGCGTATTGAAGTTTATGCAGAACTATTTTATACCGGTCAATACATGAAGGAGGGGGGGTGGGGGAAATCACTCAGTTTGAAGTGAGGTTCTGTAGCAGCCGCACGGTTTACAATTCCACATGATGTGTGGTTAATGAGGTTTTCACATTTTTTGTTTGCACCTCACGAGGTGTGAGCACACATAATTATTAGGACTCTAAGAGGGTATTCAATCCCCCGCCGATATTTCCGACGGGGAAATAGTGCCGTGTGCCTATTCAATGCTGTCTTTCCCGACTGCACTGAACAGGCATCTTTGCAGAACCGACCTGACTTTAGAAGCCGTTGGGCCCGTTCTGCGGAAAACGGCTGTGGATTGACTCGCTCCCGGCCATATCGCGACGATACGCGGCCGTATTTTGCGGCCACGCCCCCTTTTTGGTGTTCGGCAAGCGTGACATTGAATCCCGTCTGCCGAGATGCAGTCAAGTGGGCCTAGAACGGGACCTGGTCACGACTGTCGGGTACCCGGGATTGAATACCCGCCCTAAAGGTAGCTATTCAACCAGCATCTGAGCCCAATCCTCAATACCGCCCTAAAGGTAGCTATTCAACCAGAATCTGAGCCCAATCATGTCACGATTTCCCTTAAACTCCCCGGCAGCTTCCCAGACACATGATAGATCTTATGTGTGTAATTTCACATAAGATCTATTGTAAGATTGGCGACTCTCAGCATACTTGTCCTTAGTAGCCTCTTCAGATCATATGTGCAATACATAGGATCATCTCCTGACCCGCTCATCGATCTTAATCATACCAAAATACCTCACGATGTTTACAAAAAACACACACAATGCATCGTATGAGCCATCGTAGTCATGCATTTAGGCCTAAAATCATTGTAATGTATGGCCAGCTATATTGTTACTTTTAATATTATAATAATAGTAATAATTATAACATTAATAATAATTTTATTGATATAGTGCTTTTCTACAGCAGGGCTCAAATTCACTTTACAAGCATCAAACCATAGCACAGAGATTAGTACTACAGCAAGAAGGAAGCAAACTGAAAAACTGACTGGGCACATTTTTGTGCATAAGCATATTGCTTGAGACTACTACGGCCAACTTAACGTCACCCATAGAGTCAGGAACCCAAAAAGTTATAGTCAATTCTTGCCTCAATAAGTATTTCTCTGTAACTTAGGTCAAGACACAATCTCACAGTACATTGAGACATTGAACATTTGGGACATTTCTCAGATGAAATGTCAACATATGCATCACATTTCTCTAGTAGAGATTAGAAAATGAAAGTCGGCTTCTGATTGGTTGCAGCTCTGTTTTTTTGCAGCTATTTGTGCACAAGGGTTGACATCATTGAATTTAGTATGTGCTGCCATGACAACAAAATCCAGGCTTAATGGTTAGCATTACTGCCCCACAGCACTGAGGTCATGGGTTTGATTCCCACCATGGCCCTAACTGTGCAGAGATTGTATATTCTCCCTGTGCTTGTGTGGGTTTACTCCGGGTACTGCGGTTTCCTCACACAATCCAAAACTATACTGGTAGGTTAATTTAATGTATCTGCCATCAAATTCTGTGTTATCTATGTTAATTGATTTGCAACTCATATTGTATTGGCTAAATACACAGGCAATTTTAGGAATAACGGTTTGCACTTAACTGCAGTTTACAGGAAAGGGAGCCGTTGGTACAGTTAAGGTCCATACACACTAGGCGATTTTGAGCTGAATGTAGCTCACTTTTGTTATTTCAGCTACTTTGGTATTTAGCTACTTTCAGCTTGAAATCCCCCATTGTGTATTTCCGAGCAAAGAACGGTGAGCGCAATATCGCTAGTCGCCACGGTCTGTCAGCTGGTTTTAGCAGCAGACTGAACCACTTTCCACAGTCTTCTACTGTGGAAAGCGGTTCATTGTCACATGCGCAGCGCAGTTTTCCGCTTGCTGATCTCCGGCGTCTGCAAATTCAAACTGCGCATGCGCCGGGTAATGTTCGCCGGGGATGCTGTGTACCCGGCGCATGCGCAGTTTGAATTTGCAGACGCTGGAGACAAGGAAACGGCGAAGAAGAAAGCAGGAGAGCCCCGCAGCGCCGGAAAAAAGTGGCGAAGTCTGGAGGGCGCAGAGTGCATCGCCGAGGACATAAAGAAGTTTCTTAAATAAGGTAAGGCATAAGCGCCCTGTACAGAAAAATGTACATGCGCTATGCCTGCGCCCCCGCACCGCTGCCGCTATTCCACCCGTCAAACGGGTTTCATAAATAATGGGAAGCGCTATCCCCTGCTATAGCGCAGAAGGATAGCGCACAGACCCCTCAGCGCAGCATGATAAATCCACCCCTGTGTGTGTATGCACTGAGCGATATAATCGCTGCTCATACATGCTGGGCAAAAACACCTACGGCAGTATTCAATGTGAACACTCGGCATGTACAGCGAATCCTGTTTAGGATTTGCCGCACAGTCGCCGTGTTCCGGAGGGCTGGAGCCTTCGCTGCCAGCCCTCGCTGTCACCGTATTCAATGCCGCAGTGGCTTGCTGCCCCTGATGGCGATTCGTAACCCTGGCAGCGGACACCACAGGGAGCCGGGGGACGGCGGAAGGCAGGGAGATGGAAGTCTCCCTGCCGACCCCAGAATGTATGTGGGGGGAGGAGGGCTCCCCGGGACCCAGGCAGCACAAGCTGCCCCCCCCCAGGAGAGCTAGCAGAGGACCGCTTGCACTGCTCCCGATCATGCATATGTAATGATCGGGAGCAGTGAATATATGAATATCTAATGAGCGGCTCTCGGCCCCCTGCTGGCTGTTCTGTGTAAAAAAAAATTTTTTTTATTAAATATATATTTATGTGCTGTAAGCACATTAATAAATATAGCATGCCCCTTCACATAATAAAATTCCTGATTTTTTTTACACCAAATTAAAAAAAACACCTTTATTTTAAAAGTTCACATTCCAGTTCACCATAAAAAGATGGCGATTGCTACACGGTGACACACGGCGAAAATCACTTAGAAAGCAATATTCCCTCTGAATACACTCACTGTGAATCACATTGAAAAACCCATTGAAAAACCACAGTGAATTGCGAAGACTATCAGACGGTGAATTGTCATATTCGCCGTCGGCGAATATTGCACGTTGAATAGGGTGATTCACTTTTTCAGTAAAAAGATTCACCTTAGAGCATGAAAATAGCACACATTCACCGTAGAACATGCCTCATTGAATACTGCCCCTAGTGTATATGGACCTTCACACTTTGCGATGCTCGGATATGTAAGACCTAGCTGAATAATTTAAAAAGCAAAGTATTTTACATGGCCACTGCTGTGTTCCAAGTTCTCGTTCAACTTTCTTAAATTTAGCTTGAGGTTTTAGATCAAAACAGAGTTTCTTTTTATACCAATTCAGTGAACCAGTCCTATAAAATAATGTGTAGACGTTCCAATCAACTCCTATTTATAATGAATGGAACTATAAAATCATTAAAAAAGACGTAGTAACCTGTAGAAAAGCAGGAACTACTGACACAGCCAATTAGTGAAGAAAGGAGTGTTGGTGTAATATTCATTAAATAAATAAAAGAGATCCATATGATGTTTAAATTGACCTTTCCACAGGGCTGGAAGCACGAGCTAAGAACGTTCAGCTCACTACAGCGTTGTATCCCATTATTACTTTGATCTTTTCTACAGTGATAAAAAACGCTTGCCAAAACACAGATTACTATTGAAAGCATACATCACATCTGTTACTTGGCAACTTACATCCAAACATAAATGAAATAGTGAAGATGTCGCCTATAATG
Organism: Crinia signifera; assembly: GCF_055691185.1. Classification (NCBI taxonomy): domain Eukaryota; kingdom Metazoa; phylum Chordata; class Amphibia; order Anura; family Myobatrachidae; genus Crinia; species Crinia signifera. The sequence goes on from NC_139217.1 coordinate 95,690,184, forward strand.
TAAAGCAATGAAAATGAAAGAAAGAATCCTCCTGAATCTAATCCACAATATACAGTATACCAAGGCTTGAGCTCATTATAGAACGTGTATGCCGTCCACAGCACCAACACTTTATTAGCATTCTATCAATTATTGCACGTAACAAACCCCACCTAACAATCTGTATAAGGATCGCCGGCAGCACATTTCTCCAGGTGATCTAGACAGAGGCAGGACTAGCATTCTACCGAATCATATTTTTGCAGCTGGGCTTAACACTGACATGTTCTGCCACTGGATCTAGAGAAACATTCAATACCATAATTTCCTCCTCTCCTGGAATATCTGGAGGACTTCCAAATTGTAGGGACATCTACAAAACTTCCTGGAGAGAGCAGCCCCCCAGATCCTACGCACTTCTCCCAATAAAGTTGGTGGTCTGGTGGCCTAGGGCAGGATGTACCAAGGAATTGCAGTACATTCCGCCACAATTCGCATCGATACTAATTGCATATGTACAAATATATGCGATTAGTATCACAAAGGGCAGCTTTTGTGATCAGAGCTGCCCTTTGCGACGCAGCCAGCAATGGGTCCCCACGGCTCTCCCCCTCCTGCTGTGCCCGGCAGCCTCCTGCTCAGACGGCTGCAGGGACTGACGGGCTCCTCCTCCCTGTATCCGGAAGGGGGATATTCTGGCGCTAGTGAGTCACTGATCTGGACAGCACAGTGGGAGGCTGTCCGGACATTAGGTGAGGGGGTCATGGCGGGGGGCGGTAAAAGAAGCCTCGGCGGTGGGGCTTAAGTGCATCTGAAAATGTGGTAAAACCCAGATATCAGGGTGTTTACTGCTTTTTTCTGTTTTTCCATCTTCGCCCTAATGTTGCTATCTGTAGCCTCATGGCTCTACCCTAACTGCATGAATCATGAAAATGCAGTGTTTGAGTGAGACCAAGATAATAAAGTGCGTATCCATATTCCAACCAGATATCTCACTTGGACAAACCCCCCATCCACCTCACCTACCCTGCTCTAGTGCCCAGGAGGGAGACAGGAGTAGCAGTTAAGTATAGGTACGTATGATTTAATCTACACCATCATTCCACATGAATACATACGGAAGTGCTCGCAGGATTAGAACATTTTGCTCAGTTAGAAAATATGTTAGACATTTTTGGAAAACCCTCTACCACAAGATTTCTATTGTCCAAAGGTACGCTATCACATTACGCAGATAAATCTTAGCTGTGCTTTTCTGCTGCTAGTTAGTTGTTTTTCCATTCAATGTGAACTTGACTTTTTTTTTGTTTTTGGACCAGAGAGTTACATCAGTCATGGTGTACCGCTAGCACAGATTAAACATGCCTTCAGTGAAGATCGTATATCTCATTTTAGTGGTAAAAATGAACAGAAATAGAACCGTGCTTTCAGAATGAATGCGGCCTAAACCTCAGCATTTACAGTAACATGCAGAACCGTTCCAGTTATTGCAGTTATTATATAAGTATATAATATATAGCATATTGCCTGCATATATCATGCTAGAGGAATCATACTAAAATTATGTAAATCTCAATATAACCTTTGAAAAGGAATTTTCATTAAAAAAGAAAAGAGGAGGCAGATCCTCCTTAGCTGGGTGAACTATGCGGTGGTCCCCAACCGAGGCCCTCAAGGCACCCCAACAGTCCAGGTTTTATAGCTATCCCAGCTTATCACAGATGGTTTAATCAAGCTGACTGAGGAACAAATGAAGGGCCTTATTCTGGTCCGTTCGCACAGACCAGAATATTTGCAGGGGATCTGATGATGGGCATCTGCGCATGCGCAGGGTCATTTCTGGTCATGCGCATAAGCTGGGTATGTGCGGCCATGGAAAACAGGGTGTTCCCCGGGTGACGCACCCAAGTGTGCGGGCGTAGGGCGGCATGCCGGGCCATTTGCATATGGGAACGCCCAGCGTTTCATCTGACATCTCTGTCAGCTGCCTGCCCACTTCCACAGGAGCGTCCATGCATAGGTAAGTGACTTGAGAGTCACTTTCATATGTGTGTGCACCTTCGCCATCATGATGTGGGTGCGAATGGATGTTACTGTGTAACATCCATTTGCAGGCCCTGCGAAGGAATCGCCCTGGTTTGGTGGACTCGCAAGGCTGCGAATTCGCTGCCTAAGCCTGGATATTCATGAAACCTGGACTGTTGGTGTGCCGTGATGAGCGCAGTTGAGGACCACTACGCTGTAGTACTGTAGCTACTCTTCCTACTTCTTTGGTAGTCACTCCTTGCCTACTATTGTGCTTTAAACAGAAACAAAGAAACCTATATAGCAATAGTGCAAGAGACTCTTAAAAGACTGCGATAGGTGTCCCACCATGTGAACAGGGGCAACTGGAGTTGCCCAGCGGGGCAAGGGTCAGAGATCACCTCCACCTGTAGCACTTCCCTCAGCCCATCACCACTGTGTCCACATCTCTAAACTATGGGCTAGTTATCACTTTACGGAACTTTGGTATCCTACGCTCCGATTCCTTTATGCCTTAAACATTTACCCATTAAACTCAGCAAAATGTTATATTGTATGGTCTGCCATTTTATATAAAACCGTTACTGCTATATATCAGAGTACAGAAACTAAGCAGGGTGTCCAGAACACAGTTTCATAACCCAATATTAAACACTCCTGAATGGAACATTAAAAGATTCAATTACTTGATGGAATATGCAATGACGCATTCATGAATGTGCACAAGGGAAAAAAACAGCAGAGCTTTGATATAGTTAATTTAGAAATAGCCTGAACTTTGTTGGATGGACATTTCTAACCTTTTTGCGGATTCAAGAGAGTGTCAGAATCAATTTCAGTAATGACCTACTGTGCGATAAAGGGATTAAGAGGTGTACTGCAGTGTTTGATAATACCAATAATAAATTCCAATAACATTTACAATACCGATTCAGAGTGCATGAATTGATATGCAGCCTACTGCCATACTGATAAGTTCAGGCTGCTTCATGCATAGGATATTACTCTGCAATGTGCATGAGCACAGAGCATACAATACATGGAGAGCTTTCATTATTGATAGCCCAATGGTTTAAACATTAAAATGTATGATTTTTATTTTTCATAGATAAGCAGGTTTCTCACTATTTTGTTGATGTGTCCATTATTACATATTATAAACTGTTAACTGATACCCCGTTCTCACTGCAGCCAAATTCCCGGGTCTAGCATGTAGACCCGGGAATTTTCCTTTTAACACGGGATTTTTGGCAGTGTGAACGGGTTGCATATCCGGATTTCATACACAGGTAAAACCCTTCTTTTTACCCGTGTCTGAGATCCGGATATGCAGACACGGGTTGACCCGTTCACACTGCCGAAAAACCCGTGTTTAAAGGCAAATTCCCGGGTAGAACTTCTTCACCCAGGAATATGCCTTGCAGTGAGAACGGGGGTCCAGCGCGTCAGTACCCGGCATTTTAATGCCGGGTAAAAGCCGTGTCTTTCTCAATCGCAGTGAGAACACGGCATGAATCGAATAGCAGTTATTTAAACACGTTACACCTCAGGTATAAGCAAGGGCATAGCTACCATAGGTGCAGGGAGTGCACCTGCTATGGGGCCCATAGCTGAAAGGGGCCCACCTTCCCTGTCAAAGTAACATGCTCTATATATATTTTTCACCATTAGGTGATACATAGGGGGCCTTACAAACTTTTCTATGGGGCCTACAAATATCTAGTTACAGCACTGGGTACAAGCGTCTTATACTGTACATAGCCCAAATGTATTTCTTCCACTGACTGCTACCCAGAAGTTTCAGTGCATTGATTGGCTGCAGGTGGCCTATAGTCAGAGATTAGTGACTATTCTGCGTGATTGTGTAACGTTATGCATTTCACAAGCAGCATTTGGCCTTTAGTGTCCTCATTTCTTCTCAAAGCACAACAAAAAGCTAAATAAACTAAAACCAAGTACTAAGTACTATGTCAAATATAACATTTCAAAAGCACCGGTTTTTGTGTGGCTACACTAAAGCTACAGTACATCAGGAAGAACCAGCATCAGCATCAGATACGAGATTGAGGGGAATGGAAACTAGGGACTGAGGGGAATGGAAACTAGGGACTCAAGGGTAATTATGCCACTATATAAAGCATTGGTGAGACCTCACCTAGAGTACGGAGTACAGTTCTGGGCCCCACACTATAAAAAGGACATCATAGAATTAGAAAAAGTCCAAAGGCGAGCAACAAAGCTTATTAGGGGAAAGGAGAATTTAAGCTACGGGGAGAGATTAAGCAATTTGGGAATATTTACATTAGAAAAGAGACGTTTAAGGGGGGACATGCTCAACATGTACAAGTATATCAAGGGCCAATATAAGGAACTGTCACACACCCTCTTTTCTACTAGAAAGGAATCTAGGACGCGAGGGCATGAGTCTAGATTAGAAGAAAAAAGATTTCATTCAGCTAGTAGAAAGAATTTCTTTACGGTCAGAACAGTCAAACTCTGGAACTCTCTTCCCAGAGAGGTGGTAACGGCTGGCTCATTAAATGCGTTCAAGGCAAAGTTGGACAAACATTTACTGGAGAAAAACATCCATGGGTACAAATAAGAAATATAAATTGTCTGTAAAATACCAGAACCTAACAAATCAGCAATGGATATCTATACCAGGTTGAACTAGATGGACACAAGTCTTTTTTCAGCCTTACCTACTATGTAACTACTATGAGTCATCTAACGATCCGGTAGCTTTTCAGAAACACGACACAGATGGAGCCGCCCTCAGTATTGCCGAGTGCTCGCCAGATCCCCCTAGCTTGCAAGTGCTGGCAGAGGGTGGGGCGGCAGATGGGGACGCACGAGTGGCTCACTCGTGCGTTCCGCTCAGCAAGGTGGGGGGGGACAGGGTGCTTCCCTGCCCATCTCTGCTTCAGGGAGACAGGCAGGGAGCAGACTGAGCGGGCAAGCAAGCAGGGGAGAAAGACAGGGAGCGGGTGATGGCTGCAGGGCTTCTGACAGAATGGGGCGCACGAGCGTCTCATGTGCGCGCACCCCGTTCTGTCGGACCCTGGCGGATGGGCAGGGGATGGCCCATGGCGATAGAATCTCCATCTGTAAATCTTATGTGTGTAATATCACATAAGATCTATCGGAAGATCTACAACTCCAAGCATACTGATCTTTAGCAGCCTCTTCAAAACGTGTGTAGCACATAAGATCTGAGGATCGACCTCACGACCTGCGGGTCCGCGCACCGTACTGAAACACCTCACAATGTGCACAAAAAAAAAAAAACACAATACATCACATGACCCTTTGAATCATGCATTCTGGCCTGATATTGTTCTGATGTATGGCCAGCTTAAAAGGTGGAAAGCTTCACAATACATATCAAGGAGCACCGCTGGCAGTGGGACCCAATTTGCTGGGTATTAGTAAGCATACTCATTGTGTTCTAGCATCATTCTTTGAATACACTGTGTTTTTCACTTCTTCTTGTAAATTATTTTTAAATATATTCCTATTTTTTTCTAATTTTTAACTATTTAATTGTTTTGCTCACCAAGTGGAACTCAAAATCGAAGCTCCTTGAGTCTTGTTGGAGATCGAGCACTATATAAATAAAACTATTATTATTAGGATATCCTAAAGCTGGGTGGGGAAGCGATGAGGTCAGTATACATTATTATTCAGCAACCCCGGCAATAATACTGTTTATAACATTTGTTGATCAACCTTACATAAACCCTATCATCGTACAGTAATAAATAGGACCCCATGCCTTCTATCACCTGTAATTTTAACTTTTTCATTTAGAATAATTCATCTTTACTATTAAAATGCCTGATTATTTTATATCTTACTCCAAGCCACTGAGCTGGATTTGCCAAAGTGACTTGGATCTAAAATATGTATAGAATTTTTAAACTGAATGCAGACAAAATGGTATTGTACTGAACAATACCCACAGAGGCAGGGGGCTTTGAAGTCACATTGCAACAAAGTTAATTTCCTGCAATCATTTAGGGCAATTATAATAACAGCAGCATTAGCTGAAATAAAGAACATGATTTAGAAGGAATACATGATTGCATCTAGTACAACTGAATCTGCATGTTTGGACCAGAAATCTACATATTATAAGAAAAGAAAAACGTGATCTAATTCTAAACACTGTACAAGTAGTTTAAGGCCTGTTTCAGCCACTTCCACTGTGACACGCCTCCCAGGCACCCCAATTTCGGCATGCTACTCAAGATTTCATTGGACTGTGCCATGATCCGCACATTTGTTATGATTTTGAGTAGGCTTGGCAATATTTATCCTGCCGCAGGGACAAAACACAGCATTTATCGCACAGCCGCAACACCCTGTCCCAACGCAGCGCCTCTCAAAGTTCAGAGCTATGGTGTAAGTATATGAATTCTGAATCCAGGTCTCTTAAGGATAATGAAGACACCACTAACTAAATTCTTATGAAAAAATGGTTCTTAAAGGAACTAGCTTGAAGGCATTGAAATTTTACGTATTATTTGCAAAACATTCAAAACCCATATTTTCTAAAGGTAAGATTTCTCTGTGATAGTGATTTACTGGTATATAAGAGAACTTGGGGGTGACACATTAAAATATAGCTCCTCTGCCATTTGTTAGCTCTGACAGAACAGTGAAAAATTAGGATAGGGAGCTTTGTGTTCTGGGTTGCTTTGAAATCCCTCTCCATCAGTGTCTCCTAAATAAATACATTTATCTTACTCTACAATTATTTATTTGGCAAACTGAAGTGTGTGTGGCGTAAACAAATCATGCCCATATTTTTAAGTAAATTACAGTTTCATTTTTCTACTACACAATAAAATAATCGTAGGAGACGGAGAAAGACCATGCACGGCAGAGACGGATGAAGTACAGTGAAATAATAATGGTAGGTATGATATTGTATATCTGTGTACAGTACTGTAAACTTGTGCCTAGGAATAGATACAGTATTTATAGTTCATTGCTGCTTTCTGCATACTGCTGTCAGGTGACGGGATGTAAAACAGCCGAGTTCTCTGCGGGTGCGGGATGCCGGCCCAACTCGGACGGTTTGATAAAACTGCAATCATTTATAAGGCATCCCACAGCTCCAGCAAGCTCAAACTGTAATACTTCCCGCTGTTCATGTCCAGCAGTTGCTATAGGTAATGGTTACTGTATTGATGATAGTCAGTGTCTAGGTAGACAGTCACTAGGTCAACCACTAATGGTCGACATTGACTAGGTCGACACCTAAGAATGATCGACACGCCGTAAGTCGACATTGCTAGAAGGTTGACAGAAACTTTAGGTCAACATGTTCGACCTGAATAAGGTTGACATGAGTTTTTCACTTTTTGTTGTCTATGTTGACCCATGTCGACACGGACACCTTATACGTGTACCGCGTCCACTTGTATTGCTCACTGCGCTCGGGCACGGTGCCTGGTGCAGCTTTATATTCTCACTTTATGCCCACTTGGATAGTAATGTATGAAACACCACCTTTTAAAAAAAAATTTAAAAACTCATGTCAAACTTATTAATGTCGACCATAACCCCTTCAGTGGTGTTTTTTTTGTTAGGGAGCGCTCCCCACTCCCTTTATGGGGAGCGCTCAATAAACAGAAAAAAAAACACCACTGCCTCCCCAGGTCCGGGCAGCGCCGCTGAACTCTCAATCAGCCGCTGCCCGGCCCTGCGCCCCGTTCCTGCTCCCGGCAGCCGGGTTGTCATAAACCGGCGCCAGAGAGTTCAATAGAAAAGCTAGGGGGGAGGAGGAGGAGGCGTGGCGGAAGAGAGGGAGCCGGGCATCGCTGAAGCTGCCTGAGTTCAGTGATTGAACTCAGCAGCGCTGCCCGGCTCTAAACAGTGGCAATCCTGAGAAATACCAGACTGGGCACTGAGGCACAGCCGGGAAAATTCTCGGGATTGCCACTGAAGGGGTTAAGATTGTGTTGACCTTCTGTCAATGTTGACCTAGGGTATGTCGACCATTCTTAGGTGCCAACCTAGTCACTGTCAGACATTATTGGTCGACCTAGTGACCGCCTACCATAGGTAAAGCATGTACTATACTTTCTTCTACTATAGACATTTTTCCAATATAAAAAAAAAACACCACAAAATGCAGTAGTGTAAACTCCATGGAACATATCTGATTATAATAAGATTATGTGTCCGTGACCCAGACATCTCCAAAACAACCTAGATTCTTAATTGTTGCCAAATTAGCTGTGGATGGCTAGGGGAACATCTTAATAAATATCACAGCGTACAGTATATCTAGCACTCTGCACAGGAAGACTCATGTGCTGCAAAGGAATCATGCAGCCAGAGATATTTTCAGGGTCACAATAACGTAACACAAGGATTCAGCGCCTACACACAGACACTGTGGGGGAATCAAAGAACAATGGAGACAGCGGTAAAGTTGCATTTGTCAAATAGTAAATATAGCGGACTACAGTCAATATATAATATGATTCTGTGGTATGTAGATATGGTAGTGGGATATGAGCAAAATTCTTCTACAACTGGCCTTCTAAAAGCAGACAGCGGATTTATCACATCTAAGCTTTGTAAACTGGTAAGTAAAAGAGCAAACTCTATGGGTCAAGCAGTCGCTTAAAACAGATTGAGTCTAGTTCTGTGTGGCAGAGCGGAACCTTTAACAACCTACTCGCTTCTTTGTCATCTGGAACTCAGCGAATCAGTTATGTTTTGTTTATACAGTGTCTTTGTAAGGCGCTGCAGACCCCTTGGTGCGCCGTATACATTAAGAATGACAACAAAACAATAGCTGACCACCTGATATGTTCTCTGTGACGGCCAACAGGTTTTTGATTAAACTGATGCTATGGGACATTTTAATAAAAAAAAAAAACAAATAAAGGTAAATTGTATTGGTACACCGTGTCGATAATCTTAATGTTGACACAGACAAATGTACAGCAGTAATGAGATCACTGAGACATGAGACAGGATGTATCATGACTAGCATGTTGAATGCGATCCATCCTACCAATGATCCCATGCATAGCGATGATTAGTAATGCTATATGCATGTACGATTGCCATTATACCTCCAAAGGACAGCTGATAGCAGTAGTCAGTTGCAACAAGAGGGCACTGGGTTTAGGACAATGGGGTTCATCTGCATATGAGCCTCTGCCGGAGATCATGTTGATTCCATATCTGGAAAGTGTACAGAAGGAAGCCTATAGGCAAAACCATCGATTTTACGCGTATCTCGTAAAGGCCCCTGAGACTTTTTCTCTTTGGTACTTTGTACATATCGCCGGGAATGTGGTCAAAACTTTGACTGCTGCAGAATTTTGACCACATTTTGCGATTGATACAGCCTGCCCCAATGCCAACATAATTAAGATGCTTCAAATGATAGATGTAGAGTGTTCAACATTCTGCTGTAGACAGAAGTCATTGGGAGTCCACGCTGCCACCTGCTGGGCAGCGGTGAATAGATTCCTGCAGGCAGAGGGGCTGGGGTATGGCCATGCCCCCTCAGAGGCAAAACAGGGGCGTGGCCTCGCAGGAGTGACATGATTTGAAGACCATGCCCCGTTGCTGCTAGGTCATGCCCCCAAATTCAGACACACGCAAAGGTCCCGCCAGCGGTGTTCAGTAAGTTGGGAAGTATGTCTATATATTACCATATGCATGCTGCTGCAGTATGATATTCCCTAACTATACTCAATCTTCCCTCCCACCAATCATCATGAAGGATGTAGAGCAGGAGCATGCTTCTAGCGGTGGTCGTGCATGGTACAAATCTGCATAGCTGAAGATAATGGGTGCACTTCCAGCTCAGCATGAGTCCCAACGAGAGGTTTTCTTTTAGTAATCTGTTTATGTAAAATCAGTTCATGCACAGTTCCAGTGTTTTCTTCCATGTGGCTTCCTTACGGTGTGTGTGCTGGATACATAAAGAATCATGTAATGTACAGTAAGATCCTCTCTGGGCAATTACAAGCACACAATTCTCAGGTTAATAATATATAGCAGCTAAAAACTCTTTATAGTTAGCAAGCAGTCACAGGAATTCAGGTGTTAATTGTGATTTAAAGTTAATTACAAAGCACATTTATTTATGTTCAGCGTCTAGCTGGGGAAGAAGTCGGCTGCAGGAAGCTCCCACAGCCCCCATAGTGTCTGCGGATAGAGACACGAAGAGGTGTCAGGTACATCTCACACTTATTGGTGTGCAAGGAAAGATTGGTGTACCCATAAAAACTAATGAAATTGGTTATTTTATTTTAAAAGAAACATCTGAATGGTACTTATAGGTAACACCACCTGTTTCTTCCTGTGTACCAGTTTTCACAATCGTTCCTCAGTGTGTTGTAAAATGCTTCGGGGTGTTGGAATATCCCATAGCAGCAGCTAAATGAAATGAAGTAACAGGACATTTAACCTCAAACCAAAGATCTAGAATCTTCAATATTCAGATTTGTGGGACAGGCAAAAACTGCAGACGACGCAGCTTGCTCACATTGCACTGCAGAGTCTACAATTTAAATACAAGCAGATGTCTTTACACATTAGTTCTTTCATACAAGAGCCTTACAGCATGGACAAAACACAAGTGTATGTAGGCAGCCATATAGATCTAACAACTGTGTTTGTTTCCTAAAAGAATTTAAAGGGATTAAATCGGATTATCTCTAATACATTAAAAGTCTTAAATTACTTTTCTGAATGAGTATTTCTAAAGATGCTTGCTTAGACCTGGCTTGGTACCCTTGATTATCAACTGCTTAGGTATCTCCTGCCAGATGTCCTCAGGACTTGTGCTGACCACACATTAGGACATTCAACATCTATCACATTATGGCCCTTATTCTGGTTCACTTGCAAATGCAAATTCCTTCTCAAATGGACAAAACCATATAAACTGCAGGTGGGGCAGATGTAACTTGTGCAGAGAGAATTAGATGGGGGGGGGGGGTACTTCAAAGTGAGATCTACAGTATGGTGCATTGTAAAAACAAAGCAGTATTTACCCTGCAAATAAACAAAATAACTCACCCAAATCTAACTCTCTCTCTGCACATGTTACATCTGCCCCTGCAGTGCACATGGTGTTGTCCATTTGAGAAGGAATTTGCCTTTGAGAGTGAACCAGAATAAGGGCCAATATGCCCACAGTTCCAATTTTAGACATCAGAGGGGTGACATTGGGTAAATCTGAGTGGGCGTTTTCTGATTTGTCAACACATTTACACTCGCACACGTTGCAAGTATGTACAGAACCTGGTCCAGGGTAGACTGACACACAAGCCTGGGACATTTTTTAGGTGTCTAATAGCATTCACCTGGATTACAGGGGAGATAGGCAGGATGGCAAAAAAGAATAATTGGTGCTTGGGGGAGATTGTCATGGAAACAATACTGTATCTAATATTTAGGGTCATTGTTCTTTTGATTAAGCTCGCAGGGGTTCCCAAACTGTGTGCCTAAGCACCCTGGGGTGCCTCAGGACATTTGCAGGGGGTGCCTTGAGTTGGTGGTTCAAGAAAAATTCTAATTAATTATGTTCAATATAACAGGCAAACAATGTATAGCTGTCAGTCATAACATATGTGGACACATAGAAGTAAATCCTGTCCCTCACTACATACAGTAACTAAGGAAAACATATAAACACAATTGACTTAATTTAATATTTGTTTCTGAATTTTTCAATGAGAAACATTTGGTCTAGGGGTGCCTTGAAAAAATATTGATGCTCTAAGTGCCGTATGGGAACCACTGGATTAAGGGGTTAAGCTATTTCCTCACTGTAGAGAGAGAAAAAAAAATCAGTTTCAAGGCTAAAATTGAAGTCGGCAGGTTCCTTCTCCTAATTGCTTAATAACAATTTAAAAAATAGCCATAACAGCAGCTCTACTGCAAAGAGACTAAACATTATCATTAATTGAGTCTTAAAAGCAGCAATGGAATGGCTAGGCAGCTGCATTCCTAATGAGGAGGCAAATCTGTCCCTATCAATCAACAGACAGGTTCTAACAAACACAACAGTTTAGAGGGTAAGTAAAATGCAAAAGAATCAAACAATGTTCAATAGGGTGAACTAAGAAAATAGGGATCACATTGAGAGCCTACCTAAAAACGATTTTCTTTTTTTGTATATAAGATCATAGTTGTATACAGCAACTCCGCAGCACGGATGGTGTAATGTTTAGCATTGCTGCCTCACAGCACTGAGGTCATGGGTTCAATTCCCACCATGGCCCTAACGGTGTGGTGTTTGTACATTCTCCCTGTGCTTGCGTGGGTTTCCTCTGGGTACTCCAGTTTTATAAAAAATATACAGGTAGGGTAATTGGCTCCCAACAAACGAATCCTAGAATAAATAGAAAACCCAAACCAAACAGCAGAGCTGCAAGATATTGCACAGCATACCAGACATATTGATTAGGTTACAGGCCGGCCCAGGCACCTAATGTGCGCTTGTACTGCCAGGGAGGATGGTTACCGAGAAACTTATCATGATCATTACCTTATTGGAAAAACAATGCAAACACCACCTGACAACACAAAAGGAAGTCTGGAAGCTATTATATAGAGTATAAATAACAGCTGCAAAGCTCACACTGGGTAAATACAATTCATCTGGAATGGGGTGGGATCTGTGAGACTATAAAAATACCAGTTCCTATATAACTCCTGTATCACCATCAAAAGCTACACTATATAAAATGCTTATGTCATGACATCACTTATTACAGGGAATGTAGAACAGGATCCAGGTTATTTCTCTTATATAGGTCCAATATTTGGAAGACTATATACAGGCAGCCAGGACCGGCATCAGCGTTATACCCTCACTGGACTTTGCTGACAGATTGTCGCTTCCCATCCCAGTTCCACCTCTTCAGATGCATGGGTCTATTTGTTTCCGTATGTCTCTGCAGAGCTGTATTTGCACATTTCCATTCTGAGCATGTGCAGTGCAATCTGCTAGGTAACTTGGTGCACGTGCAATACTTCTTTAGCCCCAAGGTGGGATGTACTCATGGCAACATGCAGTCAAAATATTTCCCATAAGTATCAGGCCGGGACGGCTCTAGCATTAAGCAGCTTTCTAAGGCACCAGGATCTGGGGGTGCCACAGAGTCTGCCTATCACAAAAACAAGGATGTCTATGACTTTGGGGGGCTAGAAAGTGGGTATTGGTGGCAGTGTGGTGTAAGGGGGATGCCCAGGGGCAAACAAAGAATTTATATGGGGGGGGGGTTTCCAAATATATGGCACGGCTCCCGGGCACCATACTTGCCTTCTTTGAAAACTAGTTTCAGGGAGATTATAGTTGGTAATAGAATTTTGCACAGAGCCCCATTGAGGGGGTGTGTCATGCTCCTCCCAAAAGGCATGTCTAGTTCCATATACACAGACACATATATACACGGGCACACATTTACACAGGAACACATATACACAGACACATATATACACAGACACATACAGTATATACATGTCTGCCCTAATGCAGGCCCCCATAGGCGGATATGTGACATATTCATAGATCCCCTCCAGCACAGCCTAGGCAGACATGTCAGTGAAATGTTTTCCCCCAAGTTCCCCACACACAGTTGTCACAGTGACTGTCTGCCCTAGTAATGCAGAAATAGCAGTCACAAAGTGTGTGTGTGTGGGGGGGGGGGGGGAGCAGGATGAATGGGCACAGTGCTACAGGCGCCCTCCCAGCATTGTCTGTGGTGTGAAAGGGGCCAACCCAGGAATGTCCCTGCTTGATCCCTGGACTGTATTCCCAGGCAAGTCCCTCCATTTTCTGGTGTGAAAGGGGTATTAGCAGCCCAGCGATCCAGTCTTAGTAACTCACAATGGCCCTTATTCTGATTGACGCGTACTTTACCGCATACTTTCGGATCGCGTCTTTACGGCGTCCGCGCATGTGCCACGCATTGACTCCGTACCTGTTCGGCCAAATCCCGTACAAAACTGTTCACCGCAATCAGTCGGGAAATATGGGCGTATTATGGGCGTCATGCGGAATGACACATGGGCGTAGTTTCAAAGTGGGCAAAACGGGGCGGAAACATGGGCGGACACGGGGGAGTACACTTATGTTGGGGGGCGTACATTTGGATAGCACTCCGAATGCACGCGAACAAAAAGGGAAGAAATGTGCAGTGTCCAAAAGGCCACTATTGCTTTGCGGACACCACTCGTTCCTGCGGGAGGCGAACGTACCGCCTAATGACTACAAGCATTAACACCTGAACCCAATAGAATCGACTCCTTTACTCATTACTCACTAATAGGACGCTTGTCAGTGCTTTAATTGAAACCATTGCACTTCAATTGTTGTAAGGGTTAATGTGTGCAATGCATGTGTTAGGCATGCTTGTAAGGATATATTGGCATCTAATTGATTCCAATTCCAAATAAGCAGTTTTTTATGAGGATAGGTAATTGAATAAGTGGGTCATGTGATGTATTGCAGAAGATACATAATAGTGGGTTGTTTGGCGTAAATACTCCGCTTACGGGCGGTAGCACCGCTTGGCTCCCGTTCGGATGCGGTATTCCCGAGCATACTCTGTAATACTCTGTAATACCGTGCAGAATCTGAGTGTTTCTCCCGCACACGCATGGTTTGTATGTCGTCCGTAAACACGCCCTGTTCTTAAAGAGTGAGTCCGTCCGAATGCGGAGGACACGTGGGCGTTTCTACGGACGATGGCCGCACGCGGCAGAACACCGTGGCGTGCGGACCGCTCCGTAAGAATGCGGGAATATCCGCACCGATCAGAATAAGGGCCAATGTACTGTTTGACTTGCCACTGCACTTCAACACAGGTAATATTTTAAGCTGACATCGATCTTATCGCAAATCGAAATAGCTTTGTTTAATTATGCTGGCCTTTAAGTATTTTCCCAAAGATTTACTTAATTAAGAAGACATATTGCCCTCCTGCTATCAATGGTGATCGAAACTTAAACAGTTGTCTTCTCAGCTACTGCTTTTTCTTTTGTAAGTGATGAGTAAAATTAAACAAGTGTTTAATAATTACATAAGATTAACAATGTGCGCTTTGTTAAACACAACATCTCTGGTTTATTTAAAGTTAGCCACCTAGAAAGGGTTTCCGGCTACAATTTCAAGCTCCCTTGATAGCTGCTAAAACAGTCTAGAAATAACCCATTTAGTGCTCAAGGGGAAAGTAAATATAATGCATAAGTATAAAACAACAACACACCTATCACACCAAACTACAGTAACATCTGCATGTTCTGTCACATGGTAAGGTATGAAGAAGTGTATGTTCATGCTTCAGCTAGCACCTCCACAGGCAGCATAATAAATCACATGAAAGTGAAATGCAATTAAAATATGTCTAATAACGGACAAATATACACAAAGAAAAACTCATATACTGTAGTTATAAAAGCCAGGAAATAAAAATCATTGAACAGATTATTTATTAACAGTTATTTATACAGTGTCTACATATTACCAAATGCTTTACATAGAATCTGTAATTGCTTACATCAGTCAAAGTCCTGGTGGAGCTTACAATCTAAAGTAATTCCTTTATTACACAAATGTTTATTATGGGTGACTTTGTCAGCAACTAATTACCCTGTCTTCGGATCTTGAAAGGATGCCAGATTACCATGATGAAACCCAACCAAGCATAGCGAGAACATATAAATACCACACAGATGAGACCCTGGAAGCAGCACCGTGAGTTAGCAATGCTAACTAGTCTACCATTGTATACATATATCTCTGAAAACATTCAACACTAATATTACATTCTCTGAAAACGGGGGCCGGATGAGTGACAGTCAAGATTCTGAAGGTCATTTATACAACATCGGAATCCCGACTGTCAGGAGTCCAACAGTCGGAATCCCAACTCACACAGGCTATTTTCCCTTGTGGGGGTCCACGACCCCCATTGAGGCAGAATAGAGCTTGCCACCGAGCCCGCAGTGTGGCTCGCATGGGGCTCCAGTGCGCTCGCCCCACCTGTCGGGATTCTGATGTTAGAGGACTTATACATACCCTCTGAAAACACTTACCCAGTACCCAACCTATAGGAAACAAGAGTTTTCCAATCCAACATAGAAAAAATTGGGAGCTTTGTCAACTGATCACATATTTTGAGGTGAATTTTTTTTTTATGTTTGGTTATATCTTTGCTCTATTAATGACACTAGCAACAAGCCTTGTTTTTGCTGGTCAGGTAGCAACCCATATTATTCAACTCCTTTAAGAGATATTAATTGAGGCAAAGTATAATTAAAAAATATGAACATTTTACGCAATACACATAAGAGAAAGCAAATGATTGACATAAGGGAGGTGGTTTAAAAGTCTTGGATGGGGGCGTTGTGTATGCAAATCACTTGTCTTGTAGCCAATGGTTGTACAGGGGGTGCTTTTTTTTAATTGCCTTTCGCTTTGAGGTTTGTTTTTCCTGTTTTTTGCTTGGTGCTTTAAATGTTGGCTACGTTGCCAGTCCTGTTAAGCTGAGGTGAACTGCCTTCGTTGACTGGTAGTTGGCTGTACCCCCCTGAAGGTGGGCAGAATAATCACCAAGTGGTTAGTCAGGTGAGATGGCTTAGCGGATATCTTTGTTGCTTGTAGGGGTTATAAGTTGTGCTTGTGAATTTTGGACAGTATCCATCTGCAATGCATGTTGTTTTTGATTGGTTCTTACAAATTGGCCGATTTTTCGGTGCTCATTATTTGCCAACATACTTCCCTTAAATAAACAGTTATATCATTTAATAAATAGCTAACAGTTGACAAAATCTGACTCAGTGTATTTATGTATTCTTCAGGTTTAATGCCCCTCCTCATCCAATAATAAGAAAATAGACTATACGTCTATATAGACAATTATAAACTATTGGTACTTGTTAGAAAAAGGTTTAACAAGAAGGGCATTAAATGAAATATGCCCCTAAGTGTGAGTAGAGCCACTTTGGTTTGTGTAACAAACTGGCCAATGTTCTGCATATTATTTTGTCAGGGTTATCAGCAATAAAGCCCTTTCTTGTGGCATGATGCATTATGATTTAACAGATCAAACATCCATTTGTAGCACACACCCAATGTACGATGGAACAGTGATATTGAGATATAATTATGGTCTATGAAATTAAGACAAGATATGTGTTCCCTACAGCTAGTTTTAAGGGAAACGACATACTCTTATAGTACTCATATTAAGAGATGTAGCTTTGGGCTGTGGAAACAAATGTATCGTTACATCAGTCAGTATGATGGCTAAAATATAGTAAATAATTGAGACAGATGCTGCAAAACACCGGGATAGAAAATGATTAAAATGCTGTAACAGGAGGGAAATGTAGCCAATATAAAGTCTAGGTTTTCTAATGTTCCTTACACTACAGCGATGAGGTAAAGGACACCTGGAACACACAAGGGCAGATAGCTGGACCCTCCAGCAGTGACTGCAAAGCATGTGCTGCAGTATGTGTTCCAGTTTCCCATGATCTACGAAGTCTTGTGACCCTCATAACAGGCTTATTTAATAACATGTTGAGATGTGCACAACATGCTACAGTATAATCCAAAACAAATCACTCCTCATGACTCATTAGTCTGCGCACCCATAAATTCTCCTTCCTAGGTCAACCTCCTAGTTACAACCCCTCCCTCTTAGCATGTCCGCATAAGCAGGGCCCTCTTCCCTCATTTCAAAACCATACCTCTCAAATGCCTTCCTGTCAGACAAAAACTGAAAAATGGAAGGAAGCCTTGTTCAATAACATTACCAGTAAGTATAGAATGGAAACCTAGGCTTTAACACGGGGCCAGAATAACCGTTTAGTTTGTGCGGAGCCTACCTGACATGTTATGGCTATGGCTTGGATCATGGGCCTATTAACAGAGGAGATGGCCCATGCGTAGCGTCCGGGACTCCTCTTCTCTAGCAGAGTTAAAGGAAAATGTCATGGCGGACATTTTCTTGTAGATTTTCTTACTGCATATGCTCCATTTTCCTGGTGTTTTGGGGGAGTGGTTCTGCTAGCAATGGGAGGCTCTGGTGAGTATTGAAAAAATAAGAGCAGGGTGTGCGGTGTATGGCTCCTCCCCTAGACACAGGGGCCAGTGTACACTGCACCCATTATAGATAGGCCACTGCCTCGGATAATCATTCACCAGCTCGGCTCCTCCGGCACCATTCTAGATACAGTGCAGAGGAGGATGAGCATGAGCTCTGGGAATGGAAGTGAAAAAGATAAAAAATAAACATAGGATGATAATTTGCTACAAGACTGGAATGTATCCTATATTAGTCTGATGTGTTTCCTATCAGATTGTCTGTATCTGCCTTGACTGAATTACTTCTCCAGACTGTGAAATGGGACTTCAGACAGGGAGTACAATTCCACCTAAATAGTCTGTTTCATTTCCATTTACAGTGGATCTGCCACCATCATTTAACATGTCTTATATCAAACGTATCTGTGCTATAGTCTGTGGTCACAATCTGTGGCTCTGAGCTCAACATATCTGAAGATCGCCCTGCTGAAACTTATTGTACCACAAAAGCTGGGGAACCTCAGGCTGCCTAGTCTTGATCTGATTGTAATTCCAGCTGTTTATTCTACAAACTCCCACTGCTGCCACACAAACATAGAACGTATCTGTGCCTATTGCATTAGCTTTGCATGCCACCACTCCTTAATACCATGCAAATTAAATAAAGGGATCATCAACATGTAAATGTAGCCACCAAGTCTGAAACAGAATCATATCAAATCTCACCTGCTTGCAGCCAACACTGAGCAAAAACTATGCACTTGCTCATTGGGGCAGCACAGACGGTATAACGTTTAGCATTACTGCCTCACAGCACTGAGGTCATGAGTTCTATTCCCACCATGGCCCAAACTGTGCGGAGTTTGTATATTCTCCCTGTACTTGCGTGGGTTTCCTCCGGGTACTCCGGTTTCCAAATCCAAAAATAAACTGATAAGTTAATTGGCTCCCAACAAAATTAACCCTAGAATGTCTGTGTGCCTGTACATGTGGTAGGGAATATAGATTGTAAGCTCCACTGAGGACTGATGTGAATGTTCAAATATTCTCTGTAAAGGGCTGCGGAATATGTGTGAGCTGTATAAGAAACTGTTAATAAATAAATAAATGAAAATAGTTTATATTTGAGCGAAGTAACTTGAGGTCACTCAGGTAACAGATTCACTTGCTGTTAAAAGTACAGAAGACTGGCAGAGTGGACAGGTCTAGCTGAAATGTCACTGCCAAGTGTCTGGTGCCATCCCCTAAAGATCTCCTAGTGCGCAGTCAGAATGTCACTACGGGCCTCAGCTGTCACATATTAGTATATTCCCCCTGCTCTGCAGTACAGACAACACATTTATGTATACACTGAAAGATAGCCAGTGTCTGCATTACCCATGCAAATCATACCGAGCAGAATCCAATGGCACATGCAGTTTATTTTTTTTAGGTTTTACATACTAACGACTGTGTGTAAGAAATCCATCTAAGTATCCTAAGCTTTATCTAAACTTTGGAGTCTCTACCGAAACCATAAAAGCAGAGCAGATGTATATCTCAATATATCAGTCAAAGTTAACAGATCTATAAATAAAGATTTTCCAGCTCGCTGTTATTCATCTCCCTGCTGTCTTCCTTGGAAGAGGATTTAAGCTCGCCAGTCTTGCTGCAGTACTGAAGGGTTACCTTTGTTTTCCAAAAAAGTTTAGATATTGTTGAAACAAATCTTAAAAATAAAGAAAAAAATTGCAAACAAATGAAAAACAAACAGTAACTATGGAACCTGTCGCTGTTCTACTGCAATAAACAGGGAGGGGAGGAATAGCAAGTGCTCAGGCTCCGATGCTATCATAATGAATTGATGACTGTACACTGAAATATTCACCGTCTAATTTAGAAACAACAAGTGGTCTTCAACCTTAATAGGAAAATATCTAAAGAAATACTATATGTAGTTATACTGACAGAAATCCCATGAACGTGATTGGACACCATAGATAACATGACCATTTCCCAATGACCCTACGCCTCTCAGCATAATTGCTCACCTGAAATTATTCAGACTGTCATGAACACCTCAACCAAACCAAAACAGCATCACTTTCATAGACACTACTCATAGAAAAACAGCCCATCCCTGCCTTACTGACAGCAGCACACCCCTCCCTCTCTGACAGCAGCCCATCCCTGACTCACTGATAGCAGCCCATCCCTGCCTCACAGATAGCAGCCCATCCCTGCCTCACAGATAGCAGTCCATCCCTGCCTCACAGATAGCAGTCCATCCCTGCCTCACAGATAGCAGTCCATCCCTGCCTCACTGATAGCAGCCCATCCCTGCCTCACTGATAGCAGCCCATCCCTGCCTCACTGACAGCAGCCCATCCCTGCCTCACTGACAGCAGCCCATCCCTGCCTCACTGACAGAAGCCCATTCCTGCCTCACTGACAGCAACACACCCCTGCCTCACTGACAGCAGCACACCCCTGCCTCTCTGACAGCAGCCCATTCCTGCCTCACTGACAACAGCCCATCCCTGCCTCACTGACAGCAGCCCATCCCCGCCTCACTGACAGCAGCACAACCCTGCCTCACTGACAGCAGCACAACCCTGCCTCACTGACAGCAGCCCATCCCTGCCTCACTGACAGCAACCCATCCTTGCCTCACTGACAGCAGACCATCTTGCCTCACTGACAGCAGCAGAGCCCTGCCTCACTGACAGCAGTACTTCACTCTCTCACTACCGGAAGCACATCCCTGTCTCACTGACATCAGCACATCCTTGCTTCACTGACAGATATACAAATATCTGACAAATATACAAAATATGTTACAATAATACCACTTTCACACTGCCTAAACGTTTTAAAAACTGCATTTTAAAACGGTATTTACAGTAAAACGGGTCTGAGCCTTCACATTGCAGTAGATTACCGTTTAAATACCATTCACATCAGTCAACCCGTTTAATCCCCTGAACACGTTTCAAGGCAGAACGCAGGGGCCAGCCTATCACAGGTCTGTAGTCTGTTGATTTTACTAAATACCGTTTCAGAGCCATTCTCACTGCTTAAAAAAATGGCTCTGAAAGGTGTAGGACTCTGCTTTTTAAATGTTTTGAAATACCGATTATCTTTAACCGGTAAATGAACTCTGGTGCTTTCCCACTGCAGCCTTAAACGTTTTAAAATGGAAAAAAAAAAAAAAACGGCAATATACCGTTTAACAAGTGCAGTGTGAAAGGGGTGTGACTAAACTCATAGGACCTGGCATTAATTCTCACCATGACTATTTCTTTTGACTATTCTGTATCTTTTTCGCCTTACAGCATCTTGCGTAGTACCATTTTCTAAGTAATGTATATACTGTATATACACACACATTTTTGCCTGTGTTCTCTTTCCTCTAATCCAGGCCATTTTACTAATTGAGCAAATCAACAGTGTCAAAGGGAAAACAAAAGTTGCTCCGTAGGTCTCTCTGTGGAGCTGCTGAAAGCTGTGGCCTCCTTCCCTTTCTCAGATTTTTGGCAACTTTAGCACACAGAGGAATGTGCTTTTACTGCATTAGCGAACGTCTGAGCATGTTGTTGTTGGCTGGTCCAAAACAAGAAAAAAGAAGAAAAAAAACTGAAATAAAAAATGGACTGGAAAAATATTTTATTTTTTATCCTACCAGCAAAATTTATTCATGATTAGTATAGAAAATCTAAATGATTCAAGCAAAATAAAATTGACAGTCTAGGGAGATAATTTCTCAATCGAAATTTTCAGGTTTTTCCTCCCTTATGGAGTATAAATGCTACTACTTGGCTTACAGTAAGTATAGGATTTAGAACATTACATTCAATATTATTGGTAATGTAGAGCCCAAGGGCCAAAACACCAAAATGTAGCAGCTTTGATAACCTGTTGCTTAGTAAATACACACACACACACACACACACACACACACGCACACATATATAAGCAGTATAGAAACACACACATATGCCCAAATATATTCCATGAACATAATATTAAGTAATTGATGTGTTACTCCCACTCAAAAAACTCAGATGTTTCCAAAATATAAATACAATTTTTCAACTCCTTTTGACCTGTGACAAAGAAAACATCACACTTTACGTATCGCAGCACATTTATATTATGAAAATAAAGCATAATATACAGTATGTCTGAAAACAGGTTTGTATAATTCAGGCATGACTGGGATTAATCAAAAGCCAAACACATTTTAATTGGCGAATCATCATGTGGTTTCGTCCTGATGAATTAGTCGTAAGCCACATTACACATGAAATTGTTGTTTGAAATCCGCACCCTTTAAAAACGTGTAAAAAAACACTTGCAGGGACGAGGTGCAGAGATAAAAGTACTGATAAGAAACGACTAAATTAGTGCGGAGGTCTATTTAATCGCCATTAGTCACATGTGGCATTTGTGCAACATGTTAAAAAACCTCTGCCACATGTGCGCCAGACAAAACAGGAAGAATTAGCTGAAAGTAATTAAGGAATCCATCAACAAGCCGAATGTTGTGGCCACTGCAAATCATTCTGCAGCTTGGGAGCAAAGGAGAATAAAATGCTGAACAGATCAATGCATCTAAGGGGTAGAAGTCAGCCGACAAAAAAAAAAGTCATCACAGATTTAGGTGACTATTCTGGTGGATCCACTCGAATGTGAATTTACACCCATGCGAGTTGACCAGAACTAGCCCTGCGAATGGTGGTACGCCCGCCACCCCCTTGCAGCGTGTGTTCATACACAGGGCCTGTGAATGGATGTTTAACATCATTTGAATGATGTGGAACATCCACGCATATCTAAGTGACTCTCTGGTCACTTAGATTTGCATGCACCCTCTGGACGAAGTGGGCGGGCAGCTGACATCCGGTGATGTCAGCTGCCCACCCCTGGCACCCATGGCCCGATTACCATGGGAATGCCCAGCATTCCCATGGGCGCGACTATACGCCGCCACCCCATGTCCCCCGGCCGTAGCTTTGGGTGCGCGCATCCGGCGAATAGTTTGATCACCGTGGCCGAAATGCATCTGCACATGCGCATATGCCAAACATCGGTGTGCGTGTGAAGAAACGCCGGCTGTGAATGAACCAGAGTAAGGTCCTCGGTGCATGAAATATATAAAATGACTGAATTTGAATGTCGATAGACGTCAGGTTTGTGTTTTTACCTTTTTTTCTCACTACACATATTAATTTGCAACTATGCCCACAAGAGGGGGCTAAACAGTAATTTGGTTACATTGAAATGGATTTTTTTTTTTTTTTTTTAATGAATGGAATTTATCGCCAAAGCTTTGTCCTTTAATTGACAATCACAGTGGAAAATAGGATTTTTGTTCCTTCCCAAGCAGAATTGCACAGGGACTTGTTGCCCCTTTTCAAAAGCACTTTAGCTATAGCTCAGTGCAAGTAAATTCATGGGTTCACTTCAAGTTACCGGCAGTGGTGACAGGTGCGTAGCAACACTTCTCTAGTGGACCTTTTAGAAAAGTACAGATAGCTGCTACATAGGATTTTATCCATCTCACAGTATTAATTATCACAATGATCTCTGTACTGAAGCTGCCGCTGCTCTCCCTTGCCCCACTGCTCTGACTGAAAGGAATCTATTCAAGACAAAATGGAAAGTTTGAAGTCACAAATCTGCTGCACGTTTCCATCTCAAACAGCATCGGAAGGAAAAAAAATTGTCAGAGTTGTTAACAGATGTGAAAAAATAAATACCTGACAGCTTTAATCAGGTTAGGTTGTCTCTAGAGAACTTTGATATTTTGAATAACTTTTTTAGATTTAAAAATAATATTAATACACTTAATAAATAATAATATGAATGTTTCTGGTTGCTATTATGCCCTAAAATGGTAACAATCATATGCAGAGGGGAACCCATAGCAAGAAAAGGACAACCTTGTGGGGGACCTATATGTAGAAGGTAGTTATTTGTTTTGCTTAGTTTATACTTAAAAGGGTCAATCACTAGGTAATATGACAAAAACAAGGGTATTTGTTGCCTGTAATGCATATTCTTAAACAGACGTGTCATGGCCGGAAAGTTGGAGTTAAATAGGTACTGTAGATAAAATATCCCCCCCCCCCCATTTACTGTAGTATGTGAATAGCTACAGACACACTGCACTACTGTGGGTATACATTTCTATAAATGTCCCCCATAACAGTTCCAGCTGACATCAATAAATATCTGATATTAGGAAGGGTGTGTTATATGGTTCCCACAGTCGGGATCCCGACAGTCATTAGCCCGACGGCGGAAACCTGACTGGCCAGACTCAGACAGCGGAGCGAGAGCAACAAAGCCCCTTACGGGCTCGCTGCGCATGCCACGCTGCGGCACGGTGGCTCGCTACGCTTGCCACCTATTCTATTCTCCCTCTATGGGGGTCTTGGACCCCCACGAGGGAGAATAGCAGGTGGCCGTTGGGGTTTTGACTGTTGGGATCCCGACGTCAGGGTGATGACTGTAGGGAACCCGACTTCGGGAAACTGTCCGGCACCCATTAGGAAATAGTTAAGGAAATGTCTAAGTCAGGATAAAGTCTGCACATTTTAGCATAATTTACTTATCCAAGAAAAGTTAAGGAGACCATGGTTCATTAGCCCGTATAGCCACTGGAACCAAAGTACATCCAGAACCCTGTAAGGACTGGCGCACCAAGATGGCTTCCTAAAATGGCCTTAATGACACAACTATTGACCACAACAGAGTGAAATGATAGCCGCATCTAAAGCGTGAAGGTCATTGGTCATTACTGGATTATTACGTGTATATCACATTAATAGGTAAAGTTGTGACTCATCGGAGTGCTCCCTGGAACCTTGGTTCTAGATCACACTTAAAGGCTGATATCAGAAACAACTTGCCCTATCTATGATCAGTTTACAGATATTTTGTGTGGACAAGCACAATGCATTATAGCAACATACCAGCCAAAGAGGAAGACTATCTACAAAATTAAAAAAAATGCTATAGAAATACAATAAAAACACTATGTGCCAGTTACGATGATAGGGTCACTAGGTTCATCTAGGCACTGATAGAAAGCTGTACGTCAATGTTTAGCTATGCAGCAGTTGAATGATCAGAATCATGTTGATATGGAAGGCCTGGCAATTATTTCACGATGGTTCCACCCAAATCAGGTTTTTATAACATGAAGGATTTGGCGTGATTAATATCTACTGCTGCAGGAACCAACAAGTCACAGCAGCACCGTAATCGGGCCTTAGAAAGAGCAGATGAATTAACCTAGGAGAAAAGTTTAATACTGCAGGAGAGTGGCTGCAAGATATTGGCAGGGCACTGTAGGGTCCCCCTAGTAATGAATGTGTTATAGATTATTTGCACTCACATGAGTCACAGTATAATGTAAAGTAATATACATCACTAGATACATCAGGTCACACTTCATCAGACACCCTTGTATGGAATATCAGATGTTCGCAGGTATTTTAATCATAAGCTGCTTTTCCTCTGTTTAATATTGAATATAGAATGCTAGTCTATAAATACAAAGGGTTACTGGAATACAAACAAACAAGTACTGGGTAAATTACTCTGCGGATATGCACCATCTCTGCCTGGCATCCATTCATTCACCTCTCTTCATGCACAGATCACAAACTTTTACATGCCCAGGAAATTCTTGGGTAGATGTCAGATTTCCCAACAAAAAAGGGCAATGATGTATTATGTGCAACGAGCAACGCACTTTACACACAATTAGTGCCGCTGCTAACTCTTTCACTGCCAGGAGACTGTCAAGAGAGTATTCATTGAAGACGTACACGAGCACAAACCATTGCTGTGCATTATTAAAGAGATACAACATTAGAACCTGCCAGTACAATATATAACTCGATTCCTCCTATAAACACACAGCAGCCATCGCATAAAAGGTTTCTACCTACAGTAAGTGCTTTATCGGCTCATTTTGCACATCAGATGCTCAGACATAACCTGTGTCAGTAGAGAAAATGTAACATCTATCATCACAAATAAATAATATAAACTGTCTAAAATGGAAATGATGCTGGATCTCTTTGTGCTCCTTGTCCTTCAGTGGAACCCTATTGTGCACAAGACATTACACGGGGAGAACCACGTTAGCCTTTGTCTGCAGGAATCATACCAGGGCATTCAAACTGGAATTTAAAATGCCCGCATAGTTTTTTTTTTTCCTCTCTCCTCTAAAAGCCGAGTCCAGAAAGGAGGGGGGGGGGGGTTCAGAGTTAATAAAGAGCAGATGAAAGGAGAACATAAATACAATCACTCTGAATTAAATGCAATAACCTATATCGCTTGGAACCCAGCTTTACATAGTTTATTCAGATAACAGAGAAAGAACTAGTGGGCAAAAGAAATATATTCAACATGCTGTCTTAGGTCTGAGTGTACCGTCTGACAAGTAGATCCATAGCAAAGGCTATTTAAATACTGTATATACTATATATTCACTGTAGTGGAGCGATGGAATCTCTCTCGGTGATAGAATATATGCCATGGGGAGAGTGTGTGTTTATTAAATCAAACAGACAACATAATGTTGATTTAACTCTGCCGCACTTAGATACACCTTATCACACTGAATGAACAATTGTTAAACACAGCTTTCCGGCTGGCTTCAGGAACAATCTAAAGTTTAGAGAACAAAAGGTTTATTTTAAGAAAGAAAAATCTTGGCTGGCGGAACGGCAGACGCGAATCTGCTTTCAATTACAGAAAGTATTTCCATTCCACTGCGATGGGATCAAATCTTCAACTGCACAATCTCAGGGCAATGCAACTGATTATATGAAAGCCTTGAAGAACCTTAAATTACGCTCCGCCACAACCGTATTCTGCACATACTGTCAATTAGACACACACTCCAACAAGGCGGCGTTGGGCATGTGCACACAATAAGCACACTATTTATTCCCCACAGCAGTCCTTTATCCTGCTACATTACTTCTGCTTGCCCTCATGCATTAACAAGTCATTTCACTGATCCATCGGAGACACAGCTCTGGTGATATGGTACTGGGAGGGGGTGCCATAGCAGAGATGCTGTAGTGGGATGTGGTATACTACCACATGAGTGGGACTGCTGCAGTACAGTTCTCGCCCTGCTTGGATTAGATGGATGGGGAGGCAAGCCCTGGTGGTCCTATGCTGGAAGCAGGCTAAGCTATAGACTCTAGGCATCTTACAACAAAGGCACGGGGGGCTTTACAGGACAGTATGGGTACACAATTAACAACCTCTGCATGCACATTCTTTCTGCTGGAAGCAAAGCTAGGTGATCTAGTACATTTCAGAGACATAGTAAAAAAAACACATTGAAAAGTATAGAATCCTTTACCTCTCTCTGAGTCTTCTCTTTGATTCCTCAAGGGTTAAAAAAGCAATCTCATTTCAGATGCTAATGGTGCTTGTGCTGAGATTCTAGCAGGCAGAGCCTCCTCCCATTCCAAGAGCAGCACAGCAAGGTACTGTGTGGGGAGGATAGAGATGCCCACTTCTTCTGCTGCTGCTGCTGTGCCAGGGGTTCAGGCTCACCAGGCTGTTAGTGGGGGCACCGTCCCTGTTGCTCAGTCTGCTTGCCTGTGTGTGTGTGCCTATGTGAATGGTGGCAGAGCTCAGCCTGTGCAAGTTGAACCAGTCTATAATGTATCACATTACAGAGTCTGGCTTTCTCTTCAAGCACCAAGCAGCAATCAGACATGATAGGCTGAGACTCCTCTGTTTACACCCAGGCAGGAGGAGGGGGCAGAGCTTGCCTGCTATTAACTCTTACTAGCACCGTACCTTTCCTATTTACCTAGGCTACCGGTGTCCACCTGTCAGAAGTGACACCTTGTGGGAATAGCCCTCCAGCCATCCTGCAGTTGATACATAACAGTTTAATATTTTGATATGTCATTTGCAGTTACGAAATAAGAAACATTTCTCTCTCATTCCGTCTTCTGTCTCTTATCCTCTGTAATATAAATATACGTGGGTTCTTCCCTCTTCTTGTATGTGAGTTTTTTCCATTATTACTATTTTATTTATGCTGTTATATACGGATGTGGTTGCAATGTAGTATTATTACCATGTCATGTTGCTGAGTGTATATTGTTGTATGTTGTGTGAATGAACACTGGGGGTGGAATACCCGACACATACTCCAGTGTCTCCTCTGTTTGTGCCTGGAGGATATCCTGACTGTACACAGCTAACTCTCCCTAATTAACTCAAGTTATAATTATCACACCTGTCATCAAATAGGGATATTCTCACAGTGGCAGCTGAAATTCCAGTCGCTTCAATGTGAGAGTATGTTTAGGAGCAGAAGGGAAGTCTTGATACTTTGTGATAACTACAGGAAGATACTGTACCTGGAAAACTGGGTACACACCTAAAGATTTGTCTGTCCAATCTGTCTGGTTGGGAACAACAATCTAGTAATGTACATATGGCAGCAGATGACAATCACCATCCAAATGCTGGAAGATTGACAGAAATTATTATTTGGATACATTTGTTAGATCAAACATATTTAACATATTTGTCTGAATAGCTATTGTCTGTTTTCCAGCATTTGGGAACAAATTGTTGATTGACATCTGCTCCCATACATTTATTTATTTATTTACAGTTTCTTATATACTGTAGCGCATACATATTCCGCAGCGCTTTACAGAGCATAGTTGAGCATTCACATCAGTCCCTGCCCCAGTGGAGCTTACAATCTATATTCCCTACCACATGTACATGCACACACAGGGATATGGGTGAAAACCGGACCAGGACAAAACCCCCGGACCGCCGGACCAGACATTAAACTCTGCATTTTGGAGCTTGTATCGTCCGGTCCGGGGGGTGTCCTGTCCGGAGGTGTCCTGTCCGGGGTGGGGGCTGCCTGTCACACCGTGACCTGTCACCAGGTAGAGGAGGGGGGGTAGAATAAAGTCTCCCTGAATGGTCCGGGCATGTAGCAAAAACTGGACGGTCCGGACCACACGGGGAGGCTGTAATCTCCCCTCCCCCATGTCCCTGGTGATAGCTATCACAGGGACCCCCTCGGACAAGATACCCCCCGGACAGGACACCCCCCGGACCGGACCCTATAAGCTCCGGACTGCAGATTTTGATGTCCTGTCCGGCGGTCCGGAGTCTAGTCCGGTCCGGTTTTTACATAGTCCCCACACACAGACAGTCTAGGGTTAATTTTGTTGGGAGCCAATTAGCCTACCAGTATATTTTTTGATTGTGGGAAGAAACCGGAGTACCAGAAGTAAAACCACGCAAGTACGGGGAGAATATACAAACTCCGCACAATTGGAGCCATGGTGAGTATCGGACCCATGACCAAAGTGCTGTGAGGCAGTAATGCTAAACATTACACCATCCGTACTGCATTACAAGATATTTGTTCCCACCAGGCAGATTGGACAGATAAATCTTTAGGTGTGTACCCAGTTAAACTGTTAATGGAAAGTATCCTGTGCCATATCTGATAGAACAACACACACAAACACACACTCTCCTCCGGAGCTCCAGACACCTCTGTTTGGACCCTGGAGGTAGAAATTGATTTGAGCTGTGTAGTGGGCCGATCCCGATAACTGTTCCTAAGCATAACGGTGTCAATGCAGACAGGTGAGAGTGTTGGCCTCAGTGGTAACAGAAAAACATGCTGAGAGAGACTGGATTTGGACACAGACCAGGAGAACTTAGTAACATAAGGGGTCTCTGAGGTGGCACATAAGTGGGTCCTCGGAGATGACACATGTGGGATCTCTGATACAACACACAAGGGGGACTCTGGACTGGCATATAAGGGAGGGCACTGATCTGGCACAAAAATTGACCTCTGGGCTGGCACGCAAAGTGGCTCTAGCCTGGCACACAAGTGGAATGCTCTGGTCTGAAACACAGTGAAGCTCTTAACTGGCATACAAGGGGCAGCTTTTACCTGGGACACAAGGGAGGCTCTGGGCTGACACATACTGTAAGGTGGCTCTGACCTAGTGGGGTCTCAGCAAAGACCCCTTACTTAATTGCTGGTTTGTTTCCCATAGCTGGAGCCCGGGATTGCTTGTTCTACAATAGGAAGCAAATCAATATCTATCACCAATTGCGCTGCTGGCAGAGGAGATATGTTGGCTAAAGGACCATTTACAAACCGCCATCTCTTGATCGTGCCTTGTGACTGGATGCCCACAAACACCATGCTTGTTGGACATGACTGTAAGAGGAAAGATGTTTTTTTCTTTTTGTACGCAAGAACCTCATCATTTTATTGTGTTGATTTATTTTTGGGACAGTCAGTGCCAGGGGCAAAAGAATAAATAAAAATGGCGAAAACACCTGCAAATGAATTAAAAAGCGGCAAAATAATCCTGGTTGTTCACCTAGTTTGTAACAACTCTGATCTTGTGGGGAACAGGTCTTGTACTTTTAGTCGACAAATTTTGCCCTTGCCCCTTCTAGCATGGACGCAAAAGCGCACTTTGGGGGTTATTCTGGTTCACTCGCAAAGGCATATTCCTTCTCAAATGTAAAAAACTATGTGCACTGCAGGGAAGCAGATGTAACTTGTGCAGAGAGAATTAGATTTCAGTGAGTTATTTTGTTTCTGTGCAGGGAAAATACTGGCTGCTGTATTTTGACACTGCAATATAGATCTCACTTTGAAGTAAAACCCCACCCAAATCTAATTCTCTCTGCACATGTTACATCTGCCCCACCTGCAGTGCACATGGTTTTGTCCATTTGAGAAGGAATTTGCCTTTGCGAGTGAACCAGAATAAGGGCATTTATCCAATGTACAATCCCCTCTTCTTATGAATTTGAGCCATGAAAAAATATTGTAAATTTATTTGAATGAAAGCTGTATTCCTATCCTCATTTTTTAAAGAGGTGAAGCTTTAAACCAGTGATGGACAACAGGTGTCCCAAGGGCTGAATGTGACCACGGAACCTTTGCCTACTTCCTAATGATTTGTTACTCATTGATGCTTCTCTTTGCTTTATGCCCCATTGATTTCAGCTCTTATTCTCAGCTTTATGCACCGCCGAGCTCCAACCATGACAACAGCTCTTATTTAGAAGAAGTGAATGACGATACAGAGGGTTGTATAGGGAAAGTGGGAGGTCTGCAGTGATGTGCGGCAGAGCCTCACCTGTCATTCTCCAGAATTCTGACTATAAAAACGATTAGAAAAATACAAAGATGTTATAACTGTGGTATTCTATATAATACATTCATTTTTGTATTATTCGAATCATTTTGATAGTTATATTATTGTAATAATTGCATGTGTGTAAATCTGGCTTTGATACTAGCCAGTAAATCAAGTATATTGATTTGAAATGTGTTCCCTATTCTAATGGCAATTTGGTGTTTGATTCATTTGATTATCTTAAAAAAAAGTTCAAAGTTAATAAGTGGCTTAGGGGAGATTCGATGATTTACTATTCAATTGCAGGCATTTTCACCCATTCTTTAGTACTTTTTTACCCATGCCTTTTCACTTTTTTCAGGGGTGAATTAGCATAGGTGAGAACGGACCAAAAATACAGTCCCCCCCCCCCCCCAAAAAAAATGGCAGATTTTCCACCTGGGCGAAATATACAGCAATAAGTGACAGGGAGATTTAGAGGGCTACACACGCAGTCCCTAATTGTACAGGTCTAAATTCAATATAAAGTGTTCCCTATGGTAGTCCTCTTGCCGTATTCTGTGCACACGGCACGGCTGTCTGGTGTGAGACTTACTGCCTGAAAAGTGCTTCTTAAATAGATTGTAATTTGATAGGTTGTTGTAATTCTTGAAGCTGTCTTTAGTTTTACACGTTATCTATCAATTAATGCAGGTTAAATAAAGAAAGTGCATTTTTTTCATGTAATACAATCCAGTATATGTATTTATTCTTTAAATTAATATTAGATTAATAAAGTGTACCAATTTGTATTAGGTAAAAAAAGCCAGTGACACTGCCTGGCAAAGGCGAGTACATTTGTCATACAGTGGTAACTAGCTATTGCACGTGTGGTCGGGAAGAGGTTGGTGGATGTAGATATATGCAATGTAAACAATGTGCAAAAAAGGAATATATTACAATGGGATAGGGGGTTACACAAATGGGGTATCTATTACCACAATGAGGATGGGTAATTACTGATGGAGAGTAACTGTCACTGGGGGGGGGGGGGGTGGAGGGGGGTCTATTGACAATGGTAGTAGAAGGTAATATTACAATGGGAACCTATGAATATGGGACAGTGCGAGACACCAGATGCTGAATTACCATTTGTGCAGCACACCGGGGCCCCTAAAGACTAAGGGGCCCATTGCTGTCCATCACCCTCTTCCTGTCACCCACTGTTTCTCCTTGTCGCCCTCTGCATCTCTCTGTCCCCCACTGCCTTGTTGTATATTGTGAACTTGGATTGGGGTGGAGGAGGGCTGCCCAAATTATATTTGTGTACCTGGGCTCACCACCCACAAGTTCCGGCACTGTGAGACATCACCTAGTCTAATGGGAACCTAGGGGTACCCATTCCCCCATTTCTAAAGCTGGGAGGTATGCAATAATCGGTACAAGGTAAACATATACATACCCTACCAGAGTCCTGCAACGGCTGACGCTACAGACAGAATTTAGTGGCCATTTTCCCAGTGATGTGAAATGCACAACAGAGATATCCCTGTGATTGAGGCACATGCGCCATGATCCTGGAGTCCTGCCCATGTGCAGTAGACTTTCATACAAAGTGAGAATCTATAGCATTGCCAGGGAAGAGCGTGCCCCCACAGACCCTGCATTTATGCCCCATCCTCTATTAAACTGCCCCAGCCACCTGATTAAAATAAAGGCTACAGTATTGAGATTTCCTAATGGCAGGGAAAAAGAATAAGAAGGTGAAGAAGGAAAAAACACATATTTCAGTGAAAAGTCCCAAAATGACACATCTATGCTCAACAGAAATACTGTACATTCACCACAAATAGAGGGACTGTGATTGCCTAAGAGTCCATTAGGGAATAGGGTTGTCTCAGATAAGGGTACGCTAGTTGTCAATTAGAGACTTTAGGCTGGGTACATATCCGACATCAGGGAGCGGAGCGTGTGCTGCATTATGCAGTATAGCTCTCACTAGCGATATCCTCCATCCTCTGTTCAAGTAGAAACCTCAAAGGATATCATTAACAAACAGGACCGTGCATCGCTAACGATATAGTACGTACACACTAGACTATATGACAATATTAACCATATCATCTAATGTGCACGCACCTTTATGCTGGGTACACACCAGAACAATTTGGACCCCAATTTCGATGCATTTTTTGACCAATTATATGTAAAAAAAAAAAAACCAGCAGAATTGGGCATGTTTTCAATGCAATTCCGATCCGATATGCGTCCCCACGGGTCATTTGGTCGCTTTGGAGATTTTCCCTGCTGCACTAATGATTCGTCATCTACAATGAATTGGGTACAGATTGTGAGCAGATCATTTGCAGATCATGTGCAGATCATCTGCTCCAACCAGTGGCGTAACTATAGCACCGCAGCCCCCGCCACTGCGGGGGGGGGGGGGGGGGGGGGGGGGGCGCTGTGCATGTGGGGGCGCCGGGGGCTGCAGTGCTATAGTTAACCCCCCCCCCCCAATCCCCCGCAGACTTACCTATCTCGCTGATCCCGGCAGCTCCGTTCTTCTGCTGAGGACCACCACAAAATGGCCGCCCCCATATAGCACACAGTTCTCTGAAACTGTCTGCTGTATGGGGGCGGCCATTTTCTGGTGGTCCTCAGCAGAAGAACGGAGCCGCCGGGACCAGTGCGATAGGTAAGGCTGTGGGGGATTGAGGGGGGGTTTGCATGGGCGGCGGGAGGGGGTAGGGGTGCTTAGCAGGGCGGCGTGCAACTGAGAGCAATCTTCACAACAGAAAAGACTGATAAATAGATACAGATGGATCCTGACTCCTTGTGCCTGCCAGCGCGACATATCTCTAGTGCTGGCGGACACTGGCAAGGGGTGTGGTCGATGGACGGGGATGCACAAGCATCTCATGCGCTCGTGCGGCCCATTGCCGGGAATACGGCACTCGAGCATTACGTGCGCACACCACTTTCTGGCGGAGGGGCTGGCGATCACAACGCCAGGAGCCGCTCCAACGAGAGCTGTTCCATATGTAGATAGATAGACAGATAAACAGACACACACGCAAAACACACACATGACATTTATAATCGTCCCCCAACATTGCTGCTATTGTATTGCAAGAAAAAGCACTCCAGTTCTTTTCAGCATTCATCAAAGAAGATTACAAGACAAAACAGATAACAAAAATCAGAGGATTCCACTGCTGACCGTTTCACATCACGTCAGGCTGCAGCGTTCCATTACTGTCAAGTTATTGCATCAAAAATGGATGTCTCATGCAATGTCAAATAACTCAAACATGACTCTTAGAACTCTATAGGGGTTTATATGTGGCAAACTAAAACCATACGGCTGAAAAGCTAAAATGGGATGATGTGTGGATAACACAGTATGTATGACATCGCATTGAAGGAACACAGTGCCTTAACACCGCCCCACCGCTGCAATCCCACCCCGCCTCACACACGCACACACACACATTGCTGTAGTTTTCAGCTTCCAGTAGTAACTGTGGATGTGCCAATGGTTGCAAGTTGTAGTACTGTAATACAATAGCAAATTTGTGCACTACATATTATAAATGTATATGTACATATACGTAAGTCAGAACTCCGACTGTCTATATGATGAGTTTAAGTTGAATATCTTTCCCAGCCACCTAAGACCGTGTTTAGCAATTTTATTATATAAATATATATCTATATATATATATATATATATATATATATATAGATATATATATATATATATATATCTATAGATATATATATATATATATATATATCTATATATATATAGATATATATATATATATAGATATATATATATATATATCTATATATATATAGATATATATATATATATATATATATATATATATATATAATGTCCAGAGGTGAGCAGCACTTCCTCAACAGCGGTATAAAGGTGGGGTGCCATCCATAACCACAACGGGTTAAATAAACAGATTCCAGGCTGCGGCACTCACCCAACAATGATGCACAGAGGCAGGGAATAAACTTTCAACGTTTCGAACCTTTAATTAACGGTTCTTCATCAGGATACAACTGATACTGATACTGATTGTATCCTGATGAAGAACCGTTAAGTTAAAGGTTCGAAACGTTGAAAGTTTATTCCCTGCCTCTGTGCATCATTGTTGGGTGAGTGCCGCCGCCTGGAATCTATCTATCTATCTATATATATATATATATATATATATATATATATATATATATATATATAGTAGATATATAGATAGATAGAGACATATATATATATTTTTTGTTTTTAGACCTAACAATATGCTAGATTCAATTAAATTGGTGGTAGTCTCCGACTAGATGCTAATCAACTACAGCCCTTTTTCTCGTGTGGTGAATTTGCTGTTTATGCACGTTAATAGTTGTGGAAAAGTACCTGGACCCATGGGTTAACTTTTTAGCAAAATCCATGGTCAGTGCACTTACTGTGGCTTTAAGTTCGAACCTCCCCCAGACTCAAACAGGAATCGGTGTTAAGTGCAGCTTGCAAGCTTATCCCGAGCTGCCATGGGCTATGCTAATTCACACCAACAATGTATGCAATTTTCAAAAGTGCTCTGATATCACCCAAAAAACAGATAGATAAATACAGATGCAGCCGCGCCTTATCGTTGTGGTGATCAGGGCGCTCATGTTTGTTTGTTGTGCCAAATTCGCACCTGTGGCACGGAATCACCACGCTGTGATATCACTGCTCAATGAGTTTCCATGAGCCGCGGAAGCGAACTACAGTAGATGCACGTGCGTGGCAATGGGATTGCGCCAATTGCCACAGGAGTGGCACATGGTGATTGGCGTTTCAATGATGAGCGTGGCTAAATCTGTAGATAGTAAGTTTAATTTATATAGCGCACTTTCTCCAACAGGACTCAAGGCGCTGATAGGTAGATACTATAAATAGAGACTGTACACAGACAGCTTGATTTTAACAGAATAGCTTGAGCACGCAAATTATAACTGAAAAATTAAGAGTTTGGGTTCGTTAGAGTCATATTAAAAAACTAATAAATAATTCAAAATGACAATGAATAATATCTGTATCTCTATAACCTTCTTTCATTTTCAGAGATGCCACTTGGCATGGCTTTCATTTCAAATAATCCCATGTGTCTCTTGCAATGAAAAACATTCCAGATGCTTCCTGTGTTTCTTACCGGCTACCTGTCCACGCCCGGCATAGTAGAGCAGGATAAACCAGACAGGTGCCTAACCAGACATTCTGTTTCAGCCATACTGCTATTCATTCACTCACTCAGCAGAAAACCTGGATACAGTTAAAACATAAACTGAAACATAGCAGGGTGTTTGATTTAGGATTTCTGTACATGTTTCCAATAACACATTTTCAACTAATTAATTCAATAAAAGAGAAACACGTCTTCCTATTAAAGCATTCCAAAAATGACAAGACAAATAGTACAGTAGCTAAAACCACCAATGTTCCAAAACCAGCAATGTCATTACCACATGGAAATACTTCTAACGACTTACATTTGAAACTTATTGCACAGTGAAAAGATCAAGCAACAGAGTCTGATTCCGAACCATCGGATTTGTACGTAACCTTTGTACAAATCCAAATAAGGCCAAGGCAGCGTTCACTCAGGGGTAAATTTACTGAAGATTCTAAAGATCAAAAGAGGCGATGTTTCCCATAGCAACCAATCAGATTTTATGATTTTCTAGAATGCAACGGAGAAATGATAGACAGAATCAGATGGGTTGCTATGGGCGGATGTATATATATATGCAGTGTTCATTCTTGTTTTTAATATACAGTGTTACAAACGATCCGCACTTCTTTTATACATACTGTATGTATTATTAAACAGCAATGTAAACCTTTTTTCACACCACACACATTTATATAAAGAGCTGGGCACTGTGTTGAAGGTACTATACATACATACTGTACATTAAATGAAGATATTTGTGGGCAATGAGATGACTCACACCCCAGGTTCCTGGCCGCACAGAGTGTCAGGAAACATGCTTATATGTAACAGATGGGAAACTTCTTGCTATCTGGGACATCATTCAGGAATAATGAAATGTGAAATATATGTGAAATTGATAACCTTGTTGTCTGTGGAGTAAGAGAACATACGCATTTTTCTTTAAGCGTGCAGATTGACAGAAGTTTTGCAACATAACACAACACTTGGGGAGAAATAATAGGGTCCCTGGGCTTGCTAGAAATTAGTTTTCTGATTGATTAATGTCACAGCGCTTCTTTGCAATGTTCCACAAAACATTTATTTTAACAGCGCAACCCCAGAGAAGAGGAATAATAAACCTACTGAGTCTAGTTGCCGCAATGTCTTTGCTCCTAAGTCATTGTACAGTAAAAGATGAGCAAGAAGCTTTCTACTGATAGTCAGGCCAAGGGGAGCGATCTGTAAAATGTCAGCGTGAGGGCTCAGAGAGCTTCATTTGCTGCTCACAAGATCTGCTCTTTACTTGCCTATTTATTTCCAGTCACCTTGTGTGGAACGCTTTCATAAGTTAGTGATCCCAGGGCAATGGTCATCAATCGCAGAGAGGCAACACATATATATATATATATATATATATATATATATATATATATATATATATATGTATATGTGTAAAAGGATGGTCCAATAAACAGGCAGAGGCACTCCGGAGGTCTTTGTGTATAAATAAATCTTTAGTGATCCAACGTTTCGCTTTTTGTAAAAGTATGCTTTTTATCCGGTCAATGTATTTGAACTTCGGTAGCCGCTGATGGCTGCCTAGGCGCGGTGCAGCTCGGCGGACATGTGTTCCCTGCATGTAATGTCTTAATGTAATGTCTCCCCCCCTCCCTTCATCCCTGCTTGCTGCTGCACTGTAATCCACAAAAAAATCCTAGTGTGCGCAAGCATACATGGCCAATAAAGTTGATTGATTGATTAATTTACAGTACATCTGCCACCTTGCAGTCGGGGTCATCTGCGCATGTGTGAATAAACACATGTGCCGCAGCGTTTGTTAGGGCAGAGGAGGGGAGATGGTGGATGGGATGGTGCAGGGGAACACCCAGCTTTTCTTGGGCCTACCCATGAAAACGCTGGGCGTTCCCCTGAAAACTCAGGTGTGTGGAGGCCTGCTCAGGGTGGGTGACTGACGTCAGCTCCTTCCCCCTTTTCGGCCCTCTCCGTCGGAAATAAAAGGCAGTCTGGACAGGCTTTTATTTGCTGCTTAGCGAGCAGATCTGAATCATACTAAAGGTACAGATGGAGCAGCTCCCGTCGGAGTTGCTCCTGGCGATAGAATCACCATCCGCCAGCCACCGGAGGGGGGCACGCACGCACAAGACGCTTGTGCGCCCTGTTCCGACGGAGCCCTCCACAGCTCCCCCCTGATCCCTGCCCGTCTCCCTGAAGCAGACATGGGCAGGGAAAGCGCATCCCGCTGTCATGTTGACAGTGCATTTGATACGCTCACGCATCCCCGGCAGATGGAGCACCACTCCATCAGACTGTGCCAGCTAAGGGTATCTAGCGATTCCCAGCGCTGGCTGAGCGACGCTCCATCTGTACGATTTTGGCTTAACTTTCTTTGCGATTTTGACTATATAGTCAAAACCCAGGGCTATTTTTCTGCAGGCTCCAGCAGGAACTGTGGCCCTTATTCTAGTTCACTCTTTCTGACAAAATATTTCTTAGATGGACAAAACCATGTGCACTGCAGGTGAGGCAGGTGTAAAACCCCACCCAAATCGAATTATCTCTGCACAAGTAACACCTGCCCCACCTGCAGTGCACATGGTTTTGTCCATCTAAGAAATATTTTGTCAGAAAGAGTGAACTAGAATAAGGGCCACAGTTCCTGCTGGAGCCTGCAGAAAAATAGCCCTGGTCAAAACCATAAGGAACGTTAACAATAATCGCACATTGTTAAGGGGTTTGCAATACTGTTGCGCTGCCTCGCCACGTCAGTATCGCAAATAAAAATAGACTGTGCAGACGTGGTCTACTCTTACTACGGAGTGGATCGTTAACAAGCGCATTGCTGCAGATTTTTATTTACCTAACCAATGCAAACGTAGATATATAACATGCGGCTCGCATGTTCCGCCAGTATATGGTCATTGATGGATGTGACAGCCATAGAGACAAATTGTGATATTTCTATCTATTTCTATCTGCAAAGTTCCTTCTTGTTCCACACAAATGTAAGCAATGCTGATTCAAACGCATGGAAAACCAACTGTTTAAAAAAATACATTTGTGATAACTTAGAAACATTAATTATCATAGACACAGATGACAAATGACAAAACTGTGTGTGCCTAAGAAGTGGCGAATGATGTACAGCCATGCTCACTGTGAATAACTCCTAGTGTGTGCAAGACGGGCAATAAACGAACCCACCATCCTGCATACTGAATGCCTTCAGAAGAACTCCACACCTCCTCCATATGGCTTCTCAACACGGCTTAGCAACACAATGCTTTCTTGTTAAAAGCAGCGCGATAATTAGCTGTCCTGCTCTGGGCTATTTGCTCAAATGATCTGATCAGTTTGTGCAGGTTTTCTGGTGAAGTCTATAGGCCAAATGACTAGCACTGGAAACCGTTCTTGGAATGCATAAAGCACAAATACTTCAGTTATCATCTTAGAAAATGAAATAGGACAGCTGTTAAGCGGGATTACAGCGAGACATTTCCAGCCGAATCTGTGTGCATTAGACTGCTATATCTATTAGTATGACAGACTGGGCGCGGAAACCGGGTGCGTTGCACAAGACATTAGTCCAGGACGCTCAAAGCTCCTCATACAAACAGGACTGTGGTTTAGAAATGAATATGATACAGCGTTAGTAGCCAAATAACACATGAAATAATGGTGCGAAGGGCGGTTTTGGAGACTGTTTTGCAGACGGGAGCTGTATTACACTCCGAATGTTGTTTAATGAAGACCTTATGTGTTTTCAAATCATTGTACATTTGCAGACCTGTTTTTCACAGATAGCTGCCTAATGCTGTCATTACATAGTAATCTGTAACGCAACAGCACGTGTTCTGCCTTTCAGCATGCTGCAGTAAACACGTGCAATTAAACAAATGCCTTGTTTTCACACTTGCACTTGAAATATTGGTGCAAGTTGCACATTACTGATACCACCCAGAGAGAAGGTGCTGATTTATTTCATTCCAGGCCGTTTGTGGATTATCTCTGCCTTTTCCTAATTCCTCTATTAATGATCTTGCAGGGCACCTCTGCACAGACTTCCGTAATAACAAATACTTATAGGAAATAATACGGGATACTGGAAACGCCACAACATACTGTACTGTACAATTATTACTTATGATAGATATTTTCAGGGTCAGTTTTTTGTTCCCCATTGTGAGAACTAATTATAGAGTACTTAAAAGCCTTGCTCGCAGGTAACATCCACTGTGAAAGCAGCTGGCAAGCTTAGCACAGACAGCAATGGTTCACTGCCGCAAGCACGTAATTGCTTTTAATACAAGTCCTCTATGGCAGAGATAGTCAATTTCCAATGAATGTATGTATATATATATATATATATATATATATATATATATATATATATATATATATATATATTCGTGGTATTCCCCTTTCAGAGAAACGACATCTGCACACCAATGGGAAAGGTTTAAACCTTTCCCATTGGTGTGCAGATGTCGTTTCTCTGAAAGGGGAATACCACGAATATTTAACTCATTATGAGATCTGGCACCCAGCTAATTAATTTGAAAGTGGAGTGCGGTTTTTCTCTGTGCATCTGTATATATATATATATATATATATATATATATATATATATATATATATATATATATATATACACGCACTAGTAGCGGCACTCACGGAAATAAATACAAACGCAAGGGTTAGCTTAACGTTTCAATTCTATTACGAATTTTCATCAGACACTGTATATATATATATATATATATAAAAATATATTTATATTGTATTGGCTCTGCACTCACTAGTGAGAGCAGAGCCCCTACAATTTCTGTCTAAACAATGTGGCCACAACCCATAGGGCACCCCAAAACTAGGAAAGGTGAGTGCCGAGGTTTACTGTATATTGTTTATTAGATTATTTTTTTAATTAGTCTTATTGTGGTCACATTCTCTCATGCACCCTGTTTTAACCTATAGTGCATAGCTTATGTTAACCATTTACCTAGATGATTAGTGACAGGTGTGGTGGTAACTGCTCACCTATAAAAGCATAGTCTGCTGTTAACAGC
Organism: Crinia signifera; assembly: GCF_055691185.1. NCBI lineage: Eukaryota > Metazoa > Chordata > Amphibia > Anura > Myobatrachidae > Crinia > Crinia signifera. Next base: position 95,731,732 of record NC_139217.1, read on the forward strand.
TTTTGTGATTCTGCATGTTGGGAGTTTTCTCTCCCTTAAGCTGGCTTCAGCCATTGGTTCACCATTTTTGGTGTTGGTTCTGCTCGGGAGGGGGCTGTGTGTGACGTTTTTGATTAATTTTAATGAAAAATTGAATATTCCTGTGATTTCTGACTTTGTCTAAAAGTTTGCACCCTATTACAAAAATCACACGTGACATGTGCGATATGGTGCAATATTTGTATCTGTCTAAAAAACTACATTTCGCTCAAAGTCTCCTTCACAAGCATTAGATCCTACAATACATGCCAGTTGTATAACATTTGTTACACGTACATGGGCAGTATTAATGGCAGTCCCTGAGAACCCATACACGTGTGTGTCCAGCAGCATTACAGGGGGAGCTACATATGTATTAGCCCAGGGCACCTTGAACCTTTAATCAGGCCCTGAACGCAGGTACTAATATAGAGCGCTCAGATATGTTGGAGTACTAACATTTTAATGTCTCTTGGAAGGGGTATAAAGCATTCTATAATGACAAAATGGAGCAATGATGATAATTATATTGTATGTTCAATTGTTTATTTGCTTTGGGGCTCATGAAAGTCTCTAGCTTGCAGGCCAAAATGAAATGGAAAACATAATGACTAAATGCATTTAAAAGCAAGCAAAGCCACTAATTATCATTTATATAAATCAAACTCTGTATATATTACAGTGCTCACAACCAAGGGAGGGGGATTAGGGATAAGTGAAAAATCCTCCACAGAATGCCACTGAGTCACTCGCCTGCCACTGTGTCACATGACTGCCGGGATCTGGTAGACTGTGCTGGAGATGCTGCTACCACTGGGAGCAGGTAAAGACTGCTGGACCACCTGGGATGATGTCAGGTCAACATTTTATCAACTTGACGTATTATACATGTAGGCATGATGGATGTTGACATTGCCACTGGTGACATGTTAGTTAATAACTCGCCATTAATGTCGACCTTATGCATGCTGACATGAGAACTGTCCATCACACCATTGCACTGCACTTCCCTGAAAATCTGTAGCATGTAGCGTGTGAGGGGGCTCCTACACGCTACAGTTTCTCTGAAATAAATATGACTTTATACATATGCAGTTTTTTTTAACATACAAGTGTACCATGTGTCCTAGCACAGAAACGGGTACAGTCATAGCGGCCTACCCTCCAGCATTCTGCAGGAGACTCTCTGAAATAGCAGCAATCTCCCTCTCTCCCTCATTAGTCTAGCAATATCCCTCATGTCACCTAGCCCACATTACGCTGCTACATTTTGGGGGGGGGGGGAAGAAATGAGAGATAGATACATTTACATTGAATCATCACCACAATTTCCCAGCACTTTACCAAGTATAGTAGCTGTTACTAACTGCTTTGGGGCTCATCTACATTTGTATATAAGTCAGTTTAAAAGATTCCTCTCAGATGTAGCAGTACACAGCCACGCTTCTAGGTGCCACGTTCACAATCTCATTTCACAATCTCTCCATATATGGAACTGGACACGCCTTTTGGGCGGAGCATGACACGCCCCCTCAATGGGGCGCTGTGCAAAATTCTACTACCAACTATAATCTCCTTGAAACTAGTTTTCAAAAGTAGGCAAGTGTGGGTACAGTGCATGTACATAGAAGTCCTTCACACATTTAAATTATATAAGAGAACATTTATATTGAACCTCTCTAAGGGGTTTCCTGACCTTGACAGTAAAGGTTGTGTATTTTTAAGTTAGCTGGACTAGAATCAGTGGAATAATATGAGCAGAACTTTGATAACACTTCAAACTGATGATACTTTATATTTCCGCAGCTGAAACATTACAGAGAATTTATCGCTTAAATTCAGTCACGAATAGGCCAGGCACATTGGCACATTTTGTCATGTCTTGGCATCTCTTCTGAGGTGAGGCATTAAACTAGAAAAGTCGCCTCACATTAGCAGTGACATGCATCTCTCTGCAGCGCAGCCTCCCAGTCCTGGTTCCAACACACACACACACAAAAACGCACACACACACTGACACACACACACACACACACACACACACACACGGTAATGACTACAGTGTTTTGTTACATCAGCCCCTGATAAAGAAAAGGGTTATTCATCAAAGTGTGATAGTGCCAATTCTGAAGAGCAGTCTAGGAAGGCTCGTTCAATCACAATTTACAGAATAACTCCCCCAGGATGATCCCATATCACACACACACACACAAATTGTTTGATGGCTATACCAAAATGACAAGGCCCCAAACACTAAGAACATTGTTTCCACGTTCCATTAGTGTCATTTTACCACATATTCTAAGACTTTTAAGGAAGAGTGGTTAACCCCGTACCTGCAACCAAATGTACCATTACAATTCTACCCTTAAGGAGAAATTCAGTGAAACCCTGTTTGCAATGTTTTTACTGCATTTCTGAATGCTCCAAAGCCTCCTTCGTTGGGGCTCAGGCGCGGAGGGTAATGCTCAGCCAACCAGTGACGTGTTACTATGGCAGTGGCTGCTGATTGGATCTGACAGGCAGAAGGAGATACGGTCACTAGGTCGACTCTATGTAGGTTGACATGCATTGGTTCGACAACTGAATGTCGACAGGCCTTAGGTCGACACATGAAGTAGATCGACAAGGCGAAGGTCAACAGGGTTGGAAAGGCAACGCAAGCATTAGGTCGACTATGGGAAGGTCGACAGTCAAAATGTTGACATGAGTTTATTACATTTTTGAGCCGACATGTGCCGACGGGAGTTATTTGATACTCTACCATCCTCTACAGCCTGGTGGGGGAATACAATAGTGTGCCAAGCACAGCGAGGCACCGTGCCCAAGTATGGCGAGTGTAGCGAGTTCTGTTGACCTAAGGCCTGTTGACCTTAAATGGTCCCCCTTCCTGGGTTTATATACAGTTTCAAACCCTGTTGCAGCAGCTTAAAACCCCATTCATACCTAGGCCTAGATGACATAGGGCGAGATTCTCTATTACAGAAATGCGGCAAAAACCCCCTTATCGGGGTTTTTACCGCATTTCTGTATTCTCTAACCTCCCTCCGCAGTGTCACCGCTGCGGAGGGAATCGCCAGCAAAAGCTGGCGGTTCCCTGCAGAAGCCTATGGGCTTCTTACCGCAGCGGTGTGTGAGGGATCCGTCACAGATCCCTCCGAGCATGCCCTGCGGCCGGCGCGTCAGTCTGCGCATGCGCAGACGGACTCCCGGGTCATAGACCCGGAAGTCCAGCAACGGCACCGCATCGCAAGGGACAGCTCTTACCGCAAGAGCTGTCCCTTGCGTTAATGACCGCATATTTTAGAGAATTTGCGGTCATTAGAAATGCGGTGGCCGGCGATACTGGGCTGCGGATTTTAGAGAATCCCGCCCATAATCTACAGACACCAGTCATCCTGCCCTCTATAGGCCAGCTATACTAAGCTTGAAAAGTGATAAAATGTAAAGTGATAAACCACAGCCAATCAGCTATTAACTGCCATGCCACAGGCTGTGTGCCAGATTCTCTAAGCTCAAAAGTGATAACATGGACAGTCATAAACAGCCAGCCATTCAGCTCCTGTCTGACATTTTTCAAACACAGTCTGTGACATGGCAGGCAGGAGCTGATTGGCTGGCGGTTTATCAATCTCAATTTTATCACTTTTGAAGATTAGAGAATCTGGCCCAGAGTTTGAAAAAAAATGACAGGTAGGTACTGATTGGTTGGTGGTTTATCACTCTCCATTTTATCACTTTTTAAGGCTTAGTACATCTTGCCCTACATGCTTTTAGCATGATCTGGAGACTCTTGTCACTCTGTTCACACTGCGGGCTACGTGTGTCTTTGCCAGATTCGACCATGGTGACTACTAGGATCGGATTCCCAAGCAACACAACCCGGATAGCCTCTTTTACATCAAACTTAAACCTGGGCTGCCCTGCTAGTAACCCAGGTTATACGTTTGGTGGAAAATGGGTATTAGAGAGAGCAGTCTGGCATGTTTAAATGCAGAAATAACATTTAACTTCACACACCTAGTTTAACTATCACAGCAATTTACCTGCAAAGCTATTTTCAATTAAATTACATCTCCAAATGTTCTGAGGTAAAATTGAATCAAAAATGTAAGTGTTGCTTGTTTGCAGTTTATCAGCTGACACACCATATAGATAATATATTGATATTCTGCATACTACTAATGAATTACATACCTGTGACTCACAAAAGTGACTCACAAGATTGGCTCACTTACATCATGGCTCCTAGAGAATTAATTGACTGCTTTTTCATAGTTATAGGATTAATCCGACAAAATGGCTCCTTTTACTGTATGTAGATGACAGATGCTCTTTAGAGGGAATAAACCTTTCTTCTTTGAAGGCTAACTAGATTTGCTAACCAGGGTGTTATTAATAAGCTTTTCCGAGGGATACCTTTTTATACTCCGCATCCCATGGCCTCTGCTCTCCATCGTCTAGACCAGACCACTTACTGCAACATTTTTTTTTTCTAATGCAGACTTTTCTGACTTTCTACACCTGACTAAAGCCAGCAATATTATTACATCACTTCACAGTGCACCAAGCTTGACAGGTTCACTACATTTAAAAAGGGCACAGACATTTCATTTTTTCCCACCGTACGTCTGACTGCAAATAAAGCGACAACATCTTAGGTCACAGCATTGATAAAATAAATTTGTAAGTGCGTGTAATGTATTTAGCAGCCACTTCTGTGAATGAGTGGCAGACACACAGGATGTTCTCTTAAAATACCGGGTTTGCTTTGGATAAGAAGCATCTTGTTGTTATTATGCCTGTATCGTGGCTCAGCTGTGGTGGTGTATCATGAAGCCGACTGACCACCTGTTTCATCTGTGGGTTAATGCTGCGCAGACTGTGTCACTGACACTTTTTCACAACATCATTAAAATTATAGGTGACTGATGTATAACCTTCTGCGAGGAGGAAGGAAGGATTTAGGTTTGTGTTTCAATTATGCTGTGTTTTAATGTAGGAGGGAAAACTGCATGACTTATGTGCCCACACAGCAGAATGTCTGCAACGAAAAACCAAATTAAACTAAATATGGAACTTGTTGGGCTGGTGGAAAAACACGCATATGAATGCTGAGGCAAAAATAGAGAGATTCTTTTTGAAATCTACATATCACAGCCCATTTTTTATATCACTCGGGAATTGTGCTCACTTACTGCTAACACAGCAGACGTTGTTTATTTTACTGCTTATGGTTGTTATGCAATGCATGGAGCGTGTGCTGGAGGTAAGACAGAAGGGGCTTGTGGATAGGTGGTGACACGCGGGTTACTCGAGGAATTTGTGAACTGTGCACCTAAATCCTTGCTGCATTGTTGTCTGTGTGCTCCACTGGTATGAAATGAAGCTGAGTCACCTGGGAAAGCATCTTCTGATCTGCAATAACCTTATAGAGTTGTTAATGGTACATTAATTCCTACAGGCAATGTGGGATGTGGACCCTGTTGGTCATGTAGAACAATGCTGTGAAAGTTCTTCCTTTAGAGTTACCTTGTGCTTAGCATTGGAATGAATAGCAAGGCTTCTGCTAACCTTGTATGTTCTATTTACATGTACCTAAATATGTTATATGCTATATGTTTTATATAGCTACCTGTAGTTTCTTCTCTCTAAGGGCCAGATGTACTAAGCTTGAAAAGTGATGAAATGGAGGGTGATAAAAAGCCAGCCAATCAGCTCCTACCTGTCATGTCACAGGCTGGGTTTGAAAAATAGGTAGGAGCTGATTGGCTGGTTGTTTATCACTCTCCATTTTATCATTTTTCAAGGCTAAGTACATCTCGCCCTAACTCCTGAGGGGATCCACCACTATCTGCCAATGCCAATATATTTAAAATATTTTTTAGGCTCACATTGCTGGTAAAATTTCTCAAGCGTCTGATTCGCTCTGTGTTTCCATCGTGAATGTCAGCACTCAGCAGACACATAGTCAGACACACAGGGCCAGATGCACTAAGCTTCAAAAGAGAAGAAATGGAGAGTGATAAACAGCCAGCCAATCAGCTCCTACCTGCCATGTCACAGACTGTGTTTGAAAAATGTCAGGCAGGAGCTGATTGGTTGGTTGTTTATCACCCTCCATTTATCACTTTTGAAGCTTAGTGCATCTTGCTCAATGTCTGTGGAATTCAGAGGCATTGCTGGTAGGTAGCAGAGGCTGCATCCAACTGCACAAACCTTACTTACCTACTCTCCTGGTAGTTGTGGGAGACTCTTGATTTTTCAGGCAGTCCACCACACCCCTGGAAGAGATAGTGGATCTCAAGCATTCTGCCCACCCATGTGAAGTGGAGAGGATGGTTAGATATTATCCAATGTTATAATTTGCATGATTTTGGCCCTGCCTTCCCAAATGGACTCGCAATTTGAGACACTTAATCACAAAGGGGGTGGAGCTTAATGACTAAAGAGCCCAGCCCTGCCCCTCTAGTGGTCAACTTCATCTCTTCTTAGAGAGGAGAATTAAAAAGTCATCATGCACTCTCAAACAGGAGGCAATGCTCGAAATAACAAATGCATTCCTTCCATTCCCCTCATTCTTGCTCTCCGCATGGAGGCGAGGCAGGCATGAAAGAATTCAGTAATTCTGTGAAAGCGCAATTGTGTACAGTATGGCTGCATTTCTGTGCATGCGCAGGACAATTACATGTACGTAACACTACGCAAAATCATACCTCCCAACTTCTAGGGAGACGGAGGAGGGACAGAGGGATGCGCACCGTTTTGGGGGCATGGCCTAATTAAAGAGGGTGTGGTCTATACCCCCAGCTCCCCACGAGGCCATGCCCCCATTTTGACGCTATGGGGGCATGACCCAGAGGCTCTGCAAGCCTCTAGCCATGCCCCCAGCCCCCTGGCTGTGGGAATAGACGCTGTGTGTGCGCACAGCGTTTATTCACTGCTGCTCAGCAGCCGACAGGGGGGTCTCCCAACAGCTCCCCACTCGCCGTGGGACACTGCAGGCCGTGGGAGTGATGCGGGAATATCCCTGAAAACCGGGACATTTCCACGGTAATTGGGACTGTTGGGAGGTATGCAAAATGGTGGACGTTTCAACATAAGCCCTGGGGGACGTTTTAACACTGCCCCCCAAAAATGTGCAATGTCTTAGTGGGTGTCTCAGGTGGACACATTGAATGCAGCTGCTGTGTGCAAATATGCTAATGCTGCAGGAGACATCCTGTGTTAATACATGCCTCCTGCGTGTTAATACATCTGTCCCTTTATTCCTAAATCAGAATCACGCTATGGCCTTTATTCAGATCTGATCACAGTACAAATTTGTTTGGAAAATGTGCAAAACCATGTGCACTGCAGGTGGGGCAGATGCAACATGTGCAGAGAGAGTTAGATTTGTGTGAGTTATTTTGTTTCTGTGCAGGGTAAAAACTGGCTGCATTATTTTTACACTGCAATTTAGATTTCAGTTTCAACACACCCAACCCAAATCCAACCCCTTGAGTTGTAGGTTTTGCTGGGGCAGGACAAACCTACCAGGGCAGGTTTGTCCTGCCCCAGCAAAACCCACCACAGTTGGAAGCCCCCCTCACATTAGTACGCCGGAGCTTCCCTGCCACCGCTGTCCCCGCTGCCTTAGCTGCCGGCCTGTCACATTTAGCGGTGACGTCATCGGCAGGCTGGGGGATGTTCGCGGCAGCTCGGGATGACTCGGGTGCCTGAGTGCTCCTGAGTCCCCCTGAGCCTCCCCGAACATCCCGAGCCTGCCGCCTACGTCATTGCTACTAAAAGTATAGTGCCAGGCGGCTGGGGGAGCGGGGTTAGAAGAGCGATCGCGCGGGCACAGGTGATGGGAGGGTTTGGGGTGGTGACTGGGGGGGGGCTCTAGAGGTTCTGTGCCAGTGGTGCACACATGGACACCACTGGGACGCACCTATTTCATGTTTGTGGTATGCCGGGAAATTTTCCGGGACAGCCCACTGCAGCAGCGCAGTTGAGCCCGAAACATTTCCGGGCATACAGATGTACCGGGTGTCATCTTTGCTGGCGATCCGCCAGCAGCATGCTGCTGGCGGATCACCAGCAACACGGCGCCGCCATCTGACTGTGACGTGCGTGCGTCCCCCACGCACACGCGTCACAGTATCCGGGCGACGGGGCGGCGAGGCGGACGCATTACTGTCCGCCTCCCGCTCGAGGGGCAGGGGGGGGACCCGAGGAGGCTACGGGGGGGGGTGCACACCGGGCGACCGAGGGCAGCACCGTCGGAAGAGGACGCGCGCGCACCTCGTGCGCGCGCATCCCCTTCCGGCATACAGATGGCGGCGGGGCAGGGGATGGCGATGCCATCGCCATCACCTGCAAAGATGAGACCCGACCCATCTGTACCACTCAAGGGGTTAACTCTCTCTGCACATGTTACATCTGCCCCACATGCAGTGCACATGGTTTTGCCCATTTTCCAAACAAATTTGTACTGCAATCAGATCCGATTTGAGTTTAGACATTTTCCTCCCACATCTAATTTGCTCTACACATGTTACATCTGCCCCACTTTTACTGCAACATGCCAGGTGCCAGGGCCAGATTAACAATGGGGAGGATGGTGCTGCATGTTTACTGGTTCCCCATGGATCGGGTGCCGATGAGTGTATCTGGACATGTGTACAGGAATAAGCATAAAGCTTAAAGCACAGTAATAAGCATAAAGCTTCACATAGTCTTTTTAAGCCCACCCCCAGACTCCCATTGGCTATGTTATGATCTGTGGGCAGGCTTAGTAGCATGTGAAGAACCTTATGCTGATTTCCGTGTGCTGCATGGCTGCAGACACACGTAGCATACCCGATCCCTGGGGGAACTAGCCAGTACATATATTACATACTGTACATGATAATAACATGTATGTTTATAAGTGATAAATGGTTTCCTCGGCACAATATGGCTGAAGCCGCAGCAGTGGGCTGCCACTGGTTAGAATCTCACATTTCCCTTAGTGAAATGTAAAGTGCAAAAGCTCACGCTAAAGGGTAAACTGGGGCCTTGTTCTTTTGTTTACACTTGCATTCTCTTCTATGGATATTTTTCCATCCCCTGAAATTTCTTATAGCAGCTGCCAGCTGCTGCTACTCCATGACTTTCAGTTGGCATAGTCAGGCGGGCAGCAAACATTTGCCTGCACAAGCCATGCCAGCTCTGCTTCCACATTGGAGATTAGATGTCTCTTTCCTATCACACAAACCGCCTGTGACTGGCCCAATCAATGTCTCCCAGGTTCCCCTCTTCCATACAGAAATCAACCCTTGCATGTCCGGTCACCTACGCAAACTTTGCTAGACATTCATGGTGGGAAACTACAGGAAAGTGATTAAGGGCTGTCTGCACAGTAGCTGAATCCCTCCAGCAGTGAAAGGGTGAGCAGACAGCAGTTGTGTTCTAGGAAAGCAGCAAAATACATGCAGCTTAGTAGTAGTAGTGTTATGACACACGTTAACAATGCAGACGGAGAAGCAGCAGGTGCTTTCTTGTCATCGCTTTATCCCACAGAAGGAAAACATATGTGCAGATATGTATACATATATATTCATATATTATCATGTCTAATGCTCTTCATTTTAAACTGCTGTCTGCTACCCCCATATTTCAGGCTGCAATAAGTTGGAGATGAGCCTGGATGTGACACATTTCCATTTTTTTTAAACAAAGTACCAATATGCTTGTGCCAGGAACATCAGTAAACAAATGGACCCATAGATATATCAAAAGCCCACAGTATCTGAATTTTCTAGTGTATGATGGGGTAAAAAAATATATGAGTGAGCTTCCAATGATGAGGTGATGGGACGCTTGCAAGATTTTGTGCATTTGTCTACATGAGTCACAAAATGACAAAATCCCTCAAACCTTGGTTGAAGCCTCCAAAGCACAAATGTGCATAAACATATGTATAGTAGTTCGGATGGTATAGGGGCAGTACGGATGGCGTAATGGTTAGCATTACTGCCTCACAGCGCTGATGTCATGGGTTCTAGCCCAACCATGGCCCTAACTGTGCAGAGTTTGTATATGCTCCCCGTACTTGCGTGGGTTTCCTCCGGGTACTCCAGTTTCCTCCCACATTCCAAAAATATAATGGTAGGCTAATTGGCTCCCAACAAATTAAACACCCTGTTTGCCATGGCCGCACACACCCAGCGTATGCACATGCACTGAAATGACCTTGCGCATACACAACCATGGATGCCCTTGCGAAGATTCTAGTCTGTGCGAACGGACCAGAATAAGTGCCAATATGTATGCAAATGTCATCATTCCCAGACATCATGCCAGCTGTTCAGCACAGCCAATGGGTGATACATGTAAAGCTGTGTGTACGGGCAGTCCGCTGACCACCCATATACTTGTTTAAGGACTGAACAGGCAAACGAATGTGCAGACTCAGCTGGGTGTTCTGACCACATTAATCGGCCATTCGTCAAGTGTGTATACTTACCTGAGTCAGCACCCCGGCATGCCCACTGTTAAATCCTGGCAGTGTGTATATCCAGCCTTACTCAATGCTTAAAAACCTTGATTATAAGAAATGAGAGAGTTAACTACACATATAATAAGTCATAGTAGATTTGAAGACCTGTCAGGTATCATTGATTGTCTGCAAATCACAGTGATTTGGAGCCTGTTTTACTATCCGCAATCCCAGACTACAGTGGAGACTTGCTGATAACAATCACCACTTCTCCATGACAATATATTTTCTTCTTAATCTTCAATGTTCAACTGTTATAGATTTCAGCCTTTTGGAGGTCATCTATATTTGACAATGAAGTAAAATCCCTTAGCTGTGTAATAGAAGACACAGGATATGGGAAGTCATGTTCTCTGGAATTATTCTACACTTGAAAAAGTTATGTCATTATGACCAATTGTTTAATTTTCCAATTTAAAGACTTGTAATTTGTACAAAGCTTCCAAAAATATTTATGACCGAAAAGTGGTTATTATTGTCCCATCCTAATTTAATAATGTTTTTTTTTTTTTTTTTTTGGAGACCTCAGTGGCGGTATTATTTATATTGCTTAATTTACAGTATAGTATTAAAGTTTACTATACATAGAAAAGGTTATTGATGTACAAGCATATAAATCCTACCAACCCTGAGTAAAATAATGCTTAATTTTGTTAGATTTTGCTAATCCACCAGTATTGTAGACAGGGTCGGCGCCACCACTATGCAGCCCTAGGCATTTGCCTAGAGCTCCGGCCACTGGAGCGCGGAAGAAAGGAGCAGGAGGTCCCTGTCACGGCCTGGACTAGCTGTGTTCCCGGCACTGACCTGGGTGCGCCAGTGGAGGTCGCAGGGAACCGGAAGCGGAGAGGCTTGAGGTAGCTGGAGCTCATGTACGGAGAATAGATGAGAATAACCTGCCGGGGACACAGAGGATTGTCTGAGACCTAAAGCAGAGGCGCGGGGTCTAAGCCGACAGCGGTATTCACCAGGGACCCCCGCGAGGGGAAATGGATTTAGCTGCAACTGCCGACCAGGTCGCGGCCCTCTGCCCAGGTTCCTTTGTGGCTTTAGCAGGGTTTGATACTCTGGAGTCTCTAGAGCAAAGATGTTTGAGGGGTACTTAAACCATTGATGGTGATCGATGGCACTGAATGCTTGGTAGCAACACAGAGGGCACAGAGGAATATGTATAGCAGGATGTACACAGTGATGGGGACTGAGTACCGTGAGATGCGGCCTGGGAGCCGGAGGGAACTCGATGGTGATCACTGGGGATCGCTGGAGATCACTGGGGAACACTGGAGATCACTGGGGATCGCTGGAGCGGCCTGGGAGCTGAGAGGAGACGGGCATGGGAACCCACTGGTAGCCGGACGCTGAGGAGACAACCTGGGCTGCACAGAGAAGGCTGGAACACACGGCAGATGGAACTCGTGGAAGCTTCTGGCAGGAGTGGAATGACCAGGGATGCTGAGAATGATACAGGTAACAGCGGACTCAGGAAACCGGACCTCTGGAGCAAGTGGGGAGTCTTGACAGGAGCTGACGCTGGAGAGCTCTCAGGGGAAACTGACGAGTTGTTCAATACGGGGAGGAGACTGTGAGACAGGCTTTTATCCCTCCAGGTAATGAGGGAATCAGACGCAGGTGAGGGAATCAGCCGCAGCAGCAGCACACAGACCAGGAAGTGAGAGCTTACCTGGATCATGTGACCCGCAATCTGACCAGGGAATACACCTGGAGCTCTAAGTGACGCAGGGAACGACTTGGAAGCAGGAGACATCACGCCAGGGACTACAGACTGTACCGGCAGCTGATCTGCGGAGTATATTACCCCAGCGTGCCGGTAAGGGGCGCACGCGAGCGGTCTGAGAACCGGGGGTTCCTGGCAGTCGTCGTCCCCCCACCGATGGAGGTGAGCGGCAACTCCCCCCCGCCTCACTCGACACCCCCCCCCCCCGAGCGATGCAGTGGGGCCCGTGCCGCATCACCCGGCACCATTCCCCCCTGTGGAGCGATGCCGGGCTGGGCCATTAGTCAAACTAGATAAATATTATGTAATCCATTAGTTCAATGGTTGAAGCCCGTTGGGCTGAGCCTTAATCTATACTTTGCAAAAGATGTCTTTCAAAATCAAGATCTAGAGAACAAAGAAAATTGTAACTTTTGCTACGTCCACCATTGATAATCAGAATAAAATAATAGTTTAAAGTGCCGCTATGATCAAAAATTAGGACAAAACTTAAATAAGGGATTATACTGTCACTACTGAGAAACAGACAAGAATAATGGATCATAGTAGCCCCTATGTACACCAGTGAGAACCAGCATGTTAGCATGGTATATGGTAGCACTGTGCTCACCGCTGAGGACTAGAATTATACTGGCAATATGCGAACTACAGAATGGAAGAATACATTATTATTATTATTATTATCATGTAGCTATGCAGTGGCGTAAGTTCGTCCCAGTTGCCTGGAGGCAAAATATATATTGGTGCCCCCCAAGTAGCTCAATTAGTAAGGTGTTTGTCTCGTAACAGGTCATGGGTTCTAATACAGGGTGTGACGCATGCAAAAATGATGTTAGGAGGGGGAATCAGACACAGAAGCTATAACAATGGCTTTCAATTAACTGATTCAAACTGGAAGAGGAGGAGATGTACCCCCTTGGGAGCAGGAGCCCGGCGGCAGGTGATTCCATTGCCTCCCAGAGTTACGCGTCTGTAGCTCTGCCCACCATCACCAGAGCAACATGAACTTTTTCACTCTCACTCATTAAAACTTCTTATGGAAAACCCATAACAAATATTTTTTGGCAGTATTAACCATAGGTCCATAAGCGGGTGTGGAATATTTGGTTGACATTCATCATACATGGATGATATGTTGACATGATAAACTGTGTCCATAGTGGTCTAGTTGTGTCTTACATGCACCCAGTGGCAGTGGCATTTCAAGTCTCATCTTTGGGTCCTGACATGGTACCTGATGACACAGTCTGGTGTCGACATTGTGCCGATGTCTTTATAAATGTACCTGATGACACAGTCTGGTGTCAACATTGTGGCAATGTCTTTATAAATGTTAACATGGTAACCATTGACCATGTGACTTGATTGTACCTAAGGGGACCTTCCACAGTAAAACAGACAATACAAACAGTAGGTATATGCCACACATGTCTTATAGTACAAGATATTTAATAGAGGAGTCAAGAGCTGACAGCCAAGTATACCACTGTCAGAAACAATAGGAACACTGACATTTGGGGGGGAAATTTAATAGGATGAGAGATTCAGAAAGTGAGAGATTTGGTAAGAAATCTCCAGGTTTTTTTTTTTTTTTTTAAAGCGGCAATCATTTACACTGCAATACCAGTTTAATTTTGTAGTGTAAATAATTGCCGCTTTAAAAAACTGGAGATTTCTTACCAGATCTCTCATTTTCTATTTCTTAATAAGATATACCTATTTACAAGGTATACTGTAGTTGAGAATATGTCTTAAAAACTGAATGGTAAATAAGAATATTTAATATAACTGTAGTTGACAAACATATATCTTTCATACAAAATAAAAAAAAGGAAATGTACTGGGAATAATAAATTACATCAGCTTGGCTCATATTCATCTCACTTGCTAATAATGATGACCCCGCCATCATACCACAACAGGGAGCTTCCCAACAGTGATTGCAATAAATTGTGTCTATGGTGCAACCGTCCATTTTAATGCTATCGTGCAGTAGTTTGGGGAACACATTAAGCTAGGTTCATATTATACCAAACACTTGGCAGATAACAAAAACACTATCGGTAAATGTAAAAGCCTCTGAGTTCGGCAGCCGAAGGCATGGTTTTGCCCTGTAAATGATTGCTCCTTTAAAGAAACCTCCGCGTTCAGCTGGCACCCCACAAAGCTGCCGAACTTGGAGCCTATTACATTTGGTCGCGTGATTCTCATAGCTTTTATCCGATAAGTGTGTAACTATTAAATTGCTCATAAGATGCGATCTCATGATCCAACTGCTTGCAGACATGTTTTCAGTTGCTTAACGTCACAGGGTCCCTGTCTCTGCTATAGAGCATGCTCACTCGGCAGCTGTCACTGGAAAAGAGAGGACAGCGCTTGACCAAGTAAGTAGGTGTGAATGAATTTAAATTGTAAAAATGGTGTTTAATAAACTTATACATTTCTGGGTTTGTCTTCTTATTTACACTTTTTACAGGTGAGCTATTAGACCCAGCGGGCACATTAAGGCCGTCCCATGCTAGGTATTGTAGTTCTCCGGTAAAAAGCAATGTGTTTTTATCTATTTTTTTACACACATCAGCCTGGTGTGCACTACCCTGGGACGCTGGGGACAGCACCGGATGCCCTGGATGGGGGACCCCCCCCCCCCTTTAATGGGGTGGTTCTGACTCCCCCACAGACCCCATCCAGGACTGACCAGCCATGGTGCTCATGGTATGGCGGGGGGGGTCCTTGTAGAAAAAGTGTCCCCCCTGCTGTGGCATTACACTGCTGGCTGTTGGAACCGGCTGCCGGTTCCAAAATACAGGGGACCCCCAGTTTTTTTTGGCCCCCATATTTTTGGAACAGGACCGATCCAAGAGCCGAGGCTGGTTTCAGAAATATGGGGAACCAGGACCAGCTCAATGAGTCCGGGCCGGTTTGGCTCAGGAGGGGGGACCCACGCAGTGTTTTTTTAAATATGACCAAAAACCACACATTACCATTTAAAAAAAAAAAAATTACCAACTGCATTTATTTAAATTTGTTATTTTGGTCACATTTTTTTTAGGAACCTTACCAAATATCGCATCCTACCAAATGTCACCCAGGGTGTGTAATCGTCATTCTTTAAAATGGCATAATTACTATAAATTACTGTCTGTATCAGTGGAGGAACTTGTGGGTGGTGAGCCCAGGTGCAAAAATATCATTTAGGCCACTCTCTTCCACCCAACCCAAGTTCACAATATACAATGCGACAATGAGTGAAAGGGAGAGGGTAACAGGTAGAGGGTAGAGTCAGGGGGAGGCAAAGTTAGTTCTGCCTCTGGTCTGTGTAAAATCCACAACATGGCATTATAGGCCCACAACCTGTTAAGCTATACCTACACATGTAACGGCTGCAGAGCACTGTACACAACTGTTTGCATTCCTAATGAGTTGCCCACATATTGACAAGTCTGTATTATCAACACATCCACCTCACGTTGATCAAAGCACACCCATAATATTTGTCACACATTTTACTATTGTTTCTGGTGTATTGCAAATATTTGTTCAGCTACATTGCATTGTATAAATATACCAGGTTTCCTTCAGGACAAACGGAACCATTATAAAGAAACTTTTTATCTGTGATTCCTGTTTCATTACGAATCTTACGATTATGACTATTATACATCTAATACTATAGTATTTATGAAGTGACAATGTTTTATACAGCACTGTACAATTAAAATAAAAGTTTAACAGACATTCCATAAAAGTACATTACTGGAAAAAGAGTACCACGGGCCAGGCTTGTGAAAGCTTACTGTCACCCTATAAAAGTGGTACATTTGCTCACAGTAATCCAGACTGTATTTCTTGCTTTATAAGCAGCCATGGAAGACTGTGCTTACAGGAGGAACTATGCAAGCACCAAGGCACATTGAGATGTATTTGAACATTCACACACACACACACACACACACACACACACACACACACACACACACACACAGTCCAATTTTTTTTTGCAATTCAGTCTGGTTTAAATGTTCAAATTAATTGTCATTTTTTTATTTTTTTTATTTAAAAATGGTCTACATTGAATGTTGAACGATGTTAATGTTCTTATTTTAGAGTGGCTCACCACTGGATCTGCTACTAGCGCTAGGGCTGTTGAGCCTGACTAGATGATGGATCTGAAAAAATGCATGGATAGGAACAGGATATATCTCTGAGGAACTAGCAATAACATTTAAATTGTACAAACGCATAGCTTACGCACAAAGAAGCCGGCGTCAGGCATAAGGATCAGAACAGCCTCTTCACAACACTGGAACCCAGAATCAGCCGGTATGGGTCATTGGGTCGACCCATATTAGGTTGAAATGGCTATGGTCAACAGGGTGGGAATGTCCACACATGCATTAGGTCGACAATGGGAAGGTAGACAGTCAAAAGGTCGACATGCGGTTTTCACAAATTGTTTACCCGATTGTTGATATAGCTGACATGGACACCGTCAAATTGTACCGTGTCCCCTCGCAGCTCTCGGCATACTATTTTATTCACCCTCCACACCGTAGTGGATGGTAGAACATGAAATATCGTCTGTCGGCACATGTTGGCTCAAAAAAAAAAAACCTGTGAAAAACTCATATAGACCTTTTGACCATTGTCAAACTAATGCTTGTGTTGACATTCCAACCCCGTCGACCATAGCAATGTGGACCAATTTCATATGTTGACATAACCCATGTCAACCTTCAGTGGCCGACCCAATGCATGTCTACCTAAATAGGGTCGACCTAGTGACCATATGCCAATCAGCCAAGGTCCCCGCTGTCATGCTCTGGAAATGTAGTATTTTGGGAGTTTGATGAATACTGTCCCCATTACAGTACTATGATGACCGCAGGTCACATGGGGACCAGCAGGCCAATGGGAACAAGGTAAGTATGCTATATCTCATGGGAACAAGGTAAGTATGATATATCTCATGGGAACAAGGTAAGTATGATATATCTCATGGGAACAAGGTAAGTAAGATATATCTCATGGGAACAAGGTAAGTATGATATATCTCATGGGAACAAGGTAAGTATGATATATCTCATGGGAACAAGGTAAGTATGATATATCTCATGGGAACAAGGTAAGTATATGTCTCATGGGAACAAGGTAAGTATGATATATCTCATGGGAACAAGGTAAGTATGATATATCTCATGGGAACAAGGTAAGTATATGTCTCATGGGAACAAGGTAAGTATGATATATCTCATGGGAACAAGGTAAGTATGATATATCTCATGGGAACAAGGTAAGTATGATATATCTCATGGGAACAAGGTAAGTATGATATATCTCATGGGAACAAGGTAAGTATGATATATCTCATGGGAACAAGGTACGTATGATATATCTCATGGGAACAAGGTAAGTATGATATATCTCATGGGAACAAGGTAAGTATGATATATCTCATGGGAACAAGGTAAGTATATGTCTCATGGGAACAAGGTAAGTATGATATATCTCATGGGAACAAGGTAAGTATGATATATCTCATGGGAACAAGGTAAGTATGATATATCTCATGGGAACAAGGTAAGTATGATATATCTCATGGGAACAAGGTAAGTATGATATATCTCATGGGAACAAGGTACGTATGATATATCTCATGGGAACAAGGTAAGTATGATATATCTCATGGGAACAAGGTAAGTATGATATATCTCATGGGAACAAGGTAAGTATATGTCTCATGGGAACAAGGTAAGTATGATATATCTCATGGGAACAAGGTAAGTATGATATATCTCATGGGAACAAGGTAAGTATGATATATCTCATGGGAACAAGGTAAGTATGATATATCTCATGGGAACAAGGTAAGTATATGTCTCATGGGAACAAGGTAAGTATGATATATCTCATGGGAACAAGGTAAGTATGATATATCTCATGGGAACAAGGTAAGTAAGATATATATCATGGGAACAAGGTAAGTATGATATATCTCATGGGAACAAGATAAGTATGATATATCTCATGGGAACAAGATAAGTATATGTCTCATGGGAACAAGGTAAGTATGATATATCTCATGGGAACAAGGTAAGTATGATATACACGGTGAGATTTAATAGGATGAGAGATTCATAAAGTTAGAGATTTGGGAAGAAATCTCCAGTTTTTTAAAGCGGCAATCATTTACACTGCAAAACCAGTTTGATTTTGCAGTGTAAATGATTGCCGCTTTAAAAAGCCTGGAGATTTCATCCCAAATCTCTCACTTTCTGAATGTCTCATTCTATTAAATCTCACCCTTAGTATCTCTTGCAAATGAATGGCAATTTCTACAAAAGTAGGTGAAAATGGTAATTGTTACCTACTTTTGTAAATGTAAAGAGATAAAGGATAGACACCCCTTACAGTAATAAAGCCATTCACAGTAATGGTAGTGTAGGGAGACACAAAGAAACACTGAGCTTGTGTACTCTCCACACTAACCACCATGAAACAAAATGTGACACACCTCACAATTACATCCAGCAAAACCCTGACCACTTCACACAACAGATACACAGTTCTCCTAAAGAAACAAGTTATCTTCAGTCAACACCCTAAACATCAACAGTGCAAGGGAACAAAGCTGCAGTTCCTTATTCAGTTGTAAATGTATTTATAGCTTTGCTTTGACCTTTTAGACCACTGAAGTCTCCAAATTCAATCAAAGGCTAGTCAACCTATTTCCACTTGTAATACTTTCATTCAATGCTTAACCCCTTTCGTTTGAAAGTCTAGCGGGTTTTGTCCTGTACAAGGATGTATCAGTTAATATGAAACTTTTAAAAAGTCATATGGAGATAATGCATCTTGCTTTTCAATTGCATGCTAGACTAATAAAAGATTATGAGCAAGCAGGTCCTCTGGGTAGGACTGTTTGGGTGTTTCACATACTCACAGTATGCTCCGAGCTTAAACTCAGTTTCTGTTAGAAGTACATTCACAAAATGATGTACTGTATATTTTGCATTTTTATTGACTACTCACAAAACATTTTATTTTTACAAACACAGTCTGCAATGTTCCACAGCATAATTATGTTTGTGAAGGTTCTGTGAGATGAAAGGCTTCTCTGATTGACCACTGTTAATGTTATCACAAGTCACATTCCATGGCTAGCAAAAATGACTGTTATTCCACACACGAGGGGCCTGATTCACTGTAGATGTAGTTGGAGGTGTTACCGCTGCTGCTTATATGGAAGTAATAATATATTCATACAGAAGGAGGTGCCTGATGGAAGTAGATGCCTCCTACTTGCATTAGTGATCTTTGCTGCATCTTAGGATATAGAATTGGATTGTATCCGGATGATAAGTCAACAGTCTCTAGATAGACAAAAGGTCGACACATGCAAAATGTCAACATTTAATCATAAAGGGGAAGCCTCGGATGAGTGCTAATTGTACAAACTGTTTTTGCTCACACAGTTTAGCATATTAGTAGTTACAGGGGGTTGTATTACAAGTCCTGAAATGAAGGAAACAGCGTGATTTCAGAGAGTTTGATGTTATATTTAAAGCAGCAATCTGTTATAACATTGGTTTTGCCTTATAACTGTCACCTTAAATGTAGGGTTCAAATTGACTAAATGATGCTGGTTTCCTCATCTACACAACCCTTTAAAGTATACAGATGGATCCCCTCTCAGCTTCACTCGCCAGCCAGCAGGCTAAAGGGGGCGCGCGAACATGAGACGATCACATGCCCCGTTCCAATGAGCACCCCACTGCCATCTGCCGCCAATCATCTGTCCCTGCCGCCTCCGCGCACCCCCCCACCTAACCCTGACCGTCTCCCTGAAGTGGAGACTGGAAGGGTTTCTGCCGCCCAGCCGCCGAGTGACCCACTGCCATCCGCTGCCATTCATCTGTCCCTGCCGCCTCCCCGCACCCCCTCCTAACCCTGACCGTTTCCCTGAAGTGGAGACAGGCAGGGTTTCTGCCGCCCAGCCGCCGAGTGACTGGGACATACGCACATCCTAGTCTGATGGAGTCCCTCTCAGCCAGTGCTCGCCAGTGGGGACAATCTGGTGGGCGCTGAGGATGAATGTGAGGGGCTCCATCTGTATGTGCCTACTCTCCAGGAATGGCCATGGAGGCTCCATAAAAATTAGGTCCAACTCTTGGCATCTAGAAAAGTAGGCAAGTCTCCTGGAGCGGGCTTACACCTGCCACTTTTGCGTGCAACTGCCCAACTACCACCTCCATGGCTGCACACTCGCCCCCGCAAGTAGGTAGGGGAATTACACAATCCAAGCCCGCTTTACAATGCCATTAATGTGGTTTTCGCGACTCCATGCCCCAATGCTAGAACCATGTTCCCTTCGCCCTCAGAGGGGACAGCAAGAAAGTTGGCATGTACGCTCCATAGTCTCCAACCAACCTATGCATATGACCTCACACTTACCCCTTTATATATGTTATACTGTATGCTGACTTGTCATAACTAATTATTGTTATGATTCAATTAATTCTTAGCCAATTGTTTATCATGAATTTAATTTTTAAATACAGAGAGCAGATGTAGACTAGTTTAATGTATGAAAACAGCTGACGTTACACAGCAATATTAATGAAAGTACTACCGCCATTCAATATTGTGCAACAATCTGCCTGTATTTGTGCTCAGGAGATTAGCAGTCTGATCAATGTTCAAAAAGGGATTAAGAGGATGGAGTGTCACTTGTCTGGATAAGTTGATTATGAATGCCATGTTCATCTACACAGCTGGTGTAATGACATTCATCCGCATCACTTGGGTAGCAGTCATTTTTGTGGCCTTAACAGACTAAAACACTGGAAAGAGTCAACTAAGTCATGATCCAAATATTTGTTGATAACAGGCCAGCAGACTGTTCTTTCAATCCACATATATAAGAGATAAAGTGCTCTGTAATGATAGCCTAAGTCCGGGGATTTAGACTTACGTCTCCTAGACTCAGTGCGGACTTTCTATCTAATCTATTGACACGGTGCACTACTCTAGCTCAGAGCGTACATTAGCCTTACTTATGGGCTACATGAGCTGTTATCAGTGGGTACTATGCTGAATTGCTACCTGTCCTTCATTCCAAAGAAAAGTTCCAGGTATAAAATATTTGCCTTTCGGTATACACAAAAAATTGTATTTTCCGTTACTGTAGATGTATTTCCTATAAGCTTTGCTGACTTGATACAGATGTAGCAATACTCATCCATCCTATGATGCGAACACATGGTTTGGCTAGTTGCAGCCCGGCAAATAATGCAGAATGCTGCGATGTGTATGCATGTGAATATGCATTACGACAAAGATGAGCATGGCTCATATGTATATATATATATATATATATATATATATATATAAAAATATATAATTTAAACTTTGTGTATGCACAGTAAAATAAATACCATGCAGGGTACTATGCAGACACCGAGACAGTTTTATTTAACACTAGAGGAAGTGTGCACCCAGCAAGATGACCGGTTATGGGACCCAGCAGGGGAGACGGCATTGGCAAATGCATACGTATGACGATGCGGGCAGCATTGGAGATCTGGAGGTGTCCATGCAGCACCTCGCTAGTGATGGCCACTGATTGAGCTGCATGTAAGGCTAATGGAGAATGGCGCTTACAACTCCTCAGAACAATCAAAATAGTTTAAATATCATCTAGCATGTACCCAGCTCTAGACACACACAAATAATATATTAGCGCTAGCTTTCCTTCATTGTATAATTTAATCTCAGTAACATAGAACTTTCTCTAGGTCCGATAACATATAATTTGGTATACTGTAGGGAAAACTGATGCTGGTCAACATACTGTATATACCTTTTCACAAGTATGAATATGGACGCGATACATACAATGACCGGCCAGGGGTATGCTGGTGTTTAGAATACCCATAGAGGGAATCCCAACAGGGGTCAGGTAAGTATACTCACCTTCCCTTTGTCCCCATTAAACCTCCCTCCCCATAGCCTAACCCTAATCCTCCCTACCTCATAAGCTAAACCAAACCCGCCAGCCAGGCAGCCTAAACCATACCCCCCTTCTAAGTACCTAACCCTATCCCCCTCCTCAGCAGGTTAACCCTAAGCCCCCCTCCTGGCAGTCTCCACCCCCCAGTGTCTAAATCTAACCTCCACCCCCCCCTTCTCTAGCCTAACCCTAACCTGCCCGCATACTTCCGTTCAGCAGTCGGGATGCCAGCAATAATATCCTCATTGATGTCAGGATTTCGGCGCCTGTTTCCCGGAGCTAGTCGGGATGCCGGCGTTGGTATTGTGAACGCCAGCATCCCCAACACATCCCGTGTATACAGATGCGTGTTTATCACTTGCATGTAAATGTGGTAAGGATATATATCTATACCACAATATATTAAATTATAAACACCACTGGTGCAGGGATTAATGTGAATGACTAAATATTCTCTGTAATAGCCCTAAAAAATCTAGAACATGGGAACAATATAATGGGTTTGCAAACCATAACATATAACTATACTGTATACAAGAAAGTACTTGAAGGAAAAAAAGAAAAGTTTGCATATACTAAAAAAAAAAAAAAAAAAAAAAAAGAAAATCGCAACCCCTCAGCTGCAGATGGTGAGTGTGACATTAAACCTGCAGATGATTGACCCCACTCAACACCACTAATGAATTGCCCTAATTACTGTAACTGAGACTATTTGAAGTGATTTCAAAAATTAAACTCATGACCTGAGAGGTGTGAGCAGGGTCGTCATCAGGGTGCTGCGAGCAGAGAGATTGCACAGGACCCTGGGTTGGCACTGATTCTGTCCCTGTCCTATGGCCTCTGTATTTGGCTTGCAGGGTGATTGCACTTTCACCCTTCACACAGTATCACTGTTATGCAACCTTTACACGCTCTGGACACACACACTGCACACTGTACCCCCAATCCATAGCATTGAGATCATAGCCCTTATGTTTGTATATCATACCCTTTATCAGTTTTGATGAATCTGTATGTCCATTCCAGGAAATCCTATTTGTCAATTGCAGCAGATATTTTAGTTTCACCAAGGACTTATAAGTGAGTAGAGTATATATTTTTTTCTCCTAAAACATTTCAGATTTGATACAAGGTAATCTCATGCTGTCATTGTCACTGCACGTTGTTGTTACTGCATGTCATTGTTACTGCATGTCATTGTTACTGCACGTTATTGTTACTGCGCGTTATTGTTACTGCATGTCATTGTTACTGCACGTTATTGTTACTGCGCGTTATTGTTACTGCATGTCATTGTTACTGCACGTTATTGTTACTGCGCGTTATTGTTACTGCGCGTTATTGTTACTGCACATTATTGTTACGCCTATGGATTACAAAGATGCCTTTTTCAAAAACTTGTAAACTTGTAAAGATGGAAAACTGATGCAGTTCAACTATTGGACAACAGGTGGAAACACAGAGTCAAGGCTTATTTATCATATTGTTATCAGTGCTTATACTGAGTACAGCATACTTTTTTAATATGTATGACCTCAAATTACAAATAACCTTATTACGCCATTTTTTGCACACCAGTACTCTCCTTGATATTGATTGCACCATGTGCTTGACAGGTCTTGTGCTTGGCCTATGCAGGTAGGTTTAAAAGGGGTTTATTTACTAAGTAGAGTATTTAAAAAATAGTAAAAGACTAAGGAAATAATTATGTTTGACTCGCAAAGCTGCAAAATTCACAACCAAACGCCGCCTGCACGAAGGTCCGCCCGCGGCACGCACGCAGATTTGCCCAGCACACATGTGAATGGATGTTTTGCATAAACAACCATTTACAGCCTTGCATGCAGAGCAGAAATCATTCGACCGTCACCAAGTAGCGAATGATTTCTAAGGCGTACGCAAATCTAAGATACAGTCTGGTGTCTCAGATTTACAGCGCCTTGGTATCGAAAGAGGGTGGGCAGCTGACATCCATTGATGTCAGGTGCCTGCCCCCGGCACCCGCGTCACAAAAGAATTACCATAAGAACGCCCAGTGTTTTCATGGGGACGCGCATGAAACACTGGGCGTTCCCATGTGTGCAACTCGTGTCTGTACCCCACGGCTCCCCACCTGTACTTCTCCATGCGAAAGGGCTGGCGACGCTACAAGTGGCCGCATCCATTCGCACAGCTAGCCTGCACATGCGCATAAGCGAATATTCGCATGCGCAGTCTACCATCGCTCACCATTGTGAATTCACAATGGTGAGTACCAACCACAATGACCTCCTAGATGTATCCAATATTATTGCCATTTTAAATCTCACAGGAAAAACTATTGAAAAATTTCTCCTTTGAGTAAGTACATTTCTCCTGTGAGTAAGTAAGTACATTTCTCCTGTAAGTAAGTAAGTACATTTCTCCTGTGAGTAAGTAAGTACATTTCTCCTGTGAGTAAGTAAGTACAATTCTCCTGTGAGTAAGTAAGTACATTTCTCCTGTGAGTATGTAAGTACATTTCTCCTGTGAGTAAGTAAGTAAGTAAGTAAGTACATTTCTCCTGTGAGTGAGTAAGTAAGTAAGTACATTTCTCCTGTGAGTAAGTAAGTAAGTACATTTCTCCTGTGAGTAAGTAAGTACATTTCTCCTGTGAGTAAGTAAGTACATTTCTCCTGTGAGTAAGTAAGTACATTTCTCCTGTGAGTAAGTAAGTACATTTCTCCTGTGAGCATGTAAGTCCATTTCTCCTGAGAGTAAGTACATTTCTCCTGTGAGTATGTAAGTCCATTTCTCCTGAGAGTAAGTACATTTCTCCTGTGAGTATGTAAGTCCATTTCTCCTGAGAGTAAGTACATTTCTCCTGTGAGTGAGTAAGTACATTTCTACTGTGAGTATGTAAGTACATTTCTCCTGTGAATAAGTACATTTCTTCTGTGAGTAAGTACATTTCTCTTGTAAGCACATTTCTCCTCTGAGTATGTAAGTACATTTCTCCTGTGAATAAGTATATTTCTTCTGTGAGTAAGTACATTTCTCCTGTAAGTAAGCACATTTCTCCTGTGATTACATTTCTCATGTAAGTAAGTACATTCCTCCTGTGAGTAAGTACATTTCTCCTGTAAGTACATTTCTCCTGTGAGAAAGTAAGTACATTTCTCCTGTAAGTAAGCACATTTCTCCTGTGATTAAATTTCTCATGTAAGTAAGTACATTTCTCCTGTGAGTATGTAAGTACATTTCTCCTGTGAGTAAGTAAGTACATTTCTCCTGTGAGTAAGTAAGTATATTTCTCCTGCAAGTATGTAAGTACATTTCTCCTGCGAGTATGTAAGTACATTTCTCCTGTAAGTAAATAAATTTTTCCTGTGAGTAAGTAAGTACATTTCTCCTGTGAGTAAGTAAGTACATTTCTCCTGCGAGTAAGTACATTTCTCCTGTGAGTAAGTACATTTCTCCTGTAAGTAAGCACATTTCTCCTGTGATTAAATTTCTCATGTAAGTAAGTACATTTCTCCTGTGAGTATGTAAGTACATTTCTCCTGTGAGTAAGTAAGTACATTTCTCCTGTGAATAAGTAAGTATATTTCTCCTGCAAGTATGTAAGTACATTTCTCCTGTGAGTAAGTAAGTACATTTCTCCTGCGAGTATGTAAGTACATTTCTCCTGTGAGTAAGTAAATACATTTTTCCTGTGAGTAAGTAAGTACATTTCTCCTGTGAGTAAGTAAGTACATTTGTCCTGCGAGTAAGTAAGTACATTTCTCCTGTGAGTAAGTACATTTCTCCTGTGAGTAAGTAAGTACATTTCTCCTGCGAGTATGTAAGTACATTTCTCCTGTGAGTAAGTAAATACATTTCTCCTGTGAGTATGTAAGTACATTTCTCCTGTGAGTAAGTAAGTACATTTCTCCTGTGAGTAAGTAAATACATTTCTCCTGTGAGTATGTAAGTACATTTCTCCTGTGAGTAAGTAAGTACATTTCTCCTGTGAGTAAGTAAATACATTTCTCCTGTGAGTATGTAAGTACAATTCTTCTGTGAGTAAGTAAGTACAATTCTCCTGTAAGTAAGTAAGTAAGTACATTTCTCCTGTGAGTAAGTAAGTACATTTCTCCTGTGAGTATGTAAGTACATTTCTCCTGTGAGTAAGTAAGTACATTTCTCCTGTGAGTATGTAAGTACATTTCTCCTGTGAGTAAGTAAGTACATTTCTCCTGTGAGTAAGTAAGTAAGTAAGTACATTTCTCCTGTGAGTAAGTAAGTACATTTCTCCTGTGAGTAAGTAAATACATTTCTCCTGTGAGTATGTAAGTACATTTCTCCTGTAAGTAAGTAAGTACATTTCTCCTGTGAGTAAGTAAGTAAGTACATTTCTCCTATGAGTAAGTAAGTAAGTACATTTCTCCTGTGAGTAAGTAAGTACATTTATCCTGTAAGTAAGTAAGTACATTTCTCCTGTGAGTAAGTAAATACATTTCTCCTGTGAGTAATTAAGTAAGTAAGTACATTTCTCCTGTGAGTAAGTACATTTCTCCTGTGAGTAAGTAAGTAAGTACATTTCTCCTGTGAGTATGTAAGTACATTTCTCCTGTGAGTAAGTAAGTAAGTAAGTAAGTAAGTACATTTCTCCTGTGAGTAAGTAAGTAATTAAGTACATTTCTCCTGTAAGTAAGTACATTTCTCCTGTGAGTAAGTAAGTACATTTCTCCTGTGAGTAAGTAAGTACATTTCTCCTGTGAGTAAGTATTCCTAAAAAAAAAAGTTAAAATATGTTTCACAGCTGTGTAAATATAGCGTAAGTTACTATTTTGATTTCAGTTATTGTCAAGGTGAAAAATCTCATGAGAATGACTACCCCATGCATGCCTGGGAACATAATACTATATGATTAATGCAGGTTAGTATTTTTTCTTTCATGTTAAACAAAATAATTTCCATTTGAAGTAAATGTAAGGAATAAGTAGCATTATGTTCTGAATAAAGACACAAAACAAGGACATCACACTAAATAAAGTGCTTGTTTGGATAAACCATGAATCCCCTGTGTCCCAGCCATACAACACTCTCATGTTATACAGCATAAGAATAGGTGCAAAGACATTCTATTCTAAGCATCGTTTGTCTTCGGATGTCTTCTGCATTGCACTTTAAGGTTATTAAAATGGTAAGGGAGACAGATCGCATAAATAAAATGTTGCGCGCATGCCAGATATGCACAATGCAGAGGAAAATGACTGTTAAAAAAAGATTAGTTATATTTTAACTACTGTGCATCTTACGGATCCAGGCACCAGTTCAATGAGAAATTGTTCTGGAGTAATTTATATACATCCTGCAGGTAAATCAGTTTATGAGATTCTGAACTTTAATTTCCTTTCAATAATTCAAACATTCATACATAATGCTTCACATTTATGCAAGCTCCGAGCAATATAAGAAAAAAATATGTAACAACACATATGTCCGAACAACTGTATATGCCAGGGTTTCTGTGCACTTATATGCACATTCTAATGGTAGCAATTAATATTTTCCATCTGGTCTGGACATCAATGGGAAATATTTGAATGACCTTTTTATGAAAGTCAGATGGATTACACTAGAAGTAGGGTATGTTATAGGAGTATGAAATCAAGCATGAGTTGCCAGCCGCAGCCATACTAGCACACGTTAACCATAATGCCACCGGTTGCTGAAGCTTTCACTGCACCATGGGGCCAATTCAGGATCGCTCATTGCGGCCCTAATTTAGCCCCGGCCCTGATGGTTGGGGTTTATGCATGCGCATTTCTGCGTATGTGCAAACCCCAGTAGCGAACGGCTTTGGTGAGTTACTCGCCGGTCTGTTTGTTGTGGGGAGGGAGGGCCGGCAGCATGCAGAGGGTGAGAGCAGCGGAATGCCCATTGTTTTATGGGCGCTCCGCAAAAAACGATGGGCGACTTTTATTACTGAAGGGGCGGCTTTGGTGAGTTACTCGCCGGTCCGTTTGTTGTGGGGAGGGAGGGCCGGCAGCATGCAGAGGGTGACAGCAGCGGAATGCCCGTTGTTTTATGGGCGCTCCGCAAAAAACGATGGGCGACTTTTATTACTGAAGGGGCGAGAAATCATTTGATGGTCGATTTCTCTCCCCCTTTGGCCACATGTGGGGGGTTGTGTTCGCATTCTGAGGGGATTTGGCTGGGGTGGGGGGGGGGGTTGGCACTGGTACTGAGGGGATTCGGCTGGGTTGGAGAGGGTGGGCGGCACTGGCACTTAGAGGATTTAACTGGGATGGAGAGAGGGTAGCACTGGCACTGAGAGGATCTGCGTTCGGCCGGGCAGCGCTTATGGGCTCACCAGGCAGAAAATGTATGCGCCTATGATTTAAACAGAAAATAGCAATAATAATAATATTAATAATAATAATAATATTTACTATGCAAATCTGGAAAAAATACCATATACTTTAGTTTGTACTGAAAAATCTGTCAACGAGAAAGTTGCACATCAGCCAATAAAATATAAATTTCAAAGCTTAACACATTCTTGTTAAATGTTATGTCAAATGCAACATCCTTGCTAATCAAATGTCTCCACTATGACAGATGTGCCTAGCAGGAAAATGTATTCTGCATTAAACATGCCATATTTATGAAGCTGAAAACAGGAACGTGGAATAAAACAGTGACAAACACTGTGTGACGTACCATTAAAATATCTGAGCTATTAAACATAAATTGACATTCTGCAGATTGCTACTTGACTGAGACTCTACGGCTTTGTCTTAGGTACCTGTTAGATGAGTGATCTCAAGCTGAAACCGACAATTTATTATACTACATAAAGGGCCATATTCTGATTGACTCGGAATGCTGCGAAATTCGCAGCCTTGCAAGTCCATCCGACGGCACCCTCCACCCACAGTGCTGGCCGCCCCCCCTGTACACCGTGCCCCGACCCCCCCCCCTGCACGGCGGTGAAGGGATGATTTACATAATTATCCAATCACAGGCAGGTCGCCGACCATCAAATGATTTCTCCCATGCACGCAGTTCAGAGGGACCTATATAGTCTAAACCGCGGGCGCCCTGTGCAAGGACGGGGTGGGCAGCTGACATCCGGTGATGTCAGCTGCCCGCCCCCCCGCATGTTCGTCTCGGCCTCATTAGCCTGGGAACGCCCATGAAACGTTGGGCGTTCCCATATGCTAATGGGGCTGCCCGGTACCCCCCGCCCTTCTCCGTCCCCCCTCGGAGTGTAGGGTGCGTGCACCCGGCGACCCGAAAGTTCGCCGGGTGCCATTTCAGGCTTTTTTTTTCTAGATATATTACTATCTTCTTTTGCACATAAGCGGGGTGCAACTTTGCAAAATGTACATTAGCTATGGAGTCAGCTCTACATTAGCCTTTTGGTTGTGCGCATACTGTATGAGACATGGGGCCAAATTTCAATAGAGTGTGAGAATCAGACAATAGGGTATCACAATATGGAGTGAGAATGAGAGATTTTGGGAGACTTTTCCAATTTTTTTTAAAGCGCCAATCAATGACATGGCAAAATCAACCAGGTTTTTCAGTGTAAAGGTCCATACACACTGGGCGATTTTGGCCAGCGTGTATGGACAGCGATGATCGCTACCATCGCTGGGTGAAAAGCCGCTCATCTGCTGGTAATACAAGCAGATGAATGGCTTTCCTGGCGATGATGCGGGAGCGCGCATCACCGCTCATCGCCAGGCCGTACACACTGGACTGCTTTGAGCTGAAAGCACCATGTTTGAGTGGCTTTCAGCTCAAAATCGCCCAGTGTGTATGGGCCTTAAATGATTGCTACTTTCAAATAATGAAAAAACTCTCCCAAAATCTCTCACTTTCTGATTCTCACACCTTATTATATTTGGCCCCTGTGTGCTGTGCTGCTGCAATTTTGGTGTGTCACAGGCCCTCCTCGAAAACACTTGGGCATGCCTGCAATTTTTCAAACACACTGTCAGTCAAACTGCAGCTTAATTGCGTTTATGATCTATTTGCATTATCAGTCAGTAGCACACGCGGGGGGGGGGGGGGGGGGGGTTCTGAGTACCCAGAAACCCCCCCAGGAGTCTAAGGGCCCTAGGCTGAAAGCCGAGGGTCCTCTCTTTCCATGGGTACAAGAATTTAAAAAAATTGGCCCTTGGGAACCGGAGATATCTGACTTCAAAGCAGTGATCCCCATCCAAGCCTGTTAATTGCTCTTCCCAGTCAGATATTTCAGGTTCTGTCTGACTTAGAGTTTTTCTGAGGGTATATTCCCAAAAATTCTCCTTCTTTGATGGACACTAGTAGCTTGTCTCTATTTTTCCCAGAACCAGACATATCAGCCTTCCAGAAGCTGGTTACTGCTCCAGCTCCACACACCTGGTATGTAGTTTTATATTCTCATCGGCAGATTGCTCTGCCTCCTGAACTTTGATCACCTAGTCCCCAATACCATTTGGTAGGTGGGATTATCTAATTTTAAATTCCATTAAAATCTAAGAAATCTATTTCTGGGAACTGGAGATATCTGCAGTCAAGCAAGCTGTCCTCCCACCAGAAAATTATGAATCATAAGCCCACTCCACTATACACCCCTCCTCTGTATATTAAACATCCTCTACCACCCTGGAAGTTATGTATCAGGGCCCCTTCATTCAGCCCAATGCCCCCTTCTCCCACCATCTGTGCAGTAAAGGGGTAATTAGTGGAAATTACTGATCCAGGCCCTACATGCTGAGCGGTTGATATAATACCCCCACCATCAAAGATTCCCCCACCCCTTCCGCTGGAGGTTCGGTAGGTGCCCCAATACATTGCTATGCCCAGGGGTCTACACTGCTGTCGACGCCCCTGTATGTATATATATATATATATATATATATATATATATATTACTTTAACTGACCCGGCATATACTGGGTCACCTAAGTGCTCCACCCCTCTGGAAACCACCTTCTGAAAATCCTGCGTTTGCCACTGTCAGTCACTATTTCTTCTTGCGCATGCGCAATGTGTACAGTACGCATGCATATTCGTTCGGTAATCACTTGATTTGCAAAATCTGTAATGAGCGATTCCTGCTGAATCAGGCCCAATGTGTGTAGAAAGTGAAATACTGAAAATCAAGTACTGCAATCCTTTAAACCAGCGCATTTGGGCTATAATGGGTTGTTTTGCTAGGAAAGTTGTATTATTGATGTATGTGTCACAGAGTGGTAGTTTAACAAATGCTGCCCCCTCCCTCCACCGTTTCATTTGTGGCTACTTAAATCTGTCAGAGAATTGATGATTTGGAACATTCCGACAGCGTACCAAATATTGCAGCAGTAACAAAAGAGATTTTTTAACTGGGTTACACTGAGATAACATCACCAGGAGGAGCAATAATTCTTTCTTGTTAAATATTACCGGATGAAAGCTGATTTAATACCTTACTCTAGCTCTATGAGCATCAATACCTTTTTGAGAAGCATGTCTGTTATATCTCCATTCCTCTAATTAAATGTCGCCATGTTTAAGCATTATTAGAAAGAAGAATTGGACACATCTGATTACTGCTGGAGAAGAGGAAAGCAAATGAATGCACCTCATCCGCCAACATCCAATTAGACATAGCATTATTCTAGATGAATGTATAAAAAATTCCAGCTGCTCGTGTTCGACATACATTTTATACAGTACTTAATTTCACATTGGTTGAAGTGCTCCCAGTGAGTGTAGAGATTAATGTCCATTAAATAACTGTTGTCCAAGTCCGTGGAATGTTATTATGCATAAAGTGCTGACAGGTTGTTATATTCTATATAAAGAAGAATGTGTATTTGCACAATAAGATACAACAAGGGCTACTTCTTTTATAAAGACCCGCTGTCATAACGAGCACTTGTATAAACATGGAGATGGATGAACCGCGTTCAAGGGCAAGCGAACTCAAGAAGCACTACGGACTTTTATAGCATTTAAGTGCTGGACACTGCGGCATTTTATAAAATAAGAAATGGCTCTTCCTCTATCAGTCTTCTGTTAACAAATTCTCCAGCATGCGCTTTCTTTACTTTCAAATTCCCCTAAATGAATTCAGTAAACGCATCAGAACTGCCTCATTTTGGGCAGCACAAAAGGAGTAATGCAGTGGATCCCAAAATGTGTGCCGTGGCTCCCTGGGGTGCTTCTCAACACTTGCAGGGGTGCCATGGGTTGGTGATCCAGCACCAATTTAAATTATTGGGTTCAGTATCCCTTATCTGAAATGCTCAGCACCACCAGCATTTTGGATAAGGGATTTTAGTTTTTTTTTTTTTTAACATACTTACCTGGTCCCCCGATGGTTCCACAGCGTCCCCCGGCGTCGGCCTTCAGGATCTTCTTCAGCAGTCCCAGGGGTGCATTGCATGAGTTTGCAGGCGCGCCGGTGACGTCATCGGCACACCCGTAGCAATGCACTCCTGGGACCGCGGAAGACGCTGATGAAGATCCTGAAGGCCGCCGTAGACATCGGGGACTTGGTAAGTATAAAAAAAAGGGGCGGGGAGGGGGGGGAATCTGAAATATTCTAAAAAAAACACGTTTAAAAAAAAAATATTTCAGATAAAAGATCTACGGGTTCGGGAGACTCTACCTGTATGATCAAGTATTTATTGACCAAACCAGTGCTGGTGGCTGCCAATCATGAAATATGTGTACAATCAGAAGAAAATCATGTTCTTTAACACATAACTTAACTTAAGAAGCACATACAACCTACTTAATTATATATATGACAGCACGTTTTGTCTAAAAAGACTTTTAATAAAGAGAATAACACCAAGTTATGGACATTGTTTAATATATTATGGACTGAAGTTGAGAAGTGCGCCATTCCACATTTGTTCTCATACATATATATATATATATATATATATATATATATATATATATATATATATATATATATATATTATATCTTTGGGCCTAGGGGTGCTGTGAAAAAATTCATATACTCTAGGGTGCCATGATTCGAAAACGATTGGGAACCCCTGGAGTAATGGTTTATTACTGCCTGACATCACTGAGGTTCTGAGTTCAATCCCCTTCAGTATGGTGAGTTTGTATATCCTCCCAGTGCTTGTGTGGGCTTCCTCTGGGTACTCTAATTTCCTCCCACAATCCAAACACATACTGTTAGATGAATTGGTTAAATGTTCTCTGTAAAGCATTGCGGTATATGCAAGCGCTGTAGAGGTAACAGGTAATAAATAGATGAAATAATGGACATGCTAGGAAGCATATTGTAAATAGACCTTAAAGCCTGTGGCGTAACTATGGAAGTTGCAGGCAATGTAACTGCTATGTGGCCTAGGTGCTTGGGGGGCACAGGCCAGCTAACCACTGGCAACTGCAAAGCTTTAGCATGGGCAAGATGCTGTTAATTACCATAGCACAGTGCAAACTCCTGTCCTCGCCTCCTCTTTATGGCTCTATCCTCCTGGGCTGGTTCCTGCTGGCCATATGCATGCTGATATTGCCATTGAGTTACTCAAAGGATATTACCTGGCATCCTTCTACTCCACCTAATCCTGCTGTCCTCTGTACCAGTGGCTCACTCCACATCTAATACCCAGCACAGCCTTCTCATACAGTATTTCCCCTACTCACATCTTCTCCTGTCCTCAGCTCCTGTCCAGTTCTATAACTCTTGACTCCCAGTCCCCTACCTCCTCCCCCTGTGTTCCCAGGTCTGCTCCACCAGTAATCTTAATCCCAGTCCTTGTCCCCTATTGTGCATGGCTCCATCAGTAATATCTGACATCCAGTCCATGTCTCCTCTTGTCCCTGGCTCCCTTTATCCTTGCCCTGGATGTCTGTCTGTCAGACTATGCCCCCGTATAGTGCTCTATCCCTTTCTTTTAATCCCTGTCTGTCCATCAATGCCCACCCCCATCCATTTGTTCATCAGTGCCCCTATATAGTGCTTTGTCCATCTATGCCCCTCCCTGCTTATCATCTATATCTGCCCCTTGTCCGTCAGTCTTTCCATCTATGTCCCCATATGGTGCTCTGTCCGTCCATCTATGCCCCCATCTATATGTCTATCAGACTATGCCACCAAATGGTGCTTTGTTCATCTGTCTGTACGTCCATGCTCCCCATACATCATCTGTCTGCCTATGTCCCCCCTTACCGTCCATCTCTCACTCTCCCCCCCTGACACCCTTTCTCACCCCCCTCACTCTCTCTCCTGATCACCTATGGGGCATTGTAGTGGTGGTAGTGTGTGGGACCACAAAGTTCCAGTTACGCCCCTGCTTAAAGCATAAGAATAACTGGGAACTAGAAACATTAGGGATATACTGTGTCTTAACAGACATAAAGGAAACATATATTGCATAAGGGCCACCCATATTTCTGAGAAGAAGGTGACATCTGTAGTGATATTCTCTATTGTGTTACAGCGCTGTAGTGGCATGTACCGACCCGGCGGTGTTTCGCAGTGTTTGAGGTGGCAGTTGTGCGACTGCTCTATTTGAACTTTGAGCTGTGCTGCAGTCCCACCCAACACTTCAGCTATGTGTCTTCAAGCGTCACTCAGACTATTTGTAGAAATTATTCTACAAAAAATCGATATGAAGTTAGGTATATTCTGGGGACTTTTGCGAGCAAGGGATTACCCCAGAAAGAAGTAGGAATTACTTTTTGCGCTTTTGTGAAACTTTCACAGTGTCACAATGCTTTACTAACATTTCATTGGCTCTGAATGATCATGTGAGAATAATGTCACATGCTCCCTCATCCACAGACGGCCCACACCAACAGCTAATTTAAATAATTCATAAGCTGGCACAACAGAAACAGCTGGGGCTTTTTTTTTCCTCTTCAAAATGATAGTATTCACCATATGTTACTAATATACTTGCAGTTAAGTTTTTATTCAGGCTTTGCTATTAATTTTTCAAAACTCCGTGACAGGTACTCTTTACATTGTCATTTTTGAGGTAAATTTTAGTAGACAAAATCGTCTCTCCACTGCTTTGATGGGGGGATATAAATCTCCATTTGGTGTGATGTAATGTGATATGTAGACTTTACTGAAACAGAGGACCCTGTGGGCACATTATCATATGCAGCAGCTTTTGAACAAAGCATCTATTCAACATGGCAGCACACTAGTTGTACTCATCAGCGTGTGTCATACAAAGCATTAACATTTCTGAAAGCGCGTTTCCTTATATAATATACATTACAGTATTAAGTCAAACACTTTCTGTCTTTATTTTTCTCTCAGTTTGACATTTAAAAAAGAAAAAAGTTAAGGTAAATCCTTCAGGTTGCTAAACAAGGCATTTAGAAAAAAGTACTATGCTGTTAGCAAACATGGGTAATGTGTGCCATTACTGAGGGAACATTTGCACAGTGTGAAAATATTTGTCATTTTTGGAAATGCTTACTCTACTCAGAAAGACCAGCTGGGACAAATACAGGATTTACATGGGATGCAGCGTTGGTTAAAGTGCACCCATCGCGCACACTTCTGCAATTACATTTCAGCATTGTCTAGACTCTAGGTCATCATTCAATAGGATGACACCAAATACATGCACAAGGTTGACCATTCCAAACGTCAACAAAAGTAAAAGATCAACGTGGAAATGGACAACAAATGAAAATCTCAACATGAGTTTTTCTTTTTTTTGTGTGTGTCAGTTTGAAGATTTCAACACATGGACTCCAAATTTGTGTACCACGTCCCCTCACATGGTTTGATTTGCTTGCCAATGCGTCGGGAAAGGTGTAAAATGGAGGCCACGCAGATGGTACGGTCAAGTGTGGAAAAAGCAACCCCCCCCCCCCCAAAAAAAAAATAATGTAAATAAAAATAAAATAAAACAGGAAATAAATTAGAACAACAAAATCATGAAAAAGAGCACCTGGAAAAAACATGTTGCAATATGCTTCTTGTATGCATTTATTACTATTACAGGGTAATTCTGGCTACTTTTACATGTAGCCCACAAATGCTGGGCAGCTTAATTTCACAATGCAATTTACATTTGAGTTTGGGCACACCCCTCTTACATCTGATGGAAGCCTTAACTTGGTAGCACCTCTCATTATGTTTAAAAATATGGTGTGCAGTCCAGTCCCCCCTCTTTCCCAAATATTTGTGTATATATTGTACACTGAAGGTAAGGCTCCTTCATTCTGGCACTGGCACCCCTCCCATCTACCCTCAGGTGTTTTAATTAGCACAGGTTCCTACATTGCTGACTGCATGTTAATATGGGCTCTATTTGAAGGTAAGACCTAGATAAATTTATATAATGTGTTAGTATTAGAAATGTTATGGACCCATCTAATGAAGTTCACCTGGACGCGGTGGATGGGCCCACATATTTGCGCAAATGTGTGCTAAGAACTTCAATTATACTCCATGTTAATTGTAAGAGTTATCAAAATTATTTTACTATCAGTGTTCTTAGCACCTAAAGTGTGCATCAGTATTGTTCTTTTTTCCTGTATGGTACTAGAAGCCTTAACTTGGTAGCACCTCTCATTATGTTTAAAAATATGGTGTGCAGTCCAGTCCCCCCTCTTTCCTATCTGATGGATTATTCAATAAGCAGCGTTAAAACACATTGCAAAGTAGCGCGGCCGGCTGTGAGATTTTCCCAATTCAATTAGTCACACAAATGTAGCCATGGTAATTTTCAGTAGGATTTAACGCAGCTTAATTCTCCCAGCCCCCAAGCACATGAAAACTTTAGGAAAATAGCTATTGGAAAAAAAATGTCAGTAATTGCTTCAGAACCCTTGAGACCTCCTCCCAAAAATTAGTTAGGCACATTCATTTTAATAAGTTTCATTTGGTCAATAATGAAATGTCATTTTGTGGGTAATTTTGTGCAAAATACAATAAAAAATGGGTTAAAATACGTGGTTTAGGTATGAGGGAGTGTTGTACAGAAGGCACAGGTGGGAGTTGCAGATGTTATTTTTAACATATTTTTAAAGTTGCTTTAGATGGCACATAAATTAACGTACTAGCATTCTCTTATGCCTCCAAAATCAATTTAGAGCAATTATTTTCAGGGGGGGAAAAATTGTAACATTTTTAAAATATTACAAAAGAAAAGCAAAAATGAATCGAGTAAAATATTTAAGCGATCAGATGATTTCCTCTTGCCCACTAAAAAACATCTGTGGCCAATAGTTACAGTATTTGCACTTTTGTTTTTAAGTTGCTGGATGACTGTCCCCATTTTTATACATTTAGGGGCAGATTTATTAAGCTTGGAGAAGAGATAAACTGGAGATAAAGCGGAGAAAAGGTAAAAGGAGATAAAGCACCAGCCAATCAACTCCCAACTGTCTTTTTTCAAACACAGCTGATTGGCTGGTGCATTATCTCCTTATACCTTTTCTCCGCTTTATCTCCAGTTTATCTCTTCTCCAAGCTTAATACATCTGCCCCTTAATGTTCCTATTAACAGCCCATTTTTGTGAGCATTTTTTATTTTATAAAGAACTCATAAGCAGCATTGTTATATATACAGTGGGCCTAATTCACGTTGGCTCAGTAAGCAGCAAAGATCTGAAACGCTGCTTTGCCTAATGGCCGCTCGCTTCTGCTGTCGAATCCCCTCGGTACCATGCAAGGGTATGTGTTTGCTAACACATCCCATCACATGCCTCCGCTAGCCGGAGAAATCATGCGATGGTCGACTACCATCAAATGATTTCTCCTGCCTTCGGAAATAAAAGTCAGTCCGAACTCACTGTTATTTCCTCCGCAAGACATCAGCCCGCCCACGTTCCCATGGGAATGCACAGCATATTAATGGGGACACCTATAAAACGCTAACCAATGACATGGGCGAGCCCCGTTTCCACCGCTGTCTGCCCCCGGCCCTCCATCCCTGCAACAAACGGCCTGGCGAGTGTGTAACTCACCAAAGCAGTTCGTTGCCAGGGTCTTCACATGCGCACATACGCGCTTGTACATGCGCAGACCCTCCATCATTGGATCGGGGACAAATTTTACTACTTCCGCATGGTGTTGAATTAGGCCCAGTATTGGATATCTGAGCCTGATTTTGCTTTGGTTTAAACCTTGCTGCATTGCAAGTGGGGTAGATGCAGAGAGAGTTAGATTTGGGCGGGGTGTGTGCAATTTGAAATCTAAACTGCAGTGTAGAAATAGAAATGTATTTGCTACCATTGCATCGCAACATGGTTTGTTCCAGATACAGAGTTACTGTACATGAACTTTATTCTTTATTTTGCTTTACTTCCAGATCAGAATCAGTATTATTGTACAATATCTATGCTAAACTGGAAATGGAGGTTTTATGTTGCCACTGACTGTAGCTACTGTAGCTTTCAGCAATGTAGTTCATTTTGGTAATCTTCAACTGTCTGTGGAAATATAACTTACATCATCGTCGACTATTTCTACGTCCAACAAAACTTCACGGACATATGAGTGTAATGGGGAAGGAAATACCGCTTTTTGAGTGTGTCTTGAAGACATCTGTAATCCCCTCCTAACCATTTCTAGATAAGAACTTCCAAGTGACAATATTCTATCTTATTAATATTAACATGCACATCCATTGTGCAGAGACTGCAGTGGTTTTATTTTAGTCATTGTTAGAAGTGGCAATATGTCTCCTGATGGATTCTGACATCTTGGTGGTAGGAGTTGAAATATGCTTCTTGTATGCAAGGAATTATGTATGACAGTAGCACAGCTCCTTATCCTTCCAGGTCGGATTTATTCTCTGTGTTAGTGTATGTGACACTGAGATGAGGTGAGACTGTAATGCCTGTTTGTCACATCACATGACCTCCGCACATGGCAGGGTGGCCACAACCCACCACATTTCCTCACGCAGTCATGCCCTAATCACTTTTGTTCTTGTTAAATTATTCATGATTCTTCACATTATTGTGCAACTAATGTTAATAATTAGAACAGTACTGTGCTGTCACTATAACTTCCACTAAGGGGGAGTCTGAGGGGCAGCTGGGACACGCATGACAAGTGCTGGCATGTGCGGGCATTCTGTGCCAAGTGGAGGGGTACATATAATCAGTGGTGGTTTTTATCTATGGGCTGCAGCCCCCCAGGTAAAATCTGCCACTGTTCCCTGCTAAGTGAACCCAGATAAGCTGTGACTGGCAGTGACTTCCTATTGGAAGTCCGACCTGCCAGTTACCCAAGGAAGTCCTATTGGGAGGTGTTCCCTCCCTCTGGGATGCCTCTACATTGGCTGCTGATCGGCAGCT
The DNA here is from genome assembly GCF_055691185.1 of Crinia signifera. Lineage (NCBI taxonomy): Eukaryota > Metazoa > Chordata > Amphibia > Anura > Myobatrachidae > Crinia > Crinia signifera. Next base: position 95,771,266 of record NC_139217.1, read on the forward strand.
CATAAAAACTGGGTTCCGCGCATGTGCAGTATGAGGTTGATACTGTGCATGCGCTGGTCCAAGGATCCGGAATATGCCTCTGGGGGCTGTTGCAAAAGCAGCCCATAGTGCGCATGTGCAGTACCAAACAAGCTACTGCTCATGCATCAACCCTGTGATGGGGAACCAGGACCGACGGCTGGGACAGGGTCCCTGGGACCGTGACTGGCGGCGTCAGCGGCAGGGATGAGCACAGTGGTGGCGGCAGTGGAGTTGGGGGCCCACAATGCAGCAGCCCCCCTCCTCTGCAGAGGTAAGAGCCACCACTGCATATAATGATATGTGCAAGGAATGGAGGTTGGTAGAGCCATGTTTGGATGAGTAGTGCGAGATTTGTATTAGGTGAGGCTTTTTGGATTTGTTTGTGCATATGTATTATAATTATGGGGGAGGGGGGGCGCATATATTATAGCTATAGTTATAGCTGGACCAGATCGCATTGCATCGTATGCGATGTGATCTAGTTCAAAAAGTAGTTGCAGCACATACTTTTTGAGCTGTGCGATGGGATGTGCACGGGAGCGCGCATCTCATTGCACATGGCAATTGTACCGTGTATGGGCACCTTAACATCACAAAATCTTGAAGAATTTCCAAATTCAAAAATTTCCATAGCTGCCTATGAGGATGGCATTTCAACTGCTTTTGAGCCTGTTTTCACCCATACTGATTGAGTCGTCCGTCCCCCCCCCCCCCCCCCCCAAAAAAAAAAAAGAAAGAAAGAAAAGGCATGGGCGAAAATGTCCCCAAAAATAAGTGATAATACCAACAATTAAATACTGAGTGGCCAAATTAAATAAATATAAATTAATACCATTAAAGGTGTTTCAAGGTACAAGACCTTTTGTATGACTAAGGTATGGAATAATATGGTATGCGTACTGAGGGCACTGTAAGCCAACTGTGATACACATTTTAGACATGAGTGCAATATAGAAGTGCTCTTGCGGTACTATAATTATGGTATGCTGAAATGGACATGACAGGATTTTTTCATACACAGGTGGAACGTGGACATTTCACTCCAATACCTAGGCAGACTACTTGTTTCCAGAAGTCTATTTTGAGGTAGATTTTCACTTCTGCTAAACAGCTCTATATTGAAATCAGCATATACAGTACAAACTGAGTTGGCAGGGATGCAATGTAAAATGAGCTCAATAAACACTCATCACTGTCTCTTACATATGTTGCTAGATTTTTATTCGCCTACTTTCTTTAACTCTGCTACTTTCTCAGCTTTCCTGCAGCAGCTAACAGCTTCCCATGGCATGAACATATAATTGAAGGCTGCTGTTCCAATTGGGGGCACCTCAGGGACATTAAAAACACACAGGAGACTGGCCTATCTACAATGGGTACATGATACTTGCCTACCCTCCCGGATTTTCCCATTGTTTTCTGTCTGCAATGGAAGCAGACATGGGATTTTGGAGAGGTAAGTATAATTATATGCTTGCAGGCTGTGCAGTCTGGGCCCCTAGACCAGGCCCGGCGACAGGGCGGGTCAAGGGGGACAGCTGTCTCAGGCCCTGACATCCTGAGGGGCCCCAAGGCCTGCCACCACCCTCTCAGCCGTCCGTTTAAAAACTAAGCGGGTCGTCTGGGACGCGTTCTCCTTCGGCTATCCTCTGATGTCAAGCAGCAGGGAAGGAGAAGAACGCGCCTCGGTGAGCTGTAGATACCGTGTAGATGAAGAGCAGCAGCCCCAGCCGGGAAGAGAGTAGAGATGGATCGTTTGCGAACGAAGCAGACCTTTTTGTTTTGGGACAGACCCCATAAAAGAGTGAGTGAGCCGCCGATCCCAAAAGGATGAACCGTTATTCTTTTACTTTCAGTTTAGTTTTTCATTACAATGCATTTGCCAGAGCTCAGCACTGCCAACTGTGGCAGCTGAGATGTACTACGGACACTGAGTACAGTGCTGTGACTGCAAATGAAAGAAAGAATAACAAGACTGCTGCTGCTAGGGATGGCCATCGGTGCAGATGTCATCGATGTTTGCCATCGATGGTGATTCTGCCCCCAGCCATCGATCAGTGTTTTACTCAGTCATGTATGTTCTTATTTGTTCAGCTCACTGTTTTTTTTTTTCGATTTTACCGTTTATTGCAATAAATGATTGTAAAACAAATTATGCTTTGCTATCATCAAATTACCCCCTTTTTCAAAGCGAGCGGATGATTCGCCTAAAAGATCCGGTTCTTTTTATGGATTGAACACTTGATCCCAGCTCTTTTTGGTGACCCGTTTTCACCATCTCTAGAAGAGAGGGAGCAGCAGCACCAATCCCTGGGGAGAAGGAGCAGCAGCGCCCACTGGGAAGATAGTGAGCAGTGGCGCCCGGGCTGGGGGTGAGGGAGCAGTGTCGTCTGGCCAGAGAGATAGGGAGCAGCGGCACCTCACCTGGGGGAGAGGGGCAGCAGCGACGCCTGGCCGGGGAGTGGGGGAGACCTGCCTCCTCTTGAAATATCAGTTCGTGGGGCCCCAAAAATTCTGTTGCCAGCCCTGCCCTAGACCCAGGGGCCTGTGTGCATAGCAGACCCTGCAATCATTACAGATACACCAATGCTAGTACAGGTTGAGTATCCCCCTATCCGAAATGCTCAGGACCACGAGCATTCCGGATAGGGGAATTTTCCGGTTTTTGGAATATATTTTTGTAGCCATACTTACCTGTCCCCTAATGGTGTCCGGTGGTCCCTCGGCGTCCGCGCAGTCCCCGGGCGTCCACAGCAGGCCTCCGGCATCTCTCCTGGTCTCCAGCGGTCCCAGAAATGCATTGCGCGAGTGTGCGCGCGCACCGGTGACGTCACCGGCGCGCGCGCACACTCGCGCAATGCATTCCTGGGACCGCTGGAGACCCTGGAGAAGATGCCGGAGGCCTGCTGTGGACGCCCGGGGACCTGGTAAGTATGAAAAGAGGGTTAGGGGGTTACAAAAAAAATAATAATTCGAATGATTCCAAAAACCACGGTTTTTGGAATAATTCGGATAAGGGATGTCTGGATACCGGATACTCAACCTGTACTGTGCAATACTGTCTCCTGCACTTGTCCTACCACAGTTTTTTTTTTACACAAAATAAAACCTTGCCTGCTGGTCGCTACTTTTGTAAATAAAGACACACTGCCACAGGATGTCACACCAGGGGGTATAATTATTAAAGTGTGCATTTATAGAAGTGGAGATGTTTCCCATAGCAACCAATCATATTGTACTTTATCTAGCACCTTCTCACAGATAATAGCTAGAATATGACTTATATCTGCACCTTAGCAAATATACCTCCATGTCTCTCAATCACAGATTTAGGTATTCTTAAGTGTTCCCAGTTCTCCTGGAATTTATGGGGGGAAAAAAACCAGTTTGGAATGGTGGAATGTGTGGAAAACAAAGAATTTACAAATATAACTTTGACCCATAAAAGTGCAAAATGCAACTTGACTAAAAAGCCTCAATTTTCTCTCTAATGGATATATACTGTACAAGACCCATGCATGAAAATTGTTGCAAAACTGCACTGACCCTTAATTATATAATACTGATTGCCCACGTTATTCAGAAGCTGCAGGAATGTTCAAGGTTGTGCAGTTTAATTGGCATTGGCCTAAGGTGGCAACACTAGTAGAGGTTACCTAGAGGGGGAACACTAGAAGAGCAACATATAGTAGAGCTTTCCTAGAGGGGGAACACTAGAAGAGCAACATATAGTAGAGGTTACCTAGAGGGAGAACACTAGAAGAGCAACATATAGTAGAGATTACCTAGAGGGAGAACACTAGAAGAGCAACATATAGTAGAGGTTACCTAGAGGGGGAACACTAGAAGAGCAACATATAGTAGAGATTACCTAGAGGGGGGACACTAGAAGAGCAACATATAGTAGAGGTTACCTAGAGGGCGAATACTAGAAGAGCAACATATAGTAGAGGTTACCTAGAGGGCGAACACTAGAAGAGCAACATATAGTAGAGATTACCTAGAGGGGGAGCACTAGAAGAGCAACATATAGAGGAGTATTCAATGTTTTTGAGAGTCTGGCTCACCGCTCACTGTTCTGTGTCCCTGTGATCTCGCTGAAGTGCTCACCACTTTTTCTTATCTCCTCATTTCTGACTTCCTCAGTATTCAACGTGTGGCCAGCTCACCGTCCCCTTTTGCAAACTTAGCATAATTATGCGAGTTCAAATGGGAGAGCTGTAACTGGAGACATCTGTTATCTCCTGCTCTCCACGTGAGCTGGTCAGACTGGGATATTCTCAGCAGCGTGTTCCTCACATTTGTGGACTTGTATTTTTTTACAAAGGTTTAGAAAGGTAAATGTTTTGTTCAGTATTTATTTTACAACAAATGGCTGTGTGACTATTTTAATTGGGTTTGTGCAGACGGGTGTATTTTGTTCTGTTTGGCCTTTATCCTTGTGTTGTGCTTTTAGCATTGTTTCTTTGCCCTGTGTTTTTATTTAATTTATTTTATAATTGTTAGTGTGTTTAAAAGCCTGTTTGGGGGTTAGGTGAGGAAGAAGAGAGGAAGCATGGGAAATTACTAGGAGCATTCCAAAATGATTTTTTATTGGTTAACATTAAAATAACTTATTAATTCCAAATAAATTAATATAGAAGTACAGCATTATGGCACTTGCAATAAATACATTAGAGTACATTTTTTTTAATTTATAAGCCATAAAAAACAAAAAAAATAACAACTTTAAGAAAGATAACCTTACAGTTCACCTAAAAAAGATGCCGAGGGAAAAATGGAGAACTGCTCTAAAAAAAGAAACCAGCAGGACTCGCAATTTGTGCATTGGATACACTTTTGGAGAGAGACACTAAAATCCCCATTGAACAGAAATGGGGAGAAGTGCAGGGTGAACTGAGTTAGCTTCGCAAAATATTTTTGGAGAAGCAACAGAGCTGAATACAGGGAAGCACAAAATAGGAGAGAAAAGTTCACCACTCTCCAAAAAACAAGCACACTCACCGTTATTTACGGCGACATAGGAGCATTGAATACATGCCATAGTAGAGGTTACCTAGAGGGAGAACACTACAAAAGCAACATATAGTAGAGGTTACCTAGAGGGGGAACACTAGAAGAGCAACATATAGTAGAGGTTACCTAGAGGGAGAACACTAGAAAAGCAACATATAGTAGAGATTACCTAGAGGGGGAACACTAGAAGAGCAACATAATGTAGAGGTTACCTAGAGGGGGAACACTAGAAAAGCAACATATAGTAGAGATTACCTAGAGGGGGAACACTAGAAGAGCAACATATAGTAGAGGTTACCTAGAGGGGGAGCACTAGAAGAGCAACATATAGTAGAGGTTACCTAGAGGGGGAGCACTAGAAGAGCAACATATAGTATAGGTTACCTAGAGGGAGAACACTAGAAGAGCAACATATAGTAGAGGTTACCTAGAGGGAGAACACTAGAAGAGCAACTTATAGTAGAGGTTACCTAGAGGGAGAACTCTAGAAGAGCAACATACAGTAGAGATTACCTAGAGGGGGAGCACTAAAAGAGCAACATACAGTAGAGATTACCTAGAGGGAGAACACTAGAAGAGCAACATATAGTAGAGGTTACCTAGAGGGGGAACACTAGAAGAGCAACATATAGTAGAGGATACCTAGAAGTGGATACACAGGTAGAGCAACATATAGTAGAGGTTATCTGGGTTGCCGGCATGCATACTCATAGCAAACTGCTGGCAAAGTTATACAAAGCTATTATGTCCTCATTAAAACCTTTATTGAAATGCCCCAACCACTTGCCTGGCTTTGCTCCATCTGAGCAGTATCTTCTTTTTTGTGTGAATGGATCATTCCAGCCCCATACTCACAAGGGATTGTTACTCTAGATCATATTAACCTACTTTTAAAGACCCTGTGGGCCACCTCGGGGGACCGGAGGATCATCAATAGGCATGTCTGCGGAAAGGCAGCATTGCTAATCTACACAATTCTCATCCTCCTATACATAAGTCATCTGGACCATCTTACCAAATTCATGTAATATATCTAAATGAATTCAATTCTACAAAATGAATACCAATCTCCCCTCACATTAAAATAAAAAATAATCACAATACAGAAAGTATTATAATTGCTCATTTAGTGCCTCAAATCACTGTCAGCGGATATCAGCAGAAAAGCACAGGTAAATAACTGTCTGCATTTTCTCTTTGAATAAAATCATAGAAAAAGTACTAGAGCCAAAACATAAAGAACAACATACTATAGTCAAAAACAATAGAGGGAATATTGAAAAGCTTGTACACAAGGTTAATTGGTTTGAATTGAATCTTTTGGTACTTGTGGAGTATCACGGCTCCCATCGTATGGCATCGTATGCCATATGTAGTGGCATACGATGGCATACGATGCGATGCGATGTTTTACCGATTTTTGAGCATTTTTGCTCAAAAATCGTATGCCATCGCATGGCATCGTATGCCATATGTAGTGGCATACGATGTCATACGATGCGATACGATGTTTTACCGATTTTTGAGCATTTTTGCTCAAAAATCGTATGCCATCGCATGGCATCGTATGCCATATGTAGTGGCATACGATGTCATACGATGCGATACGATGTTTTACCGATTTTTGAGCAAAAATGGTCAAAAATCGGTAAAACATCGGATAACATCGGATGCCATATGTAGTGGCATACGATGTCATACGATGCGATACGATGTTTTACCGATTTTTTAGCAAAAATGGTGAAAAATCGGTAAAACATCGCATGGCATTGTATGCCATCGATGCGATACGATGTTTTACCGATTTTTGAGCCATTTTAGCTCTAAAATCGTATGCGATCGCATCGGATGCCATACGATGGCATCCGATGCGATGCGATGGCACCCGATTTTGCACTGAAATGCATCAGAATGCATTGAAATGTGTATTAAAGTAGTGAAATGCCCCCAAATGCCATTTTTCATAGTGCACCACCCCCACTATCAACGTCAACCCGAAGCGTGGCGAGCGCAGCGAGCCCGCGAGGGGCGGCTGTACGCGTCCTACGACATTTTCATACCCCCACTATCCACGTCGGCGTGGAGTTGAGAATAGAATAGTGTGGCGAGCGCAGCGAGCCACCGAGCCCGAAGCGTGGCGAGCGCAGCGAGCCCCGCGAGGGGACGCGGATACCTGTAAAGCCCGCGAGGAGACGCGTATAGCTGTGAAGGTATCCGCGTCCCCTCGCGGGGCTCGCTGCGCTCGCCACGCTTCGGGCTCGGTGGCTCGCTGCGCTCGCCACACTATTCTATTCTCAACTCCACACCGACGTGGATAGTGGGGGTATGAAAAGGTCGTAGGACGCGTACCGCCGCCCCTCGCGGGCTCGCTGCGCTCGCCACGCTTCGGGTTCACGTTGATAGTGGGGGTGGTGCACTATGAAAAATGGCATTTGGGGGCATTTCACTACTTTAATACACATTTCAATGCATTCTGATGCATTTCAGTGCAAAATCGGGTGCCATCGCATGGCATCGGATGCCATCGTATGGCATCCGATGCGATCGCATACGATTTTTTAGCTAAAATGGCTCAAAAATCGGTAAAACATCGTATCGCATCGATGGCATACGATGTTATCCGATGTTTTACCGATTTTTCACCATTTTTGCTCAAAAATCGGTAAAACATCGTATCGCATCGTATGACATCGTATGCCACTACATATGGCATACGATGTTATCCGATGTTTTACCGATTTTTGACCATTTTTGCTCAAAAATCGGTAAAACATCGTATCGCATCGTATGACATCGTATGCCACTACATATGGCATACGATGTTATGCGATGGCATACGATTTTTGAGCTAAAATAGTCAAAAATCGGTAAAACATCGCATCGCATGCCATCGTATGCCACATGCGATGCGATGCGATTTTTAGCATACGATCTGCATACGATGCAGGTCGTGGGAGCCGTGATACTCCACAAGTACCAATCTTTTTTATTTTATGTAACCCTTTGGATATTATCTGTACTTTTGCATTAATAGTGCTCGTGTTATTGAATCTGCAAATCTAATGTATAGCATATACTGTAAAATGTACAAATGTCTTTAGTAAGAAACAATAACACACTTCACTAACTAACAACATACAGTAGTTCTCAAAATATTTAAAGCTAATTGGAGAGAAATTCCTCCCATTTCTCATCGCTGGCATTTATGTGTTCAATTCACACTACCTAGGCGACAAACTAGGACATCCAGATGAAAGCCGCACATTCCAGTGATAAATCAACAATCAATAATGTGATTGCTGCTAATCAACCTCACCATCTTCTAGAACAAAGATAGCTGCTTCCCACTGTTATTAGGGCATTTAAGATGTACATAAACTGTTTCCTGGCAGTATTTGTATGGGAGACTATACAGTATACAATAAAATAGTGTGCCCGAAGCATGGTGAGCGCAGTGAGCCATGCGAGGGGACGCGGTGTTACGTTTCAGTGTCCATGTCGACACGACATGTGGCGACAGGTGGTATTTCATGCCCTACCATTCACTAGGGTGTGGTGGGAGAACAAAATAGTGCCCGAAGCATGGCGAGTGTAGCGGTCCTACAATTTAGTGTTTATGTTGACTGTGTCGATATTCGGGTGGAAAAAAAACAAAACAAGCATGCCGACCTAATGACCCTGTTGACCTTACCCATGTCGACCTAATGACCTTGTCGACCTAACCTATGTCGATCTTTCTGCATGTAGACCGTAAGTCATGTCAACCTTAAGCCATGTCGACCTAGTGGCGTCGACGTAATGCTTGCCGACCTACTTGCTGGTGACCTAATGATCCATACCTGCAAGTATGCATATGAGTTGTAGCCAGCATCATAACTTGCAGGAGCTCAATCACTGGTCTGACTAGCTGACTGTTTTTAGTCTAGCTCCCTCCGCAGCACAATGAGTATTCTCATCTGATTTTTTTTTTACTTTTTTGATTCTCAACATTTTTTCTTTAAAAGGGGAAGAACACAGAGATGCTTATATTTACTTGAACTAAACTACTTTTGTTTTGGGTTTGCCCCAGTATTCCACTTAGTATATTAATAACACTGTTCGGATGGACAGGCTGTCCTACAGTGTGTATAGTGTAATAATGAGCACTGCAACTTTAGCATTTACTACTAAAGCTTTCAAGCCACATCTCCTGGAGTAAACCAGAGACATTTACTTCTATTTTCTTCAGGTGGCACCCTTGCACATTCTGTATTCTACTTGAACGTGTTAAGCCCTGATACATGTCATGATTATATAAAAAAATCTCTAAACTAGGTGGAAAAATAAATAAAAAATTCCAATATATTTCAAGTTTCATTATGTTTTTTTACCCATAAAAGTTACCTAAGCTATTTTTGTAGGCGTTTTAGCAGACATATTTCACTCCTGCCAATACTGAGTGGTTTTTGAGCTGCATGGCCCTGGAAAGTATTAAAGTATTTAGTTTAAGCCATTGAAATGCAATAAAATCATATTTTCTACATTCCCCAAAAAATGAGTCGCCTTTAGACTAGTGATGAACATGAGAATGAACACGAGAAAAGCTTCAGTTACTTTTCAGTATACTGTACAATGCAATATAAAGTGTGTCATGACAGCACACAAAGTAGTTTAGTCCAAGCCTTTTATGTTCCTATTGCCACTGCGCACAAAAATGCAGCGGCAATAGCTAAAGCGTATGTCTCTGAATCAGGCCCTTAGCTTGCATGGTACAGAACTTTAAGTAATCAGAAGAATCTCCTGACTGGACATCTCACAGTTTAAAAAAAAACTTATTTAACCCAAATGTAATGAAAATGTAAGGTAAGATAGATAGATAGATAGATAGATAGATAGATAGATAGATAGATAGATACAGGCACGTTGTGGTTTATTACCACACAAAGGGCCAGATACCCTAAGCTTCAAAAGTAATAAAATGGAGAGTGATAAACCGCTAGCCAATCAGCTCTTACCTGCCATGTCACAGACTGTGTTTGAAAAATAACAGGCAGGAGCTGATTGGCTGGTTGTTTATCACTCTCCATTTTATCACTTTTGAAGCTTAGTACATCTGGCCCAAGGTCTGTCATGTGACTGGGCTACACCATAAAAACCCTGTGAGATGTTATTCAGCTTGAAATGCAGGACACTGCATGTTACAGAACTATCAGTTGTCAGCTGACTGACACAGTGTAAGGTAAGCTTGTTACATAAATAGGATATGAAAATAATGTTAGCTGATAAAGACAGAAATAAACAGCCTTTATGTCACACAGCTTTGTTATATTCACTGTCATTTAACAGCTGTATCGACTCGTATGACTTCTAGCAGGGCCGGATTAACAATGGGCCTGATAGAGCTACAGCTCCAGGCCCACTCTCCAAATAGGCCCATTTTGTAGCTGAGGGCCAGGGCTTTCCAACGAGCCTGGCCCCGCGTCACTAGCCCCCCGGGAACCGGAGATACCGCCAGGCAAATCTGGAACATTTTACCCATAGGATAACATGGGACCCGGTAATTCCGAACCCCACCCGGTTCCAACGGGTGCCAGTTCCCCCTCCGGCATCACAGAAGCTCGAGAACCCAAATCGTTGGGCCTTCAATCTGGGTACTTGTTTCCTATATGGGCGCCCGCTAAGTTAATTGCGCACCATGCTATTCTCCGTAGAGAAATCGGATCGCATCGCATCGTACACATACACAATATTGAACGATGCGATGCGATGCGATGCGATCCGATTCGATTTCCCATAGGAAACAATGTTAAATGGCTCAATTTAGCCAAATTATCATTGGAACAATAGTAAATGGGCCAAAAACACCCCTGAACATTGAAATGTCCCCCCAAAAGTAGTTGACGCCACCCCGCCATGAACGTGAACCCGAAGCGTGGCGAGCGCAGCGAGCCCGCGAGGGGCGGCGGTACGCGTCCTCCGACCTTTTCATGCCCTACTATCCACGTCGGCGTGGAGTGAGAATAGAATAGTGTGGCGAGCGCAGCGAGCCACCGAGCCCGAATCGTGGCGAGCGCAGCGAGCCCCGCGAGGGGACGCGGATACCTTCACAGGTAAACGCGTCCCTTCGCGGGCTTCCCAGGTGTCCGCGTCGCCATGGACACCTGGGAAGCCCGCGAGGGGACGCGTATAACTGTGAAGGTATCCGCGTCCCCTCGCGGGGCTCGCTGCGCTCGCCACGCTTCGGGCTCGGTGGCTCGCTGCGCTCGCCACACTATTCTATTCTCACTCCACGCCCTAGTGGATAGTAGGGCATGAAAAGGTCGGAGGACGCGTACTGCCGCCCCTCGCGGGCTCGCTGCGCTCGCCACGCTTCGGGTTCACGTTGATGGCGGGGTGGCGTCAACTACTTTTGGGGAGACATTTCAATGTTCAGGGGTGTTTTTGGCCCATTTACTATTGTTCCTATGAGAATTTGGCTAAATTGAGCCATTTCACATTGTTTCCTATGGGAAATCGAATCGGATCGCATCGCATCACATCGCATCGTTCAATATCGTGTATGTGTACGATGCGATGCGATCCGATTTCATTACGGTGCCGTACGTAGAAAACCTGGGCGCCCAGATAGGAAACAAGTACCTCAATCTGATACCAGGCTGGTCCATATGGGTTCATTGGTTCTAGAGATATTGAGGGTAAATCGGTGTTTTCATTTCTGAAATGTAATTTCATGGCTGTTCATGTTGTTTGAGGACAGATTTCTCTGGTGCCAAACAGCCCAGTTTCGGCTTTCAGTATTTTTTTATGACTGGAGTGCTGCCTCATACCGCGAGTATCTTAGGACATCGGTGACCTGTGGGTGCACCTTTGGAGGGCACCCGCCAATATATCTCCCTGCATTTTTCCTATGCCAGCCCCCTGCCTTTTCCAGGCATATATAATTAGTTTAAAGTATTTACACAAATAGAGACACACCCATGAGCAGACCACCCAACCAAGACACTGGTCACGCCCCCACATTATTAGGTGCTGGGCACAACCCCTATTATTGCGCATAATAGGCCCTTGATCATTTTGAGCTCCAGGCCCATTTAGACCTTAATCTGGCACTGACTTCTAGCAGTTTAAAGTATGCTTATTTGATCAAAATGTTATGAGAAGTACGTGAGATGGATAGAGAAAACTATATGTATAGATACATTGTATAGATTGAATGCATGCAGGCTATGATTTTGCACCTTTGTACAGAAACAGATTTTTGGATGGAAAATATAGTTACAACCTTAATCTGTTGATACAACATCTTACCATGCAAGGTAAGCTTGCTTTAGATAGATAGATAGATAGATAGATAGATAGATAGATAGATAGGAGAATAAGAGTAAAATATATTTTAGACATGATAGATAGATAGATAGATAGATAGATAGATAGATAGATACTGCAGATAGATATATAGATACTGCAGATAGATAGATAGATAGATAGATAGATAGATAGATAGATAGATAGATAGATAGACCCACACTATATAAATAACAGGTAATAAATAATAATAAATAAATAGATAGATACTGTACATCGATTGGTAAAATGCAGACAGGCTGATGATATTTATCTCCTCATTGAGTTTATTATGATTGACTTGCAACATGATCTGACTTTGTGATGTCACTTGGCATAATTAACAAGTCATCAAAAGGTATAGAATGGATACTTATAACCTGAAATGGCTAATTTCACTGTGAGCTTATCATCAATATTTGTGGCTATGTCCCCAAAGACACCCATTTTCAAGGGCTAGCCGCAAACCCCTAATCATCAGAACAGGGCCAAATTGGCTGAAAAGGGAATGAAGATGAACCAGGCCCATAGTTCCAGCAGGGTTCCATAGGAACACTCAGCTGGAAATAGCCCCTGTGCATGGCGTTCATAATGACCATGCATGCGCAGAAGCCGTAGAAGCCTCATAGCACATCACAGGGACAGGGTCTTTTTCTAAAGGTGGGCATACTTCGAGCCGATTTGGACCGATTTTGGCCGATTGCGATCAATCGGCCCGATAAATCGGACCAAATCGGTTCTTCATGATATGGGGTCGGGTCCGATGCTCGGTCCCGTGCGTATCGGACCCGGCCCCAGGGGTCGGACCGGCGGGACATACAATGTTTAATAAATCAGTCGGAGCTGGACAGTCAGTCTCTCTCCACTGTCCAGCGCCATAGCGGTGAGGAGCAGTGGGGGCGGGCGGCTTGGGAGGAAGCAGCGGGGCGCAGCAGCGCGTTACATGATCAGTGCTGGGGTGGGCGGCGGTGACAGTCTCCACTGTCTACTATAGCGCTGTAGCGGGCAGGCAGCGGAGGCTATTACATCTTTAAAATAATGTGTCAAATGACTCTCCGGCATTTGATTGGCTGAGATAGAGCACTCTCAGCCAATCAGCGGCCGCGGAGGGAGGCCACTGATTGGCTGATAGTGCTCTATCTCAGCCAATCATTAGCTGGGCAGTCATCATTTGACACGTTATTTTAAAGTTGTAATTGCCGCGGCTGCCTGCCCGCTACAGCGCTATAGTAGACAGTGGAGACTGTCACCGCCGCCCACCCCAGCACTGATCATGTAACGCGCTGCTGCGCCCCGCTGCTTCCTCCCCAGCCGCCCGCCCCCACTGCTCCTCACCGCCCTGCAGCTCCCTGTTATTTTTTTTACATGTGATAAATCGCATGCAATTTATCACATGTAAAAAATGGCCCATCAAAGTCCTAATTGTATGTGAGCCTCCCGGGGAGCTGCCGGGCGGCTCGGAGGAGAATTGGGTCCGACTTGTCCTTAGGACAAGTTGGCTCTATGTATGGGGGCCTTAAGCCTTTTACCCTGTACGTGCGGAATTATACATTCAGTAGTGATCGCATTATGCAGTGTGATCTCGGCATGATATTAGCACACATGATTGTGATAATTTTTAAATGGGTCCCAGAGAGATAGAGAGCGAAAGAGAGAGAGAAAGGGAGAGCAAAAAATAGAGAAAGAGAATGAGAAAGAGAGAATGAGAGATAAAGAGTGAGAGAAAGAAAGAGAGTAAAAAGTAATAACATAGAAAGAAAGATAGAAAGATTAAAAAGCAATAAAAAAAGGAAAGAAAGAAAGAAAAAGAAAGAGTAAAAAGCAACACAAACAGAAGGAAAGAGAAAGTAAAAAGCAATAAAACCAGAATGAAAGAAAGAAAAAAAATCAATAAAAACAGAAGGAAAAAAAATAAAGAAAGAAAGCAAACAAATGTAAAAAGCAATAATAACAGAACTAAAAAATAAAGAAAGCAAGGGAATTAAAGAAAGAAAAATGCAAAAGAAAAAAGGAAAGAAAAACAAAAGAAAGAAAATGAAAGACAGAAAGGTACCTATTTATCGATCAATATTTGTGGCTATGTACCCAGAAAAACCCGTTTTCTGGGGCTTGCGACAAATATTAAGTATCCTCAGAATGTAAGAAGGGTTCTAGAGCAGGTATCTCTGATACCTGCTGAGATCACTCCATTGCTGCTGGCAGCCACATGCTGCCAGCTTTACCTATAATATTTACAAATATTGGCCCCCACTGCTACTACAATCTAACATTAGTCTGTTGTAGCCTATAGACTACAGATTGCAGAATGCAGTTCCAGCAGGGTTCACCAGGAACCCTTTGCCAGAAATGGCCCCTGTACATGGTAGTCAGATGATTGCGCATGAGAAGAAGCCGTATGGGTCCCCACTGCACATCGCAGGGACTAGCTCATTTTGGAACCTTTGTTCTTGTGGGTGCCGGTTTATACATTCACCTGATTGTACAATGCGATCTGGAAGCGATATGAGAGCCCAGGATTGCATTGCATATGATATCATTCTTAAATGAGTTAGTTAGAAAGAAAGAAAGAAAGAAAGAAAGAAAGAAAGAAAGAAAGAAAGAAAGAAAAATGCACAAGAAAAAGTGAAAGAAATAGAAAGAAAATAAAGCAAAAGGAAACAAAACCAAAAAAATAAAGGAATGAAAGGAAAAAGAAAACAAGAAATACCGAAAGAAAGAATAAAAAGGAAAAAAGAAAGAAAAACAGAAAGAAAACAATAAACAAAGAGAAAGAAATAAAGAGAAAGAAATAGAGAAACTCTGGTTTCTATACTAGATTTATTTTTTTAGTGACTTTATATTTTTATTTGTGGTTTAAGGTTATGTACTCAAGGTGCACTTTCTAACCACTGCCATATTCTCCTCTTTCCTCTTTAATCTAAGGGCATATTCAGTTAACCGCAGGCCTTACGATTGGCAACAAACTTGTTGCAGTGCCCAGAGCTATTCAATTGCTATAGGTTTCTGTTTGCAACCTCCTGGGGTTCAAACAGGGCTTGGCCTTATGGCAGCCAGCATGTCAACCCATAACTTTGGGAACTTAACCCAATACTTTTGGGTTCATCCGCATAAACTGCAGTAAGCCTAGGGCTAAGTGAATATGCCCACAGAATCCTTTGCGCCATGAATATATGTTATTCAGGTGTTTGTATCTTGTTTATTACATGTACAGCACTTTTCTAAAATATGTCAGCTAAGTAAATAGCTTACACATAGGTAGATTAGAAGACAGGGCTCCAAACCTGGAATCTTACCTAGGACCCCATGGTATCTCAATTCTAAAAGCTGGGTACACACTAAAAAAATATGACTCTGGACTGTCCTTTTTTCCCCACATTCAATCTGTCTCCAAATCATGTTACATGCATCTAAAAAACATATCCAAAATACGACCCTATCTCACACAAGACACTACTAAATCTCTTATCCATGCACTCATTATATCCCGCATTGATTATTGCAATAGTCTCCTAACTGGTCTTCCCAAGAACAGACTCTCTCCACTGCAATCCATTTTAAAAACTGCTGCTAGGCTGATCTTCCTTGTAAGACACTCATCGTCTGCTGCTACGCTCTGCCAGTCCCTCCATTGTTTGCCTGTATCTTACCGTATTCAATATAAAACCCTTCTGCTAGCATATAAAACTATTAACCCTACTGAAACAGCTTATATCTCTTTATTTATCTCAAAATATCTCCCATCTCGACCACTCTGCTCTGCACCAGATCTGGGTCTCCCATTCATTATTACAGGACTTTCATCGGGCTGCTCCCACCCAATGGAATGCCCTTCCACGCACAATAAGACTCTCCACTAGCCTCTAAACTTTCAAGCGTTCTCTGAAAACTCACCTCTTCAGGCAAGCCTATCATGTTTAAGTACCACACACATAACCCTCTGAGACACCTATGTATTATATAGCTTCCCTTCTGACTTGTTACTTGGTGGGACTGCTATGCTGTTACTGGTGCCTGTCCTTGTGTTTCCCTCCTATATCCCTATAGATTGTAAGCTTGCAGCAGGGCCCTCCTACCTCTAAGTCTGTCTGTTGTTACCCAGTTTGTTTTATCACTGTTTACTATTGTAAAGCTCAACGGAATCTGCTGCGCTATATAAGAAACTGAAAATAAATCAAAATAAATAATAATAAATAAGATAATCTTTCCAATATGACTGGTTGGAATGAAAATCTGGTCATTTCTGGGAGCAAATGACAATTGACTGTTTGCTCACAAACATGGAAAACAGTCAAAAATGGTCATTTGGAAACTTGGCTGTTTTTGTCCATTTTCCAGCTTTTGGGACCAAATGATTGACTGTAATTTGCTCCCAGACATTTCCAGATTTTCATTTCAACTAGCCGAATTTGGAAGACAATCTTATAGTGTGGTTTAACAAACCTCACTTCTGAAAGCCCTGAAATACTCCCAGAGGGGGGGGGGGGGGTGTATATATATATATATATATATATATATATATATATATATATATATATATAGATAGATAGATAGATAGATAGATAGACAGACAGACAGAAAAAACATTGGAGTTCCTGCCTCATTAGCTGTACATGCTACCATACCTCCTGAAAGGATGAATTGCTTAGATTTCCCAGACCATTCTCCTAAAACAGATTATAAACTAACTTATAAATAGTTAAATATGTTCTCTGAATGAGCCCTAGCAGAAGCCAGTCTGTTAAGTTGGTTACCTAGAAATCAAAATGCTCTTTCTGACAGAAGCACAGAATGTGGCAGGGTCCCAAAGGAGACATCATGTAAACTCAGGTTGCTGCAGCTACACGCTTCAATATGCCGTTCTCTGTACGCCAACTGACCCGTAAACAGCAATGAAGTGTAAGGGTTGCAATTCGTCTCACCTAGTCTTTCAAGTCAAAGCTTGATAAGAAAAAGATACAGCCTTAAACCCAATATCCACTCTCATTGTTTATATAATTTTAAGTAAAAAAAAAAAAAAAAAAGGTCAGAGGAAGTAAGCTGAATGTCTTCTCTTTCTTCCAGCCTCCGAAATGAATCACAGCTGAAGCACCGTCTGTAACCTTATTTTCTATTCATAGTTTTCATTTTAAGCAACCCTCTTTTATTTGATTTTGGAATAAAGTTGTCTGACAACCAAAGGAAACACTGGTAGATTTAATGCAGTCAGGCATGTAAAACATACTGGAGCAAATATTGAAATCTTTATTTATCTACGGGATTTTCTCTCCTATTTCCATATGTTTTTGTTTTACCACATGAATGCTTTTATAAATGGAAAAAAAAAAAAAGTACATTGTTCTGGGTCATTGATAACTCCTGCAGTAATAGAACTTAGCTAGATAAGATCAGGGACAGGCGTGCAGGTTTCATGTTTAATGTATTCCACTGCAAGCAAAGGAAGTGTGAGTGTGCAAAGTAAGCACATTTGCTCATGATCTTCTTGAGGGGCATCTCTGAAGACAAGAAAAAAAAAAAGAAAGAAAAAAGAAATGAAAGAATAAAATAAAATACGTCTTGTGTCCCTTCTGCCATTTTTCAAGCATGGGTAAAAATTGCAAATATAGTTGCCTCCGCTGAGCTGATAATAGCAAGGGGAATGTTGTAGAATTATGACAATAGCCTGGGATGCTAAGTCTTCTGAAGACAAAATTATTATCATTTTCTATGCTGTAGTCACCTTGAGAAACAAGCAAGTGCCTGCAAACAGCAAGTAAGAACTAATTATCTATGGCAAGGCTCTCGGCAACTACTGAGCTCAAATATTGAAGAAGACAGCCGGTTGGATCCTCAGAAATATTACAGACCCATTATAATTTCAAAAAGATTAAGTTGCTTTTTTTTTCTATTCTGGATATTATCTCTGGGTAACCATGGATAGATATGTCTCTGTTATCAAACGACTAAACAACGCCGTCGGAAAATTCAATTTTTCAACTGAAGTTAGAAATATAGCAAATTAAAAATGGCATCGCCCTGGTTACATTGACAACAGATGGAGCAATTTGCATAGACGGCATCTGACACAGCATTATTTCAGCCACTCATCAGCTGGACCACTGATGGATACCAACATCAGAGATATGCAGACGGAGATGGTCCGAAACATCAATTAAGCTTAAAACATTACTGATATTGTCTATACAAACCAACCACACTCTATAATTTTCTTGGTTGCAGTAGTGAAGTCAAATCTGATTGGTTGCTCTGGGTAACATCACTTATTTTTATTTATAAAAGCTTTAGTACATTTACCCCTATGTTTAAGTCAATTACATTTACCCACAGATATTAACAAACCTCTAAATTAGGACATCCCATGTCCCTTGTTTTTGGATGCCTAAATCCTGGAGAATGGTTTTCATCAATAGTAATAAGCTATGACCCTTAAAATATTACCCTGGTGCCCCTCTTGAACAGTAGATACAGAATGGAAGGTTGATGGCACTCTGAGGATTTTTCAAAACTGTAGTGTATTCAAAAAATAGCAGAACAACGTTTCTTCACCAATAAAAGGACTATTTACCCTGAAATGGACTGAGCCTAATCATTGGGAACATCCTCAAACACAAGAACACTAATTTCAGAAATGTGTATTTTGATTTGATTTTACTATGTTGTATTGGGAGGTACAGTTTCTATACTAGGTAGCGCACCCCAATCACCCCCCCCCCCACCTTCTTGATTACTATACCGTTCCTCACTAACAGGAGGAATTTTGGTGGTGCTGCACATACAACCCAGCGCAACTCAGAGTCAAACCCTTTCATATATATATATATATATATATATATATATATATTATATCATATCTTAGTGATAATTGTTAACAATTTACAGTAAAGAATTTGTACTGATTAAGGAGTCCAAACCTGTGTGTTAAATTGGAGATGAGGAGGTTAAAACGCATGTACACAGAAAAAAAATAATGAAGAGGAAAAAAATAACAATAAAAATAATAATAATAATAATATATATATATATATATATATATATATATATACATACACACATATCAATTGCAAAGAGCAATTGTAATGGTGGGCTGTTGGTATACATCTGGAATACTAAACAAGAGGCCATAAAGTAAGACAACTAAATGGAAATCTCTAGCAGCTGCTGATCACAAGAAATGGCTTTACTGACTTGGTGATTAATCAGACTTTGGAATTTACATCCAGACTCTGAAATCGGTCACAGAATGTAAAGTGAAACTGAATCACTTAATTGAAGAAAGATAAATATACAGTTCTACAAATCCCATAATTATGTAACTTTTCTATTAAACTCCAATGTTGCTATTTCTAGGAAATGTATACAAAGGTTCGGGTATCCCTGGACAACTGCATGTTTCACAGAGCCTGTTAGAGAAATTATCCCAACCTCTGCCAGGGCACACACTTGAGTACGACACGCTTTAATTCCAATTCACAATTTATATTTATTTTCTGAATTAAATAGATTGAAAAATAAAAACGTTAATGTTATACGTGGAGAGGTTTGAACACCCTTCCAGTTGATTTATTAATATTTATTTTTCTTACGCATCAAAACTTGATGAACTTGTTAGGCTTTAAATTACGCCAGGTGAAACCATTCTGGAGTTAAATAAATATCCTGACCTTGTTGACCTATCAGGATGTTGTTCCTACTCCCGACAACTTTGGGCTACTCTAAGCAGAAGACTGATGTCTTGGGAATGAACATAATTCACTGTTACAAAGCAGGGGAACACTGATGAAGATATCTAGAAAAATAGCCAATAACCCAATAAACTGGTTAGGCATACAAAGCAAAACCCATATATCAAGCAAACGCCTGTTCAAAGGTTTGGCTAATGCTGAAGTAATAATCCACAGTACAATAATAACCTGCATGAACCACATTACAAAAAATCTGGCTGCTGTGCCCAAAACAATGTTTAGATTGCTTACAAAACAAAAATAATCTTTGAGGCACTTTAAAGATTTAGAGACAGGTGATGTATCTGAAGAAAAGAACACCTTGCACTACGCTAAGCAGTAAGGTCATCTGTTATGCTCTGGAGAGCATAACGGTGGGACGAAAAATGGATTCAACTACAGTAAATATCAGAAAACTATAGGAGCAGATGTCCCAGAGGCAGTGTAGCCGTTGAAGCTGATTAAAAGTTGGAAAGTTCAGCAAAGCAACAATCTAAAACCCATACCTCAAAATCAACTATGAAGTATTTAGAGAAATGTAAGATTAAGCTTTTGGAACAACCTTCATTGTCCCTAGATTAATATTATTGAAGGTCTCAATAATCTTAAAAGTGCAGAATATTTATATTCTAATAGAGTCTTACAGGAAACACTAAGAACACATTTCTAAAGTGAGAAAAGACAGACAGCTGGCTTCAAGAAACGTATTTCAAGCCTTGATGTCTACCAGAAGAGCCACTGATTGCTGAGTGACAGGCAGGGGCGGATATAGAGGAGAGGGCTAGTATGCCACCTCCGTGCAGGCTTCCCTACCCCCTTCTCGGCATGTGCTAGGCTCCAGGTGCATGTGCTACTGGATATTCCTTGAGATGTCTTTTGTGTACATTAAGAGATATCTGGAAATATGGCACTTGCACCATGTTCCTATAAGCAACGCCAGCAGAGGGAGGAGTATTGTGAATGGATGCAGGGTGTGCAGTGTGGGCTCCCCGAAACCAGTCATGCAAATAGGCACTATAAATAAGTGTGCAGGAATATGTCATGTCTGTGCAGAGATGGTATGCGGACGTTAGGCCAACAGTCAACAGTTCAACAGCTATTGGTTGACAAGCAATAGGTTGACACATGAAAAAGGTTGACATGGTCTAGATCGTCATTAACAAAAGGTCAACACAAGCAAAATGTCAACATGACAATGGCGATGCCGAAAACAGTCCACGTGAGTTTGTTCATACCGTCGTTTACCATTCCATTGGGCATATAGGGAGAATATGCAGGGACACTCATGCAGTGTCCATGTTACCATAGACACCAAGAACACGATAAAAAGCTCATCGACCATTTTATTTCTCAACCATATACACGTTGACCTCTTCCATGGGTCGACCTAATCCCGTTGACCAATAGTGGCTGACCAAATGACTGTCAACCTAGACATTGTCAACCTAATAACACAATTAGACTGTGATGTTCTGCCCGAAAAAATTATGAATTTATGCGATAACACATTGTAGATGAGCCCCACTACTGCTTTGCTGATTGTAGCAGTGAGCTGTAGCAGATTCATGATGCAAATGTAATGCAGCATACCGTGAGCATCAGTTTCGGGTCCTGTTGAAGTGAATGGGAGGCCAAAGCATGTCTATGGCATAGCAGGAGCATGCGACTACATGTGCCCTATCTGCAAGGCATACACATCGTAGCATGGATATAGGAGGACACATCTGTAGAATCCGTATCTGTTTTTGCAAAAAAAAAATGGCAGGCAAAATAATATCCCCAAACAGTGTCGGCTTGGTGCTCAGTGATTAATCCTGGGCGGGTCATTCACCCATTGTAAATTACTATGGCTAATTGAATATCCACTATAGTTTCCTATCCTATCAATTAATACATTAAAATATTAAATAAAAACTTGTGCCAATAGCTGTTTACCTAACAGTAAAATACACATTTAACGTCTCTGTACCAATATGCTTACAATAGTATTTTCTCATGATCCGATATGCATAAATATGGACAAAAGCATGAGCACTGCAGGTGGGGCAGATGTAACATGTGCAGAGAGAGCTATTTAGTTCCTGTGCAGAGTAAATACTGGCTGCTTTATTTTTACACTGCAATTTAGATATAAGCTTGAAGTACAACCCCCACCTAAATCTAACTCTCTCTGCACATGTTACATCTGCCCCACCTGCAGTGCACATGGTTTTGTCCATTAGAGCGAGAACTTGCTTTTGCAAGTGAACCAGAATCAGGCCCTTCGTGTCTGTTAGCAGCGTGAAAAGATAACACTCGTTTGTATGTTACTGAGTTATTTAGTAATATTATATTTTATGTAAATTAGTACCATAGCAACCAATAAGACAGGAGTGTCAGTCTGTCTAAAGGAGGTTAGTAAATACTATTTTCATTATACACCATAAAATGTTTAGTTAATGCAGAACTACCTTGACATATAAAAACATGAATATTAGTAATGTGCTATACGATTGCCAGAACAATTTATATAATTTACCATAGCAGGTAGCAGACATGAATTCGTAGCCAACGTTTATCTTGTTTTAATACAATCATCATCATAATAATAATAATATTAATAATAATAATAATGATAATAATAATAATAATAATAATAATAAAAATAATAATAAAAACATATAAATATATGCAACAAGAGTAAGTCCTGTTTACAAAAGTACTGAACAGATCATTTTCTTCCTATAATATCGTGTTACACGCAGCTTTAATTGCTAAAAATAACCAAAAAAACAAGGCTAATTAAAAATCTCATCATCTGTTCCTCTTTTTATTATTATTTTGCCGTACAAAGCTCACCTCACTCTTCATTGCAGAGCATGTTTTCCATTTTTTAATATGAAACCGGTTCCTGCTATTCTTTTTCTGACACGGTTTTAATTCGGGAGTGTTTTGAGGTCCCACAAAATCCTTGGGGGGTTTCATAAATTGGTTTCCTGGGACTTGTTTTCCTACACAGTGGTGCCCTAATTTACACTTCATAATTTGCAGCACCGCATGTGAGGCATCTTGATCAGCCCGAACAAGCAAATCCGAACCATAATTAATTTCCAAGGCAGCGGGGACCTGGTTATGAAGTTTGCAAGGAGGAACAACAGAGGAAGGAGAACTTAAGTGACAGCAGGTTAATGCAGCTGTACTTTTCCTGCCTCTCTTACCTTGACAAATAGAAAAACAATTAGTGTACTGTATGTTGTGCTTTTTTAAAGAATTTACTGTTCAGCCTAATATTGAATATTATAAGCGCAAGTTCAGGTAAGGGTGCTTTTACTGAGGCAGACTGCAGCTGTTTTACGGTTCCTGTCACTACATGCTGTACAGAGGGCAGAATGCATACAGAACTCTAATACATTTTAGGGGGATTACAGTTGTCTGACATCCCTTAATGCTGTCTGTTATACTCTATACTACAGCTGGTCCAGCAATGCTTCTGGCCAGCGGAAGAAGCTAATGTCATGTATACATTGCCTCATATGTATGCTGTAGCTAATTATCAGGCCAGTTGTTCTTACATTGTAAAATATATATGTATGTTTGCTTTTCGTGTGCCTATGCATGATACCAATGTAAATGTAAACATGAACAGGTCAGGAAGAGGAACTAGACAAGAGCCTATTGCAGGACATCAATAAAATGACATTAAAAGGAGAGGTGATAATCATGGGAGACTTTAATCTACCCGATGTAAACTGGGAGCTGCCTGTTGCAAGTTCCACCAGAAGTAGGGACATGCTGAATTCCTTGCAAGGAGCATCCCTCCAGCAATTGGTGAGGGAGCCCACTCGTAAGGACGCAATATTAGACTTAATATTTACAAATGGTGACAGAATATCTGACATCAATGTATGGTTCAAAATAAAGACAGAGACTGACTCATCGCACACAAAAACAAAGGTGTTAGATTTTAGGAAGGCTGATTTTGTAGAGATGGGAAACTCTGTAAGGGATTCTTTGGCAGAGTGGAAGAACTTGGAAGGAGTGCAGGATAAGTGGGAAAAATTAAAAAGTGCAATTCTGGTGGGAGTACTCCTTACTTAGTCAGCTGCCAGGGAGTGATCTCCGTTACCTCAGAAGTAAATTGCCAGTTGTTCACAGCACCAATGTCTCATATGTCGGGAGACACGGCAAGGCAGTTGGTGGTAGGGAAAGCTGGACACACAGGGAGTCCGGGCATGCAGTGTTGTAGCTAGGTGCTGTGTCCGGGAGACGTGCATGGTGCCAGTGGTGCTATTTTAAATTCACATCTCCCGCTGGACCACGCGGTCCAGCAGCCACCAGTTGATTGGCTGCTGGACCGCAAGCGCCTATTGGCTAGCAGTCCATCGGGAGACGTGAATTTTAAATTGCAGCACAGTGGACACAGCGGGGAGCCAGGACGGAGCGGGCGAGCTGGTGGAGCCGGCACGGCTCCGGGGCCATGGTATCTTCCTGCGCCCGGAGCTGGTGCTCCACCGGCACCACCCTCGCTACGCCTCTGACCGTAATGCCCATTACATACTGTATAACACCTTAATTCCCATTACACATATGACACATAAGTGCCACTCACTGTACCTACATGCTCATTGCTAGGAACTTCATGCTCGATGCCAGGAGATTCATGCTGGATGCCAAGGGGGACAGAAATAGCTCGTTGCCAAGGGGGACTGAAATTTCTTGTTGCCAAGGGGGACAAAAATTGCTCATTGCCAAGGGAGACTAATATTGCTCGTTGCCGGGGGGGGGGGGGGGGCTAAAATTGCTCACTGTTGCAGGCACTGTATGCACTGAGAGATAAAGAGAGATTAGGGGCTGAGAGATGGAGGGGAGTGAGAGAGAGGTTTGAGGAAAAGGGTTTCCTGATGGCGGTTTTGTGAATAAAACCGAAACGTAGAAATTCAGCACTTGTACGCAGTGTCATTTCTTCACTAAAAATCCCGAGAGTGCCGCACATAATTGCACATATATATATATATATATAAATATATATTTATATATATATATATATATATATAACAAAGGAGAAGAGAGCGCACCATACTGTATATGCTTACATACATCAGGGTTTTAACATATCAGCTTGCCAGCCTGAAATCTAGGAATGACATGGCAGTCCAAACAGGGCAGATGGAATAGATAGCGTCTTTCAATGTACCAGCGTCTCACAGCATAGAACAGCCGAACAAGCCGCCGCCTCAAGTCAAACAGAACCGGATGATGGATGACGTCACCACGTCCTCTCAACTCGGGCCACGTCCAACACGTTTCGTCACAGTGTCAGGACTTTGTCAGGTGGTATAAATCTAATGCTGCAAGCTAATGTTGTGTGACACTGTGGTAATGTTGGTGGCAACTGGAGGACACCCAATGGAGCTACAATCGGGACATGGTCTCACATACATACACACACACACACCATTTATACTGCCCCCCCCCCCACTATACACTGTCCCAGTACACTGCAGCCCATTCTCTTCTGGCCCTGCTAGAGTCCATCATTTTGACAGGCTTTTAACTAGTTCTATATAAAGCACTACATAACATGTAATATCATTAATAACAATTATTGCATTACATTATGTTGTATGTTACTGTGCGTGCCTATGGCTTGGATTATGTATGATTACATTGTTTGTTCATGTGCAGGTAGCATCATTCCTATACTAATGTTTCTATATCAGGTTTCCCTTTCTGCCCACTGTACAGCACACTATATAGATGTTTCTGCTGTATTATTCACTGGTCACAAGTATTTCTGAAGGTCACAGTTATCCGGTAGTACTAGCATGTATAACATCTGAAAGGCTATAATTCCCTAATACAATACAGGTGTAGTACACTTAATAAAGGCAACACGTCACATGGCTTTTACAGTACTGTACGTCAAAAATAAAACAGTTACATATACAGGAAAATGAGAAATAAGGTGAGCTTAAGGACGGCTTTTATGCATGGGGTATGGGTCAACAGAATTGCATGGGGGTTTCACATATATGGCCCGGATGTCGACATAGTGGACATGGACACCGTATTGGTGCACTATGTCAGCTCGCCATGCTTCGGGCACGGTGCCTCGATGCGCTTGGTACACTATTTTATTCTCCCTCCACACCCTAGTGGATGTAGGGCAAGAAATACCGCCTGTCGGTCAAAAAAAAATTGAATTGCCAATGTCAGCATTTTGACCCTGTCGACATTCCCATTCCTCAACATTGTGCGTTTCTGACTAACTTCTAATCAATTTTGACTATATAATCTCAAAATTGAATTTACTAACGTTCAAGTTTTTAGAAGTAGAGATGTTGCCCACTGCATTGAATCAGATTATTTGTATCATTTATCTAGCACCTTCTAGAACAGTGATGGCTAACCTTGACACTCCAGCTGTTGTTGGACTACACATCCCAGCATGCTCTGCATCAGATTTAGCATGCCCAAATAGCAAAACCGAAGCAATGCATGCTGGGATACGTAGTTCAACAACAGCTGGAGTGTCAAGGTTAGACATCAAGGTTCTAGAAGATACTAGATCGCTGTAATTTGATTGGTTGCTATAGTTAAAGGTGACCATACACTGCTCTGACTTCACGGAGCAGTGTATGACCATTCGATCCCCCATGCGGTCTTTTCACATGCAATGTATCACATGCGACCCCCATTCACAGCTCCCGGGAGGGGACCGAATCCAGAGATCAGATGAAAAAAGGGCCAAATCGGACCTGTGTGTGGGAGCCTTAACATCTCTACTTCTAAAAACCCACTCTTTAGATCAGGGGTGGGGAACCTTTTTTGTGCCAAGGGCCGTTTGTATGGGGAAAAAATCCTCCGGGGGCCATATGTATAATTTTACAAATTGTCCTGTTCTAGCCGTCCCACGCTCCGGTGACTGCCACTGAATAGGACTGACAGTCTCTGGCTGCTGTTGATTAAGAGGAATCTCGCGAGAACTACCGACCTATCGCGAGAATTCCCCTGTACTTGACTCCCGGCAAAGCCGCTGGGTGAGTGGGAGGGCCACTCAGACCAGCTACGGGGGCTGCATACGGCCCCCGGGCCTGAGGTTCCCCACCCCTGCTTTAGATCATATACCCCCAGGTATACTGTATATCCGGCAGTGTTGAAGATTTCTGTAAGTTTTATGGCCTTTATAAAAGCACTTGGCTTTTATCTTATGCCTAGATATGGCCACAGAGCTGTGTCATTTGTAAGATTCTTATAACTTGTACTACAGGGTATTTCTTGTCACATTCATATTCTAATATAGGTGATTTGTTCAGTGTAATGTTTCCATAAATTAGCATTTTCAGAGTTATCCATTGCACAGATGTTGTTCTAATACACACACTTTCTATTTAGAATATAGATAGGCGTGTAGGGATATATTAACGGATGGCTAAAAGTGAGTGTTGCTGTTTTTTTAATTAGAAAATTGGTGAAATGTTGAAAAAATAAATAAATGAGTTTCTTAAAAATAGATGTAAAAAACATTATTACACCACAGCTAATTTGTTAATTTATGCAGTGTTCTTTATTGGTTCAGAACGAGTCCCCCAGAACACATTACTTTTGTGTATACTGCTGTACATGTAATGTTCTTAAAGAGAATTGGGATATTTTATTTAAAATGCTATTACACATAAATATCTATTGGAAAAAGAGGATTGGTTCGTTGCCCATTCCTTGAAAAGTATAACAGATGATTACATGTACTGATATGTAGCATAAACTACAGTAAAACATACAGTACTGTACATACCTCCTCCATCAATCTGCTGCACGGTTCCTACAAGGTCTCCATTGCTACACATCCCAATTGGGAAGGAATGAGCTATTTTTTATGCTAAATACATTTTTACTAAAAAGACTATCAGCGATATCTTATGAAAAAAAAGTTCTCTATTTTTCAGTTTTTAAAGTTCTTGATACTATTTTTTATATATATTGTTACAATTGTACCCCTTTCTTTTTGGCCTCCATCCCTATTTTAATCATCTTTATATATGAATAAATGTTAAAAAAATTATATCTACGTAGGGTAAATTAGTAAATTAGTTGAAAAACAAGAGGTCGCACTTCAGTGTGACATCAATCCCCATAAACCTTGAGAGGAAGCCATCTGTCCACATGTTGAATTAAATTGGGTACGTACACCTTCTTGTTCTGTTACAGAATGCAATGATGCAATCGTGCCATCAAGTCCACCCGTGTGCCAGCCACGCCCCCTATGCACCATATGGCGGTGAAGAGAGTATTTAAGTTGGTGAGTATACATCCCCTATCTTATGCCTAGATATGGCCACAGAGCTCTGTAATTTGTAAGATTCTTATAACTTGTACTACAGGGTATTTCAATGGCCATTTTGGGAAGGACAACTTTATTAGTGGCAAATGTGACAGATCCCCTATGGTTTCCGGAGGCAGAGTGGGAACCCCTAACAATGAGCAGGTAATTGATTAAGCATTACTCTGTTGACTAGTGTATAGGGACAGAGGGCCAGATCAGGACTGAAAGGTAAGCAGGAGCTATGCGTGTATCACGCATAGCTCCTGCTTACCTTTCAGTGCATTGCCTTTGCCTTCTGTGATACTCATAAATTGACCAAAAATTCATTTTTAATAAACTATGAACTAATTTGAATTGTAGAAATGAAGGCATGATGAATAAACCCCTAAATTACTGGAGTCAATTTTGTGTGTGAAACATAGGAGGTTTTGATTATGATATTCTCATAATTAGGCCCTGACCACTTCACAAGGAAAAAATGTGGGATAGTTCTACTGTGCACATACAAAATGACTGCCACTGAGACTATCAGAGAGTAACTAAATCAAGCTGAAAACGACCAACTGAGCTTTTTACCTTACATTATAAATCTTCCTTTTTTAAATAATTGAATGAACTAGTACTGCAATTACTGTATATTCTTTATTCCAGGATGTTTTTCTTTTGGTAACACCATCCTAACACAGTACAGTTACCAGCCATCCTGGATTATTCCGGACAGGATGTTAATGTTTCGAAGAACGGTGTAGGATGCTGTTCCCACTGTGCCCCCAAAATGCCATAGTACGCCAATCATGCTGCGGCTGAAATGGGCCTACGGGTGATGTTGTAACACCTGTTCTGCACATACTAACAGTTCACGTTTTAAGGATATTCATGGCTGAGCATAAATAGTTAAATCAAATGTATTTCTTAATTAAAGCACCTGCGTCCAAGCATGGTTATCCTTAAAACATCATGGATTGTTAGGGTGCCTTAAAGACCGAGTTTGGGAACCTCAGGTTATCCAATAATATATATATTTTTTTATTTATGGGTATTATTTCTGTACTTTTGTAAAACCACTATAGTTCTTTTCTGTGTTGAGCTCTAATATAGAGTAAATATGTCTAACAAAGACCATTATTATTTATATCAGCCGAGTTCTCTATATGCATTCTCTCCTATTTGCCTTAAACTCTTTTCTTGCTTTGTTGTTTGAGTCTACCAGAGACTTCATCCCATTCTTCCGGTTCAATCAACACTCACAGGTCAGTTCCCTACCCAGCAGCAGCAGCAGCAGAAGACTCTTGCAGAGCATTGTAGTAACATTGAGGGATATGATCAGCAGCAGTACAAATGTGTAATGGAATCTAGAGAACCAGAGAGGCTACTTCATGTGGAGTCTAAAATGTCCTTCTGACAATCAAACCAAGCATAATACAAAGGCTTCTGTGCATTTGGAGGTCAGTGAGCTAGCTGCTGAAAAATGGGGCTTCAAATTAACTGCCATCACTTCCTTAGGCCAGAGTCATTGACTCTGTTAGGAAATGGAGCTGCTGTGACATAATGCTACAGGGAGTCTATGAGGTATATTGAATGCCCTGATGGCGAGCAGTGCCGATAGCTCGCCATCATAGCTCGCCATCAGTATTCAACTCATCCCCCTTTACTCGCCGTTTCCACCTCACCTGATCCCTCAGGTGAGGTGGAAACGGCAAGTGTGCCTATTAAAATGGCGAGACTCACATTTGCAGGGAACGTCTCCATGTAAGGGAATTATCGCCGTCCACCGATGGTGAGGATTTCCCCGGATTGTTGAATATGGTGAGCGGCCAACGAGGGGGTTTGACGGCGAGGATGGCTTGTTTATACTCGCCGAAAACAAGCTATCCTCACAGCACAAATGCTCTTGCCGGCGGAATTGAATATCGCCCTATATCTGAGAGTTTCACACAATTGACCCAGGTTTTGATATGGCAGTGAGCAGTGATCTTCCATAAAAGTATTCCACTCCCCTGGTAAGAGTGCAACCTAAATATTCAAGAAAATACAGCCTAAAAATTCACAGAGGACTAATGACATCATTGATCATATTTTGGTTCAGTGCAACCAATGGTTGCCTCCATGAGGGTGTCTACAATGGCGCAGGATATGTGGTGCACAAGGTCCTTGCTCAAGGGGGCTCATACCACATACCCTACACCCATAGACAATAATTATCGGTCTATCACCAATAAAATATTGCAGGTGCCATTCTACCTGAAATCTGTGCATGTGCGATGTTCTTGGAGCTCAGTGCACATGCTGTAGATTTTAGAGTCTACCCTGCCCATGTAACAGGGAAAGAGGACTGCTGTACACAGACTCCTTCCTCTCTATCTGCTCCTGGTTTGCTTCCATTGTGTGTATTTGACAGGTACTCCTGTCTTAAGATCATATTTGCTGGCTTTTTGGCCTTCCCCTCTAGGACATCCCATAGTGGAAGTCCAAGTGACAAGTGTAGGGAGCATGGTGACATAATTTGCATCACCATGGCCCGCCCATTCTCAAATGTAATAAACTGCATTTTCAGGTCCCTACTCCACCCACTTGAGGGCGAGATCCATGAGGCTTCCATGCTGCCCTGGGAGTCAGGAAGAAAATGTGTGCAATTCCTTGGACATTCCTGTAGAGTGAGCAACTATGCATACCATTGCTGACCTTCAGTACTTCTGCCTATTTTTCTTTTTCTAATGCATTCACCCTTGTGATAAAAATAAAACTAATGACAAAGTCAGCATGGACTTTAAGGCAATACAAAGGGCACACCTCAAAAAGTTAACTATTAGGCCGTGAGAGGGTGAGCTGCTACCTACTGGTCTATAAAGCTTTGAAGATGCACATATGGTGACTGTTAACGAGCCACACATAAAAGTCATCTACGACGGTGAAGCCAAGAAAGCTGATTTTGAATGCCATCCAGATTTTAGAGCAGGGTTGTGATTAAAGAGCCTACTTATCAAAGCAAAGGAAAGTATGCTTTGATGCACACAACTTTTTACTTCAACTTTACATTTGAAGCGGTAGTACAATAATGTGTGTTATGAAGACACAAATGTGGAAGTGCATGGCCTCCAGTTTTGTAGGTGTCCTGGATTAACTCTTCCTTTCCTGTTTAATATCAGAATTCAGATTCCCCCCCCCCCCCTACTGTGTGATAATTGGAATCATGTTAATCAGTTTAAACACTTACTTCAATTAGGAACTGTGGAAGAGTTTCCGCCTGTGAGCTAATGAATCATTAAATTAGAAAACCTACTATTATTGGATGAATATGACCAATTTAATGTCACATCACATCCTTTTGTCTCATGTAAAAATTCTTACAGGCTGATCACAGTGAAAAAGTAGTTAAAAAAGAAAAACGTATGTCCAGCAATCGGTGATCCGTTGAAGCGCAGCTGGTCAGCTGATCGCTGTGCTTCTTCGGTGACCCAGGTCATCTGCTCTGCTATGAAGTCCTGACTAACATAGCGGAGTTCCTGGGATAGCTGGTGGCACATGTGCAGACTTCTTAGGGTAGTTTTATTGTAAAAAATACAGTGAGAAGTGACTATGCTACAAAGTCAGTCAGTGTGTATAACAGGGTTGCCTACCCTCCTGGTTTCTGGGTGACCCCCCCCCCCCCTGTTCCCGGCTATCTCACCCCTGACCATGGCATTTAACTAACTGGATTGGCCGATCACTGATGAGGGTGCGGGGCTAAAGTGGCAGAACCGCATAATTTTAGCCCGCCCCCGGCAGTGAACAGCAAATAGGGTAAGTTTCCATCGTGGGGGCGGGGCTTAATGATGTCACACACAAGTCCCACCCCGAATGCCTGCTGAAAGTCTCCTCTCCGGGCTTCTCAGAGAGGAGATTTAAAAACTCAACAACCCTGGTGTATAAGTAACCTGCTGCACCACAGCGCAGATTGCCGAAAATGTCTAATCGCGTTTTCCGGCATTACAAAATATGCGACTGCTGTCTAAAGAATGATTGGGGGATGACCCCAGGGTAGACTTTTGGGGGGGGGGGGTGTCCCCTGGGGGGGGGGAGGAGAGATACAGCATGCATGGAAGCCTTACCCTGTGCAGGCTGGACCGCTGCATGCCACCACTGCAGGTTCTACTGCATCACGCCCTTTGTGTGCCAATCTAAATTGAATGCATTCACTTTAACAGGGCCCCCCATCCCAAAGAGTATGCTTTGCTGCAATTAGGAAGGGTGGGCAGGCAATTATGTTATGCCAAGGTGTGCCCTGCATCAGTGCTATTCATATAATGGTTGCAGGATACCCCCATTATAGATGTGACATATCTCCTGAGGGACTCACACTACACCCAGTGCACCTTTGTTCAATACTTACCATTCACTGTATAAATGGTGCAGTGGCCATTTACCTGGTGACTTTACAATAATCATGGTGAACATGGCATAGGTTTAGTGTTCCTGGAGACCTGCAGGGCCATCTATGCCTCTGCCCTGCATTCAATTAGCCCATTTATTTTCTCAGTTTAACTTTCCCAGACAGTATATGACTAGTTAATGGATGTTCTGGGTCTGAGGAACATTGCAGCCGCCTACTAAGCTCAATGTAGAAGCGGTAGGGATTCCACACACTGCATTTGAACTTGTGAAATTTTACAAATAATTTATTTGTAATATTTAATTAAAGGCTCTGTGGGAACAGAAACTGTCTTTAATTGTATCTAATGTCCTGAATATCTAGTAACTGGCCAAATCTGGGAAATAGACGTGCTGTTAGTGATCATTTTCACAATAGGCTTAGACTCTTACAGAAATGACAGGGTGCGCATGTTGTACTTGCTCCGGACTCGCATGTAAAGTGTCCAGACACCAAAGGAAAGGGCATTATATAAGAATGCATTGAACTCCATCTGAACTTTTCTATTATAACTATTTGATAATTAAGCCTTAACTGGCTCGTTAATATTTAAGGATGCTGAAGCAACTACAGTTGTGTTAATGAATGTGAATGATAGATGTGATTTTAATTGTCCAGAATAATACTAATTTGGGCAGAAGAGATTAGCTCTTCATGCTGATATTCTTCTCCTATCAGTGATCAGGGTGGGAAGAACAGTATCAGAAAAAGGGGTAATGACACAATGTTTTTAATTGACTATTACAAATTGAACCATTAAGAGTCCCTGCTAACTACAATCAGTGAAATATATTGATTGCCTCACTGGGCTGATTTATAATGATTGTTATCACAAGTATTTTTTATCTACAAAGGTCTAACATTTTGGCTGGGATGTAAAAAAGCAAAAATGAGGCATGTACTCTGTTTTCAGACTTTGGCCCCATTAAACTAGTCTGACTGGACCTAAGGACAAGTCGGACCAGTTTGCCCCTTGAACTCCTCCGGAAGCTCCCCAAGAGGCTCGCTTACGATTTGGCAATGGATGTGCCCAGGGCTATTTCTGTGCAGGCTCTAGCAGGAACTGTGGCCCTTATTCTAGTTCACTCTTTCTGACAAAATATTTCTTAGATGGACAAAACCATGAGCACTGCAGGTGAGGCAGGTGTTACTTGTGCAGAGATAATTAGATTTGGGTGGGGTTTTACACCTGCCTCACCTGCAGTGCACATGGTTTTGTCCATCTAAGAAATATTTTGTCAGAAAGAGTGAACTAGAATAAGGGCCACAGTTCCTGCTAGAGCCTCCACAAAAATAGCCCTGGATGTGCCATTTTTACATGCAATAAATCGCATGTGATTTATTGCATGTAAAGAACTCCCGGGGAGCTGGCAGTGGCTGCGGGCAGGCAGCGGGTTGCAGGCAGCGGGGTCTGAGCGGTGGCGGGGAGAACGTAGCAGCTACTGAATTTGAAAAAATATTTTGAAAAGACTATCCGTCTGGTTATTGGCTGAGAGAATACACTAAGCCTTTTTATTTTTTTCAAATTCAGTAGCCGCTTCCCCCTCTGCCGCCCGACAAATGCTGCTACCAGCTACCCGCCGCTGCCTGGACCCAGCTGTTGCACATAGGTATGTGTTAGAAAAAGGTTTGGAGGACCCGCACCATAAATGTGATATTTGATATTTTTATACAATTTTTTAATATGATTTGGGTGGTAACAGTGCTCGCCTGTCAGGACTTTTTTTATCAAATATGGTTCCTGACCTGCTAGGGTGCAGCCCCCTGATTTGACATTGGATCAATATGAACAGAAGAGAAGAAAAGAAATCAGCTTTGAGTGGGGCGCACTCCTATCCCAAAATGTCTTAGTTCAAAGACTTTTTTTTAAAAGAACGTACCTACTCTTAGGTGTATATTTTATTAGTGTATATTAACACGTTGACCTACCCGGTCATCATTTATATTTTGGTTTTCAATTTTATTAATTGTATTCAACCTTTATATAGTATTCCCTTTACAAGGGATAACACATAGCGAAATTATTAAAAAACATGTAAAGATATAGAAAAACAAAGAAATAGAAGTTTAAAAAGTGTCTCTGTGACCTATTCGTAGCTGTATAGAAATTGCTTGTAGTAGCTGTATAGTATCTGTGTTAACTGTAATTTATAATAAAGAAAATTTCTCACTTGTCTACTGTCTTTTATAGTAGAGTTGGTACCTTTACATATGTGGGTATAGTATTTACTCACACACGATTTTGGTGAAATTATTCTGTCTCAGGGTATGCATCAAATCTTCACCTCAATGTATCACGGATCATTTCTTTGTAAGAAATGATCTCTGGTTCTCTGGTTTGCTCACTATTACTAATTGTGACGGTTGTTTACAGACAACATGAAAGAAAAAAGGGGGTGCTTGCCGTACGGCCCGGTACTCCCTTATATGAAGTGTCTCCGTATCACTGTGCAGTAATTTTCATATATGTGTTTACCAATATATTGGGGTCACGGTTTTACTTATGCATGTACAAAAAGATATACCAATGTTATTAAGTGACACAAATATATTCATAAGAGGTATTCCTTGAGGTTCACCACTGTGTCTGAGTGCGTATTATAGAATACATTTATTGAATAATATTTTCAGACAAGGAACTTTGTGTGGAGTCTTGGCATTCAGGACAAATGACCACACGATTCTAATCGCGATGATATTGTCAATTCCCTTAGGATGCGCATATCTCTTGGTCCAATTTGTTGGGTTAGGTGTTACAGCAGTCAAGTGTGCCCATGTAAGTGCATAGGAGGTTGTAGATGATTTACGGCTGAGTTATATTCTCATTTTGCCATTTAAAATATTATTATTACTTGACATAAAATGTATTATCCCTGCGTACACACCGGGAGATCACAAAATTGGACCACAATTTATTTCGCACAGATCACAGTGGGAATTTGTGTCACTGCCATGATGTTTGTATACCCTATATTATGCATGCAATCACCCCGCGTGTTATATCCGCGGTTGTCTGCCGCAGTGCACTGTCTTAGTGGCAGTTATTGGTATTTCTGTCGTCTCATTCAGAGGTTGGATTTCTTATTCCGCTAGCTTGTATAGCTGGGAGAGATGGCATACACATCGGAAGATCATAAAGTTGAATCGCAATTTGTTTTGCGCACATCAGGGTAACATTGGTATTCACTTGCTGATTTTTATTATCAGATAAAGGCATGAGTTTTAATCAATCCCCTTGAACATTGTGCAGCAGATCATTTATATTTTATTACTGCATATACATGTGGCAATCCACAGATTTGAAAGTTGGATCTGTTGAATTTGTATGTTATTGCTGCATCTACATGTGGCAATCCACAGATTTAATTATTGGATTTGATCTGTTCATGCAGTGTAGTTATACTACTACTCATGCATGCGGTGATACATGGATGAAAATCGATGCAACTCTGTTTATTTTAAAGATAATAAAATTATTAATCTCTAGAGAGAAGTTTCTCTTTTTATATCTCCAAATAATGTGCTGAAGGCTGCGGTAATTGCAATCACTTAGTAGAAATGTGTATAACATAGATCTATTAATCCCATCAGTTTATGCACGTTTGTGATTCTAACCAGTACTCATTTATTAGACATATGTATACATATATATTGTTACACCATGTACTGTTCACGTTGTATTGCGCCTTGTATGCAGTCACACCGCGTGTTTGTATCAGCGGTTGTCTGCACTACATGTGATCACAAATACCGGCTTTCAGTGTCCCTGAGATTTCAAAGCAGACACTAAATTACCGTTCTACTGGCTTGTATTGCCACAATAGTAACTAGTACATTTACTGGGTTAGAGTTTTTTCACATGGGATGATAAGTATCTGATGTTCAAAGTAGCGATCGCTTCCAAGCTGGAGAGTAAGTCTCCTAAGCCGGCTTGTATTGCCTCGCCGGTAACAGCCGCATATGCTGATAACCGCTCCACGCCAGAGAGTGAGTCTCTCAAGCTGGCGTGCTGTCCGCCCGCAGCGTCAGGTACATTAGTCTAGATATGTCACAGAATAATTATACACCAAACACACATAAATATTAATCACAGAATTATTGCTACTAGGTCACAGAGTGAATGCCGATGCGCATTTCGCTCCGTAGCTTTTTCGAGGCTGTCACCTAGGTATCTGGCCCGCCTCCTTTGGGCTTTATTTATGAGAATTGGTCTTATGAGGGCGTTTCTGCACTTGGACGAATGATAGTTCTTTTCTGGGTTTTTCAAATTCCTCAGAGTGATCCGATTGGTACATATTTAATTGGGAATAGACACCATTCATTCCAACCTGCAGCAGGTTCAATCCATACGGTCCGACCTGATGCGCACTTATCAGTTGTACTGCTTTCTTTCTGGTCTAGCCATTCTACTAAAGGCCCATCCCGATTACAGGGGAGGTGAATTACTGCTACCTGTGCATGGTAAGGTGACATACTGATATACCAAAATATGGAGCGTAAAGTAAGTAACAACTTATTACCAGATACTGACTGACCTCATATTATGTACCTTAGCCAAACCTTATCAGCATTAAAGTAATGGTTAGGTCTAAATTGTAGTGGAATAAAGGCCCTCCTGACGTCACAGGGGAGGAGAGGGGGTGGAGAGAGGAGGAGCAAGGTCGGAAGAAGGGTCCCAAATGGACCCTCGCGGGCTCGCTTCACTAGTCGCGCTTCGGGCGCGGTGGCTCGCCACCTGGTTACTTAAGGCAACCAGTGGTGGTGCGGATAGTGAAGGAGCAAGCCCCCCGGCCTTGCTCCTCTCCTTGGGTGTGGAGGGTCCTTTAGCCTACTACAATTTAGCATCTACCTTAAAGAAATCTCTCATTAACTAATATTATAGGCTACAGATCAGCTGCCTCTGATATTCTCATATTGTACTTATCCTTTGTGAAGTCACAGTGATTCTATACATATTGCTTGCACAGCGCTGTGGACACTTTTAGGTACATTAACAACAGAAAAATAACATGTGATTAGATTTTTTTCATATAAAGTTGCATCTGGCTTCATAGTTTTCCTGCCCTACTCTGTGCTGTTGCAGAACCCTGCTTCTTCCGCCATGTAACTTTCAGTGGGTAGGTAAGGGATGCAGTTAATATCCCGGTGGTCGGGATCCCGGCGTTCAGAATCCCGACGCCGGAATCCCGACCGCCGAAATACCGACATATTCTCCCTCCGTGGGTGTCCAAAACACCCCTGGAGGGAGAATAAATTAGTGTGCCGAGCGTAGCAAGGGGGGGGGGGGATCCCGACCGCCGGGATTCAGTACTGAATCCTGTAGGTAATTCTTACCTCTGTCACCAGGAATAAGCAAATAAACACATTCATTGTAGAGTGCACTTTCTAAATTCTTGATTTTGGTACAAAACAAATAAGGTTTAAGGTTGGTTCTGGGCATTTGGAACTATATCTATGCAGCCGCAATGTGTAAAAGAGGCACAAGAGAGGCGACAAGCGAGGTGTTCAAGCCAAGACAGCCCTTAAGTCAGGTGTGGGGAACCTTTTTTTGTGCCAAGGGCCGTTTGTATGGGGAAAAAATCCTTCGGGGGCCATATGTAAAAATGTATCTTACAAATTGCCCTGCTGCAGCCGTCCCACGCTCTGGTGGCTGCCGCTGAATAGGACTGACAGTCTCCGGCTGCTGTTGTTTAAGAGGAATCTCGCGAGAACTACCGACCTCTCACAAGAATTCCCCTGTACTTTACTCCCGGCAAAGCTGCCAGTCGGGTGGGAGGGCCACTCAGACCAGCTAAGGGGGCCGCATACAGCCCCCGGGCCTGAGGTTCCCCACCCCTGCCTTAAGTGAACACCTGATTCTCCTCCTCCATCTCAGGACACATGCAGCCTTTTCCTCACAAACACATTCACATTACTAGATGGGTCACTGCCTCCTACATAACCAACTCACCTAGGGCCACTTATCAATGGGGCTTCAGTTCAGTTCAGGCCTCCACATAAAAATAGTCCCATCATTATGACAGAATGATCACCAGCTGGCCACAGTCGGCCATAAATCATTAGTAATAAAACTGCATTTCTATTTTGCACACATAAGTGTGCAGTTTTTGTACTTTTATCATTTCAGCTCCAGCTCTGGCTCCTAAGCTGCCCCTGAGCTCACCTATGTACTGCTAGTGGGACTGTTCTTATTGGCTGCAGGTTGACCTTACCCCACCCTCTTCAAAACTAAGTACAGAGCAGGAGATGAAACTGGGTGCTCACTCATACACTATGCAATTTGGACCCGATTCCACACAATTGCGGTGGATCAGGCCGTGAAATAAGCCCAAATCACATGTGTATGACATCTGATCTGATGAACGGTCCCATGAGATAAGACATGCTGCACATAAGATAAATCTTATGTGCAACCATCAGCACCCATCTGCAGCACATTGTGGATGTATCTTAACTGATTGTTAGGCACCGTCGCCCGGGGAACAAGGATCCCGGGCAGACGGTGGTGCTGGCTCACCGCAGCAGCACCGGGAACACGCTCCGGCGCCCTCCACGCTGCAGTAGCCGCCATCCGGATGATGGGGATTCCGGACGGTCGGCGTGCACTACAGCAGGCCGGGGGACGTAGCTAGGCAACGTCCCAGGCCGCAAGCTGACGCCGGGCGTCGGGGCGTTGCTAGGCAACGCACACGGACTTCCGCCCGGCAGCTGTCAGCAGCTCACGCTGGCGTCATCAAGTGGGCGCCAAATTCAAATAAAAAGCCGGCGTCTGCTACACACAGACGCCGGTTATAGCTCTATCAGCTGTCTCTGGTCTCCAGTGTTGCCAGCTCCCTGGTCTTCCTGGCAGAGGTTCTTCCGTGTGCCTGCTGCTTCCTTGGTGTGCTGTCTCCTGACCCCGTTCCTGGTTGGAGTGTGTGAGACTTGTTCGGGCATTTTTCCAGCTGTTGCCTTCAGACTTTCTGTGTCTCTTCCACCCATGTAAGTGCTTCAGTGGAGCCAGTATATATTAATTTATTCATTAGCAGCTAGTGGACCTTTTCGTGTCACCTGTCTTACTACCTGCCGGTCTATTTAATTTGTTAGGGTTCAGGCCGTTTCCCCTCCGTGGGTCCTGCCTGTTACCCCTCCTGGTGGTTACCAGGTTCTGCTCCCTGTGTTATCCTTTCTTTTTAGTCTTTCTTTAGGCAAGGTGTCTCTGTGTCTTTTGGGTTTGGGAATTCGCTCCTTCTTTTTGGTGTGTCTCCGTGGAGATTCCCTTTGCTCTCTCGGTGTTTGCGACTGGGTCGCAACCCCCGTCCTTGGCCTGGTGCCGGCAGATAGGGGTCATTTTCAGCTTAGGCCCGGTAGTTAGTTCATCCTTTTGTGCTCACCTCTGACGATTGCAAGCTCCTTGTCTGAACATAGACCTAGCTGCATCGGGGTTGGAGCGGGCATAACTCGCTCCTTCGGACGCGGCGGCAACAGGTGAAGACTAGCATCTGCAGGGGTTTGCCATCTGTCCGAGGGGCTCAACAGAGAGAGAGTAGGGTTCGCCGTGGCCGTCCTAAACAGCGGTCACGGCCACGGGCTCACGCCTGACCTCCCACTTCCCTTTCCTTGGTGCACTAGTGCACAACCTTCAGTTAAACGTAACACTGATGAGGCGGGGGGACTCCGAGAGCCAGGCAGAAAGTGTAAAGCAGGATGTCCATTCATTTGTATGGTTTTTGTTATTCTCCTGCAGCCCGGCTCCCTCCGCCTAACTCCCGGGAGCTCCCTGGGAGTTACATGTTGTAAAATCGAATGCGATGTATCACAGGTAAAAAAATCATCTGTGCCTAATCGTATATGTGAGCCCTTAAGAAAATGTTACAGTAGCTTTGCAGCCTAGCTTAAAATATTTGAATCAATATTTATTGAAAATGAGACACATATTTTATCAGTAATATGGGCCTTATAGTACAAGCAGCTATTCTACTTTTTGGGAATGCAGTGTCTTGATGGCAAATAAGCAAATCCTAAATATTAAATATCACAGTCTCGCCTATACAATTCATTTTTAGGTAGAATCAACAAATCAAAATATCAAATTTGACCCCTTTACTTACTGATTTGTAGATCTGAATGCTCTCAGCTGTTTGTTGTCTTTCTAGAGAAAAGCATGCAGACTCTGCTCCTGTTTGGACAATACAGTTTCACAGACAAGTTTCTGTGTGGAAACATTGCAAATGTATCTCTTTAATCTTAAAATGATCTTCTGTATCTCAGTGCACTTTTGTATTATTGTTGTTGTTTTTTATATATATATAGAATAGTGCAGTCCGCAAACTATCACCCAGGATTTCTTCTACACAGTCTCAATAAAAACAGACACCGGTAGTCAATATTAACAATACTCATCATGTTGCTGAATCCCAGTAAATTGAAAAGTATTATCATGGTGTAGAACACTGTGGACAATAAAACAGGGAATGAAAACATGATTCCACAGTTCAATATTATTTTTGTATGAGACAGAGGACTTCAATAAATAGGAGAGGTGAGTGAAGCTTAGTGAGCGGTGCTCGGAGTTTTGGTCCAATGTAATATAGCTTGTACCAGGCAGAGCAGTAAAACTTTCATCGCTGTTCTGTCATGCTAGATATTGATGAGGCTGCAATACCATTTTGGGTGCTCGGGGGACCCAACACAATGAAATATCAGAAATTTGGACCAGAAAATGGCACTTTAATGAAAAAGTATAGTGTTAATAAGTTAGATTCGAAGTTCAGCTGTGACTTGCTGCCAGTTAGTGCAGGTCTATGTCTGTTTCTCTAGGACAAAACCCTTTTGTTGCATGATTTCACTTAATGCAGGGGTTCCCAAACTTTTGAAATTCACGGAACCCCGAAGCATCAGATTTATTTTTTTCGCGGCACCCCTAGGCTCATTAAGGTTTCTTTATGAGAAAGTCAGAAACAAATATTAAGTTAAATAAATTGTTTATCTCATCCTTAGGTTCAGTTATGTGGTAATGGGGATGAGTTTATGGATTACACCTCATGAGGGTAGGCTAGGAATAGAACCTAGAGCTCAGGTTCTCAAAGTCAGTCCTCAGGAGCCCACACAGTGCATGTTTTGCAGGTCTCCTCACAGAATCAAGTGAAATAATTAGCTCCATCTGTGGATCTTTTATAATTTGTCAGTCAGTAATGAGTGCACCTGTAGGAGGACCTGGAAAACATGAACTCTGTGGGGTCATGAGGACCAAGTTTTAGAACCACTGACCTAGAGGGATGAGAGTATAGATTTGTGCTCATTGGACAAAGCCACAAATATGTTCTCATGGGCAGAGGATAGGCATAAGCCCTTATGAGATTAGGGTAGATACATCTTTCTGGAATCAGTATACAGTAGATTAAAGCTAGGATTGTCTTAATCAGACATATGTTTGGAGGGTACTTTTACCACTTTCAAAATTACTCCTTGAATCCAGTCCATTTTTTGGGGATTCACTTATCCACAGGATGTGATTTCCCATTGTGCAACCAGCCAATTTTCCTGTTTGGATTTTTTGCTATAATTGACCTGAGAGTGATTCCTAGTACATAAACTATGACATTAAATTATAATTTTCCATTTTTCATTACCCCTGAAGAAGTCTATTTATGGACGAAACGCATAGGATTTGTGCATTGCCCATACACTAAGCAGGAGGATTCTCCTAAATGAGATTACATCCATAAAGGGGGTGGCAGGAAAATACCATCACCTCAACTGTATAGTGACAGTGGATATTGTGGGGTAGATTTATTAAGCTCGGTGAAGTGATAAAGTGTCTTGTTTTTATCACTGGCCAATCAGCACCTACGTGTTATTTTTCAAACCAAGCGTGTAACTTCACAGTTAGGAGCTGATTGGCCGGTGATAAAAACCAGACACTTTATCACTTCACAGAGTTTAATAAATCTGTCCCTGTATCACCTTCTTTATGCTGTAAACAATTTTAATGAATTATGAAATAAACAAAAAAGGCTAATAATTTACTTATTTTATTGTTGGGTGATCTTTGGTGAGGGGGTTAATTTAGAAACATCTTGATATATCAGCCTCCATATTCTATCAGGGCCCCCCTCTCCATCACAGCAGTGGAGCCCTGCCTTTTTGCCAGTCCGGACCCCATTATTTCTGACGGCATTCCTGATCACATCCATATGATGACCTCCCTTATGCACCACCAGCCAACACAGTTTTAACCCTTTCCTGACCAGAGGCACCCACCTATAGAGTTGGGGTTTAAATTCCTACATGCATCTGAACAAAATATAACAGTTGGTCCTGAAGCAACCATCAGCTGTATAGTCAAGGGGCAAGTATAATGATTGTTACAAATACAAATGAATAGAACACAATAAATTCATAATTAGAAAGCCAGTTGGACTATGCCTTACATAAAATGATTCCCTCGTATGGTGATTCAATGGGTAATACCAAGGAGCAACACTTACAGTATTAACTAGCACAATATCATTTCATTCCTGCCACTTATGTATTACAATATAAGACCCTCTGGCTGAAATAAGAAGCAGAGAAACTCTAATTAAAACCACAGAGATGAGTTCCAATTAAATGACATCTTCAGCCCTACTGAACTGTATTGTGTAGTGCAAAAATGTCCCTAATAAGATTTCAAATTTGGGCCTTTGAGCACGGTTTCCATAATATCCCAGCTACATGTATATTGTTCAGCAAAGTGTACCTTCAAGTATAACAGTTTTGCTAATACCACTTAAATGAGTTCTTTTAACTCCTCCACTGCTGGAAAGTCCATTGGCGATACAGCTAAAACTTTCCATTGGTTGGCATGAACTAAAGGCTCATGTGTGCCTGGTGTGGGCTGTGAGCTTCATTTGCTGGCTAGATATTCTATTTACCGGTCTGTTAGGAACAGCTAATTCGCCCACCTCCTGAGCCCGCATTATAATGCTACTGTAGATTAAGGCCAGATGATTCCTACCCATATGAAAGTGAAGACATGGAAATAAGAGAGACGCTTAGGGAGTAAGGACACTGACTGTGGCTGTGTTCTCAGATTTCCTGCAGCATGAGGCCCCTGGGTGGCCACTGTGCATGTTCAGGCTTTTGCTGAATACATTTTTATTCTGACTTGTTTACCTGTGTTTCCAGTTTCATAATAACGGTATCTCATTTGTTTATTTGGTGTTTACAACATAGAATGAAATTATATTTGCTAAAGCACGCACATGTCACCCAATTCAAAAATTACATTCGCTCACTTTCCTAAGTAAAGTCCACATATCCTAAAATGTTTAACCCCCTAATGTTAACTTCTGGAATAAATATCCCCTATGAAAGCACATTGGGCTATTGTCAATGTCAGGTCTACATCCCTCTGGGGGGGATGGAAATGGTAGGTTATGGTGGGGCTGGACTAGGCAGGAACTTGGGCTCATGTCTTCATCCGCATCCATAAGTGACTGCGTGAATACCTTGCCTTCTGTAGGATGGGGGGCCAGGCACAGTGGTGTAACTAGATATTTGCAGGACCCTTAGCAAAAGTTTGTAAGGGCCCCTATGTATCACTCAATGGTGAAAAATCTATATAACGCATCTTACTTTGACAGGGAAGGTGGGCCCCTTTCAGCTGTGGGCCCCATAGCAGCTGCACTCCCTGCACCTATGGCAGTTACACCCTTGGCCAGGGCTGTGATAGGCTGTACACATTGCACCAGCTTTTGCCATGATACTGGCCCTTATTGAGATCTGATCACAGTACAAATTTGTTCTCAAAATGGGCAAAACCATGTGCACTGCAGGTGGGGCAGATGTAACATGTGCAGAGAGAGTTAAATTTGGGTGTAATGTGTTGAAACTGAAATATAAATTGCAGTGTAAAAATAAGGTAGCCAGTATTTACCCTGCACAGAAACAAAATAACTCACACAAATCTAACTCTCTCTGCACGTTATATCTGCCCCACCTGCAGTGCACATGGTTTTGCCCATTTTGAGAACAAATTTGTACTGCGATCAGATCTGAATAAGGGCCACTCCTGCTCTGGTTTGAGACATATGAAATACCAAGTGATTCTGATAAAGGAACATATAAAGTTAACCATTCTATAAATTACTTTTTGTTATTTCAGTGCCAAGCAACACACA
Source organism: Crinia signifera (assembly GCF_055691185.1). Classification (NCBI taxonomy): domain Eukaryota; kingdom Metazoa; phylum Chordata; class Amphibia; order Anura; family Myobatrachidae; genus Crinia; species Crinia signifera. The sequence continues at coordinate 95,816,197 of NC_139217.1, forward strand.
CATCCACAATGAGATAGCAGCCAACAGGCTCCCACATTTACGCAGACTGCTGTCCATAGTGGACACCTGTATATATTATACACATGCTGTAAACAAGCAATTTCTGTTTTACATTTCCGAGAATAAGGTGGTGTCTTTGGGCTGCAAGGACTGCATTTAAAATATGACATAGGGCATACACCTTCCACACAAAATGCTGCGCTATCATAACACACAATATATGATTGTTATAGAAAGTGACACACATGTTTAAAAGATGCCGCTGTTCTTCTGGTTCAATTAGTTGCTCTGAAATTGCTTCAATTTTGTAAGCCAGGGACTTAGGGAAAAAAAATCAGTCAATCCCCTAGGAGCTTTTCATAAGGGCATAAGATTTGGAACTGATACTGCATTTAGTCTGTGAAACAAAAACACATTCACTGATTGCAGCCTTTTCATTTCAGGATAGGGAGTGGTTAAAATTCTTTATTCCACTTGACCCTGGGTGGTTGATTCAATAGAAGGAATTCAAGCTTACAGCATCTTTGTAATATTTCAGCTCAGACCTGTCATTTTACCACAACGCAGACCATAATTAATGCTGATTGCCCAAACCCATACATTGTCATATGGCCACAGAACAGGTCAGCCTTTCTACTTCTGTGGCAGCAAAGGGATTTAATAGGCCCAAATGACTGTAAGAAAATGCAGAGCTAGATAATAAGAACTATTCGTGTTCAATCAAGAAAAAAGAAAATCTAGGCTCAAAGAACATTTAAAGGCCAGCTTCCTATAGCAGGAGAGAATGACACACACTTGGAGAAAATGTGCATTAAGTGCATGTATTTTCCTCTAATTATCTGACGGTGGTTACCATTTGTACAGCTGGTCAGATCTATCACGTTACACACTGTCATGCAGCACAACCTATTAGCAGCTGTTTGACAACACACCGGAAAACCAACGCAATGGAAATATGAAGACATACTGTATAGAGAAGATTTACACTTCACTTATTACTGCCACATCTTTCAGTTTAGCAGTTGCTCATGGAAGGAAAAAAAACCTAGTTAATCTAAATCTGACTGTGTTACCAATTAGGCCATTTTTCAAGAAATGTATAATTATGTGAACCCTGTATGGTGTCTATTTGATACTAAGATATGGAGAAGTGCAAAATAAAGGTCGATCATAGATTGGAATTTGTGTTACATTTTGGTATCACTGCATTAAACATGTAAAAAAAAAAACTAAAATCATATTTCTGTACTATAATGATAGATGACAAAGTAATGTGCTCAGTGCTGTCACCTAGTGGACAATTTGACTTTGGTTTACACGCTCTGTCACTTAGGAGAAAAGCCCCTTTCTCCAGGACTGTGAGTACTTGAGTCTTCAGGGTCGCTCATATCTTTGGGAAGGGGCTTTGTAATATATAACTGCAGGAGGAAATCTTCTAGGACTGAGATTCCCATCTTCCCAAAAGTCACTATGATTGGATGATGTTTCTCTAAATAAAGTTGTAAAGTCTCAGCTTTACAGACATTTCCATTTCAATTAAACTTCTGACTTAAAACAATGGAATCACCATGATAGCTGTATGCTGAAGAGAAGAAAGATAGCTGGTTGTCTCTCGACTTGGTTGACCAGCGGGGCCGTTTCCAGAGGGGATAAACAATCTGACTGGGCGCCGAGCTTGCCACTGCATTACTGCATGGCTCATATGCTGACTGCTGTCGCTGCCGTGGGGCCCGCCAGGCAGGAGCTCAACTGCTGACTCCCACTCTTTGCCGCCCGCCTGTACTGTACAGTGCAGCCTGCACCAAAGACCCAGAGTACTCACTGAGTAAGCCTGGCGGGTGCTATTATTTGGGAGAGAGGAGTCTCTGGCACCATTTTCAGTAGGACTTGGGCGGGCAATGCCACCTGTCCTGTCCTACACACAAAGAACAGGTCTGCACTGCAGTCAATGACCCGGCTTCCAGCCCTTTTGTCCTCCAGCAAAGGCTGCTTCTGCCTTGCTCCTGATGGCCTTCTGCCCTTCTGGTTGCTAGAGTCCCCACCCAGATCCTGGTAAGCAAAGGCCCGGCGGCTGCTCTCTGCTGCTACATGACAAGTTATAATATGAGGAAATGTTATTACTGCCAGGTTTCTGGTGGTGATGACAGTCACCCTGTTTAGCAAATAGGCACATGTATGGGGTGTTAGGCTTTTTCTGCACCCCGGTCACAAAGACACCACCCGTCAAGGCCACACCCCTTTCTGGAGTGCGCACACAATTATAGGGGGGGGGGGTGCATCTTTACCTGTTCACACTGGGAGCCAAATAGTCTAGAAACAGGTATAACAATATTGAGTTAATTGCTACTTGTGTATTTCAAAAGAAAATCAATGGAACTTGCAATTAACTTTATAGAGAACTTTTCTATTATGGAAAAAAAAAAGAAAATTTAAAATAAAGTAAAATATACCATATATGACATTTTAAACTGAACTAACTTAAAAAAAAAAAATCTGTATTCTAAATGAAATAAGACTATTGTACCATGGCAGAAATATTGTGCTTCCTATTTTGAACATAGAGAATAAAGAAGAAAGTGACAGTGAACGGTACAAGAAAAGCGGCTGTTTGATCATATTGCCAAACGTCCACATTTAAAAATTGAGGTATGCTGACCCACAAGCCTTTGTCTGTAAGTCTACAATTCACCAGGCCATGTGCATTTACCCTGCACAAAATGGGCTTTCAGAAGATTCTGCTTTTTTGCCAATATAAATACAGGCTAAAGTCTTCCCCCTCTTATCCTTTGTCAAACATAGTTTTTCATAAAGTTTTCTCATCCTTTACATTAAAGCGTAGTTCTAGGCCTTCATCATTTGTTAAATTGCAATTCCCAACTCCAGCTACCTAAGAATAAAGGGATTTGTAGTTCAACAATAACTTCTTAACCCTTTGAGTACCAAGGGAATTTGTCAAAATAGGTGTAAATATTGCCAAGCAAACATTTGAATTCATCATAATGACCTGCAATGTCTTTCTTATATGGGAAATATCTTTTTTTCTAATTTTTTATTTGAATTTATATAACAAAATAACAAATGTGAGTGACGCTGGCATTTTACGTCTATCTGTTGCGCATCTCTCACAGAGATCTTGGCACTCAAAGGTTTAAGCGAAGGCAGCACACAAAAAGCAATTAAGGACAAATGCCGGATTTCTGAACTGGGATTATCACAATGAGGCAGGAATCTAATTAGACCCGGGAATTTACTAGGTGTGAAAAATGTGGTAGCCTCTGACTTTAAAGCCCAGAGCTATTCAATTAGAGCCCTTTTTTCTTGCCCGATAAATTAACTTTATCGGGCCTTAACACATTGAATATAGGATAAGTTCCGTGATCTGTGGGCTAACTTAGTGGACTAATTGAATAGCCTTAGAGGATTTACCATGGCTAATTGGATCTCTCTGACCACCGGTACTCCCCCAAGACGTTAGATGTAATAGCGTCAGAAGACCCTAGCACTTGCCTGGACATATATCTACACATTGATCTCCCTACACACTGGGGTGTATTCAATGCCGCAGCGAGCAGCCAGTGAGGGGGTTAAACAGCGAGGATTGCAGAAAACCAGCGATCCTCGCTGTTTAACCCCCGCACCGCCCGCTCGCTCTATTCAACGTTCCGGGGAAATCCTCGCTGTCGCAGGACGGCGAGAATTCCCCAAAACAGCGAGACCCGTGGCTAATGCAGGAAACTCGCTGTATTTAGCCGCGAGTCTCGCTGGTTCAGGAGCCGCATACGCCAATTTCCCCTCGCTCAAAAAATGGAGGGAGGGGAAATTGGCGTATGAGGGGGCTGTGTTGAATACTTTCAGGGGGAGTGGTGACAGCGAGCAGAAAGCTCTGCTCGCTGTCACCACTTGCCCAAAGCATTGAATACCTGCAACTGAATAGTGTCTGTAATACATTATTCATAAATAACGCTATAGATGGTTTATATCATCGAACCTATAATAGTGCATACACACTGGGCGTTTTGCCCAGTGGGCATGCACAGCGATGATGAGGAAAATCGATGGGATGAAAATCGCTCATTTCATACACAATGAGTGATTTTCACCAGTCTAAGCGATTTTCCTGGAGGTGAATGACTTTCCATAGCAGGACGCTATGGAAAGCCGTCCACCCTCTCGCTCGTAATTGCTTGTAATACCATCAGCTCACCGCTCATCCCTGGGCCGTACACACTGGGCGGCTCTGGAGCTGAACGCAACTGAAATTACAAAACTTAAAATTACCCAGTGTGTATGGATTTTAACTCTGTCCTCAGGAACCACTGACTGTGCATGTTTTCCAGCTCTCCTAGTTGATGCACAAAATTATTTATCCTGGGTGACAGATTTTAAAAGCTCAACGTGTGGTGTTAATTACAGTATTTGAAATTGTGGCAATGCAAAATCTGTAAAACATCCACAGTTAAGCTGGGTACATGGTATACATTATCGTTATTGTATTGCTAATGATATCATTTGAGCTCCAAGGCAAACGATATATCACATACATTGTTAACGATGTTGTTCAGTGACATCACCTAGCCCCACGCCACACTTGCAGTCAGTTGTTGATGATACAGCCAGATTTGACGGGGAGGGGCGATTGTTAATGACCCACGGGAGTGCACATCGTGAACTATATAGTGTGCATCGATATCACTATTGTGCATAACATTATCAGTATTTGGATTATTTACTGCATTTTCCTTTTAGGACATTCCTCCCTTAATCATCGAGAAGACAGAGCTCTATTTAGTAAGGTGTAAAACTGTTTTTCTTCAGCAGTTTTTCTGTCAAAAAAAGAGCAAGGTGTTTAATTTCTCCCAATTTAGTATTGTTACAGACATCTTTGCCATTTATTTACAGTTGTTATATTCCTGCAGCCCCCATTGGTAACAACAGGGGCTTCTCTCATCTATTGTTTAAAATATCTCTGGATGGTGCTATGCGTGACTTCCCTGCTTCTTCAGACTTCGCAATACTGAGATCCTATACTGTGCACACACAAGCATCATTGAAACTTAAAGATATTTTACACAACACTTTACTAAATAGAGACCTTAATGCTTAAGCAGGTTGGTAAAAAAAGCGACAACATTTTAAGAAGCTGATACAATAAACACGATACGCAGCACTGAGAAGCAATTTCAATTTTCATTGCATTTTCATCTTATTTAGAAAAATCAAAACTGATCAAAACAATAGGCAGTTAGAATAGAACATCTAGTTTTACCGTCACCGCACTCTACCCAATTGTCCCAGGCTCCCTCCTACAATCCAATAGCAATTCCATAGGTAATTATGGCGGCGTGATTTCAGCCTGTTGGAGCTTACTCAAAGACAGATACCTTTTCCCAACCTAAATTACAGCACCTTAACTAGGAGGAAACAGCTCTCTGTTATCAGGAATATTTTGTGACACACGGTACTAAGTATAGATCCACTCAACAAGAGTGTAATTAATGTTGTTATCATATACCAAATGTACAGAATGGGTGTAAATCTCTCCAGAGTGGAGTCTATTAAATTTCCTGCATATCTCTGTGTGTTCTAAAACCAACCACTTACCATTTAATTTAGAGAAATATTGCGTACCCCAGTTATGCCCTGAGGCTTCCAAACACACGTCCGAAACGTGTTTCTTAGTCCTCAGGAAAGTATTTGTAAATCATGAGTAATGAGTCTGTCTGGATTTGTTGTCAGGATGCTTCCTAATTGCTTCTGGGCTTTAGGCAAAACATTTGAACAGTTATTCGTGCTTCAAGCGCAATCTGCAATATCCGTGCATTTTCCAGTCTCTTTTATCAAGCAGACAATCATGGCTACTAGGTATACACGGAATAATTATATAAAGTATATCAAGGAAATAAAATCCATTTGCTGCTACGGGCACATTTAACCCTTTGAATTTGTCAAAATAAGTGTGAAAATTGCCACGCAAACATCATACTGACCTATAATGTTTACCTTATATAGGAAATATAATATTTTTTTACACAACATTTTGTATTTGAATTTATATAACAAATGTGAGCGATGCTGGCATTTTTAGCGGACATTTTGCACATCTCTCACAGAAATGTTGGCACTCAAACGGTTAAATGCAAAGTAGTTTCTGTTGTTTAAGTGCCTTTAGTAAATAGAGGTGACTTAGTGAATAGAGAAAAGAGGGGCTATTTTAGAAGATTCTCTTCCTAGATGCTGCGTAAAATAAGCTACAGTTGTAGCAACCAACTAAAAGTATTTTACAAGTATATTAGTGACACTGCTACAATGCAGAAATTATCAGACAAACCTTGTTGACAGCATAATGGCTACCTGCATATTTAGTTTGGCTGCTATGTATAGGTGTCTAAATTGGCCATTGGTTGTCACCTATAAAATCTTGGGCTGTCTTAATAAATATTATTCTACTTGTGCCATTGTGTAACAGGAGAATGGTTTGCAATGATGCAAATTGCAAAAGGGTGCGACCCGGCTTGTGAACGAATTCACACTAGTGCCCCCTCCCGGCATAATGCCGGGCGGGTGACATCATCGGGAGGTGGGGTCGGGGAGGCGCTGGGAGACGAAAGCATCTCCCAGCGCCGGCTTTTGCATTGTAGTGAACGGGACCCTGGTCGCATTGACCCCGGTTACCCGTTTACACTACACAGTGACCCAGGTTGAACCCGTGTTCAACCCTGGTCGCTACCTGGGTAGAAATGCCGGGTCTCATGACCTGGGTTATTTGTACAGGGAGCCTTTCCACCTGCCTAAAATTCCAGGTTTTGTGCGCTCCCATGCAAAAACCAGGGATATTTAGGCTAGGGGAAAAAGGGGTATGAGTGACTATCATGTGGCAGAAATGTGACTGCATTAGTACAGTGTGGAGTGGCCCCCTATACAATGTACTTATATCTCCACATGCTGCACTACATCACTAGACTAAATTCTCCTATGCAAACTAATACTGTATCTCAGTTATTTCCTTCACGTGAACTTACCAATTGGAAGATTTCTCGGGTCCTCTGCCTGGTCCTCTGGATGAGAGGGAGTCGAATGGAGGGCAACAGGGAAAAGTGGAAGGAAGGGATAGGCTTGCTCCATTGGTCGAACAGGAGTAGTGGGGGGAAGCAGCGTAGAAGGGAAGGAGGGAGTGGGTCTGGCCGTCCTCTGGGTGGGAGAGAAGAGTAAAGGTGCCCACAGACGCTACAATTATCGAATGCGTTTTGTACTTTTTAAGCACAAATTGCATCTTATGTACAATTATTGGATGGTGTTTATGTTCCCTGGAGCCCGATATTGTATGTCTAAAAAAGTACGTGCTGCACATACTTTTTAGACTACATCTGAAATTTAACATTACAAACATGGGTTCATCACATGCATCCAAGTGCACATCTCATAGCAAGCTGGAAGAAAAATTGTATAGAACCATTGTACAGTCAAAAACGCATAGCACAGTACAATTGTAGCGTCTGTGGGCACCTTTAGAGGGTAAGGAGTGCAGGGGGCTGGCCTCATCTTGCAGAAGGGGTAGTGGTGTAGCAGAAGCAGGTGCATATGGGTGACTGGTCCTAGAGGAGGGATTAACCACAATATACAACAGATAATTTGCAGAAAAGGATGGAGCTGCGGGATTGGATGTATTTGTTGACACTGGCTGCTGTCCAATAAGGAGAAGGAGAGGATCCTCTCTTCTCCGTTCTCTGGCCGGGACGCGTTCTCTTTTACTATAGTCCAAAATGGCCGCTAGGCACGCTATAAGGAGGCATTATTAGTACTGTTTATGTTAGCTGAGGGCCCCTTCCGTGGCGTGTGCTCCCTTGCATTGCACCGGCCGAACCACCGGTATTTTGTTGCTGATTAAGAATACATCAGGGTGCATATATGAATGAATGTGCATGTGGTGTTGCTGCCATTGTACAGTAACAAAGCAGACAACAAAAACTACAGTTATTGCAGCCAACAGCATGAAACACAAGTAAAACCATTATGTATAAATGTGAATACTTGGGGGTGTCCTTCTTTTGCATTTACCTCACAAATGTACTGTAGCTGTCTCCCTGGAACAGACAGGGCCTGCTAATAATACGGCTGTCTCCAATGCCTCTCACCACACTTCTTTTGTCAAAGTCACTCAATAAGTGGCACATACAGTACTGCTTTACGATAAATTAATGATGGGTGAACCCGACGCAGATGGGGGCATAAAATAGCTTTCATGAAGACTCTTGCTTTATATAGAAATGACTATAGGCTTGTCAATAAGCACAGTTTAAGTGAGGTTTAGAAAGATTTATAGTCTGTTCAATAGATTTGTACGAGCATCCCAAGTAACCTTGAAAACGTTTACAGTGCAGCTAGTTGGAAGCCAAGGATTTTGCTTTAGAAAATGATATTCCCTATGGATAACACTTAAATGTCTATACTTCTTATAAGCAACAGCTGTGTTACAATGAATGCCCCTTATGCAGGGGTCATTTCAAGACCACAGCGCTGTGGTGGGGCACAGCGCAATAGTGTGACCAAACTGTAATCGCATTCTACATATACCGTTACCAGGATTACTTAAACTTTTACAGTGAGGACTCCATTACAGCAGCAGTATGCAGACACCCAGTGGGAAGCAATAGGTAATTGCTGTGTATAGCATTTCCACACCTGTTGCTGCCTGGCTGTGACATCAAACGACAAAGCTGCTTCACACAGGTTCCCCAAGTAAGCACATTTACATGACCTTACGAACATTATTAAATATTTGAAGTCGGTAATACGCGAGGCATGGTGTACTATAAAGAGTGGTGCAGTTGGCAAAAGCAGAATGGTTTCTAAATATTTTATCACTACTGCAAAAAGCTTAGAGTGTTAATGATTTCTGCATCAATGTCATCACTGTAGGAAGTCTAGACGGTTTGATCTTTATTCTTTATGTCAGAATCTGACGCATCTTGTTTCACGTGTAGCAAGACCCAGGCCTTTAAAAGAAATATGTGCCGGGCTATGTGTTAGTGAAAGTCATGCTGTGATTCAGTGTGGCAGATTCATCAAAATGACTTTCACTGTGAGCCTTGACGGATGTCAGGCCTTCACTTCAAAACAGGCTTGCTATGCAATATTAGCTCTGCCACTGATTTGTACATTATTATGTTGCCCAAATGAGGGACTGTTAAATAGCATCAAATTATGTTATTTTTAAACTGTGATGTCCGTGCAGGCAGAGATAAAAGGGTGAATAGAAACCGACACATAAAGAAGCAGATGTTATTTGGCAGAAACACTGGATATCACGGTAGTACAATGCATTTGCCTTGTTTAAAATACTCTATCGACCCTTCTTTTAAATAGAAAATGACCCTTTTATTCAGTTTTCCACGCTTAGACAAATAGAAGTAGTTTTGTTATGCTTACAAATGACATGGCTGTGACAATATATCTGTGTGCTACAGTAGCTAGAGTCCTATATATCTTAATACTAGAAGATTATGGTTTCCAGTTGCATGACTCAGGAGCCATTCCCTAGACATGGAGTCAGTAAGTCATGTTGCTTGCAGGCATTAAAAAAATATGAACAATTACACAGCCTTTCTCTAACTTTCCACTGCTCTATAAAACGTACTGTGCCACAGCCTCTTACATACATTAGCTCCAAGACAATAGCATACCTCTCTACATTCTCAGATAGGAAGTCGGAACTCCTGCGAGGCCTTGCCATGCGCGTTCCCGAAGACATCATCTAATGCATTCAATCACAAGCCACACATCCCGCTTCCGTCACTATGGGGGCTCTGTGAGCTGCTGGCCATGCCCCGTTTCCCTGTCTCCCTGAATACATAATGTGTGTATGAACAGGGCCTGATTTGTCACTAGTTCTGTGAGGTATGGGCCTAGGGACGGCATCTATCTCGGGCGGCAGGCAGCCTGTGACCATGGCCGTGTGGGCCGCGGTATGTGATGAGCAGTGCCACCGCCGACATGATTCATGTTGGAGTCACTCGCCACTGCCTGCTCACTCGGCCATGGCTGCACGGAGGGGCAGATTAGGGCAAGGTGGGGGTGACAGTGCCCAGGGAAGGTGCAAATGTGGTTGCACCAGGGATGCCAGGAATTGCAGTGGCCACATGATCTAGAACATCACAAGGACAAGTCACACACTTCATTAGCGCCCAGAAATTTTCTATCCAGGTGCAGGGGCGAGGTCTCTGATCTCTGGCTAGCAGATGTTCCTCTCCAGCTACAGTATCTGGCCAATCCGCATGAAGCTACAGTACTGCTGGAGATAACCCGTACACAGCAGCAGCAGTAGTGCGTGTGGCCGGGGCTTAGAGAGCGGCTGGTGAGGTGAGCAGTTGGATTTGCAAGGATACATTAAAATGGGGGTGGGTGGGAGTGGCCAAAAATGTTGGATGGCCTGACCCCTAAATCTGGCCCTGCCTATGAGCACAGTGTCTATTCACTGCTGCTCTGCTAAGCAGAAAAGTGAGTAACGGGGGAACTCACATCTGCCCCCCCCCCCCCCCCCCCCAGTGAAAATCAGGACAAATGTAAGGTATGCAATAGTGTGGAATAGATTGCCATAACCACTTGCTAAGCGTACAGTGTAACTTCTAACCGCACACCATTATTAGATACATCCTTGGGAGCATTTCCAACAAAGAATAAATAAATACTTGCCCACTACAATTTTGTCCTTCTGTCAATGTACAATATAGGACTACAGCTTGAAGAATGCTGAAATGGAAGACACAGCAAACATTTAGGCCTGGTAGAGGATTTGATTAAGATGGTGGCTGTAGCTTGCTATTGAGTTTAGTATGTCATACCTTTCCAAATCTGATCCAGGAAAACGTAGATTCACATTGGCCCAACTACTCAGGTGAAAGTTGAGATTCCGCTCTTTCAACTCATTGTAACAAGGGTTCCTTTGTCTATGTAGTGCACTATGGTGCTGGGGTAGCTTTTCTAGAGCATCTCATATCCATCTCCATTACTTCTAATGGTAGTACTCCTTTACTTGAGGGTCAAGGACATCCAGTATGCTCTGCTTAGCTGACCCTTCCATGGATGAATGCTAAAACCATCTCCTCTCTCTTCTTTCCATTCACTTCCCTCTCGTTCCCTAGTGTCAGCTCAGTCTTCCCAGTGGAGGTTTCTGCAAAGATGTCTCCATGGGCAACATTGATTATTGTGTGTTCCTTCATTGCACTTCCTTTTCAAATTCACATGGCCCTTATTCATATCTGATCGCAGTACAAATGTGTTCTCCAAATGGGCTAAACCATGTGACTGCAGATGGGGCAGATGTAACATGTGCAGAAAGAGTTACAATTGGGTGGGGTGTGTTGAAACTGAAATCTAAATTGCAGTCTAAAAATAAAGCAGCCAGTATTTACCCTGCACAGAACAAAATAACTCAAACAAATCTAACCCTCTCTGCACAGGTTACATCTGCCCCACCTGCAGTGCACATGGTTTTGCCCATTTTGAGAACAAATGTGTACTGTGATCAGATCTGAATAAGGGCCCATATTCTCTGCTCAATCTGGGTCTCTCCTGCCACAGCAGCAGATGTTGGTATCCAGCAGATGCAAAAGTTCCTACCTTGACGTGGAGTTCTGTAAATATCATAAGTCCCTAATTCATACGCAATAATGTCTTACTTTAAAAGAAGTATTAAAGTACAGCGGCTGTTTTGGCAGGCTGTGTCCGATTAAACCTTACTTATAACTCAAAGTATTTTATGAAATATAATGACTAACAATAGGTTGCCATAAAGAATGAAACCATTCAATTATTACCACCTAATTTGTTCACATACAATATTTTAAAGTCTATGTTTACAATAATTTTCAGTATGACACACGCTGTTGCCAGTGAAAAATTCAATTTCTCTAAAATTTATATGGAAATATTAACATGGAAATATTATCCGAATCCCTCTTTGTAATCACATTAGAACCTATATCTAATTTAAAAAGCATGTGTACTATAACCTAATTATTCAGTGTGCATGTTCTGTGTCACAATCGGATTAATGAAGCTGCTGGCCAGCTGTTAAACTGATCAACAGCTACCAAACATTTTTGCCTTTGTACTGTACTTGGCTTTATGAAACAAAACAGGGTTCTGTTTAAAAAAGATTAGTGAAAATCACTTGTACAATTTGACTGCTTATTGTGGCATCTTCCTCTGCAAATTTTGTTGCATAAGTATGTGTGTGTGTATATATATATATATATATATATATATATATATATATATATATATATATATGTATATATATATGTGTGTGTGTGTGTATATATATATATATATATATATATATATATATATATATAATATATATATATATATATATGAGAAAGAAGGGGGGGTTGTGATCCCGTCCTGCGCTTGTAGGTGAGCAGCACTACTCTAAAGACCCCGCCGCTAGTGGGAGTCTGATGTAAAGAATAGGGAAAGGAGATGTAGAGGTGCGCTCAAGAGGTGGTTTCACCAGTCCACAATTTGTAAAAATACAAAGTATTTATTCTTTATGATAAAACAATTTAAAAAATACAAGTTATGAAATCGTTTATAATCAATTTCGTGGTACAGTACAGGACTTCAATCACAGGTGCATCATGATCATACGGGAAACCCTACGCGTTTCGTCCCCTAGGGACTTCTTCAGGGGTAGTACACCAAGATCGATAAGCTTTTTTAAACCTTGATTAAAAATGTAAATATGGGACTACACTCTTGGGTGAGTGCTTTAGATGGTGGTGTGGTCACCGTTGTAGGTCTACCAATCCTGTGCTGGTTCATTCAATGGATTGTAGCGATTTCAGAATTCAGAGCGCAATAAACAGCCTCTTCAGCTGATGTCCTTTTCAACGTTACCGTCAGTTCTGAGTCTACCTGCCGGAAACACAGGAGTGAGTTTGCTACTCGCACAGGACCCTCAAACGTGTTGAGGAAAGTGGGTGAACCCCTATTGTGCTAGTGTACACAAATATGTGTTTCTCACAAGGGGTGTGCTACCACTGGACACAAATAGATATGAACAAATAGCAAGAGAAAAAAGTGTGTCCTGGTGTGGTGCACCTAAATAAACTATACGATTAAAATTTAGCTTTTATTAGTATGTCTTAAAGGCGAAATATAAAAACACACAAACAAAACAAAATGTATGTGGATGTGTTTAAAAAGCGGCGGCTCTTTGACTCCACATCCGTTCTGACTAGAGGTAAGTATCCCCACAGGTATGGTATGCTGACACTTATATTATTAGTAATACGTCAATATAGTGTATTAGTGTCAATGTAGCTCGAGGCCCCTTCATGCAAGTGCGCACATACTGACACCAGTGCAGTGATCAATGTAAATTTGCACAGTTTGGCTGGTGACCACAGCTTGATAGACTATATTTGTGTCACATGGGACACCATATGTTCAAATCTATATTGTATAGGCTAAGATTGCCTTTATTATAGATGAGCCTCTATGTAGAGAATTAGTCTATCGTGAACAGGAGTATATTCTATTCGTATGGTAGTGCTGAATCCAATAGGCTTATGAGTATTGTCAAAATATGTGACAAATTTTGTGATAAGTGAAAAGTCAACTCAGATGTCAGTCTACACGGATGTCAACTGATTCAGAGTGCACCTTGGTTTGTTCAGAACTCTGTTGTGCAGGCTAGAATTACCCTCAATATAAGATAGCCTTGGTGTTGGATAGACCTGTCTACTTAAGTTGGTAGACTATATGTTGTGCAGGCTAGAATTATCCTCAATATAAGGTAGCCTCAGTGTTGAATAAGAAACACCCGTCTACTTTTGTGGGTAGACTATATAGGTTGATATGGGATGATAATCAGTGTCAGGGATATTCTCCACAAAAACATCAACACACAAGTCGGCCAACACTAGTAACGACATATGTTAGAATTCCTTATTCCTCTTATTTGGGCTGGAATTGCTCTTTGGCCCTTATTCTGGTTGGTGCGGTCGAGCCGCATATGCGGCTCCGACCGCACCAGACGAATCCCCGCCTACAAGACGGATCGGCACGGCCGTCCGTACACGGACGGCTGCCGATCCGCATGAAAATGGCGGGGCGTACGCCTCCACCATGTTGGGAGCTGCCCCCTGCATTCGATGGTCGATGACCATCGAAGGCAGGGCCGCACGCTCCCCCCGCTCACGCAAGCTTAGAGCACACGGACAATCGTCCGTGTGAAAGCTTGTATTGGGGCGGGCAGCTGACATCCGGCGATGTCAGCTTTCCGCCCCCATCACTGGCGTCATAGCCTCATTACCATGCATACGCCCCGCGTTTGCATGGGAACGCCCATGAAACGCTGGGCGTATACATAGGGTAATGAAGCTATTAAGCCCCTCACACCCCTATACGCCCCCTTTGCGGCGTCTAAATTTTTTTCTCGGCGAATTCCCCTGCACATGCGCAGAGTGACCTCTGCGCATGTGCAGAGTGTAAACATCGGCGGTACGGCCGCACGCGGGCCGTACCGCTCAGATCAAAATAAGGGCCTTAATGAGGAGAGAAATACATGTATGACTCTTTTTTATCACAAAGAGTTATTATTGCCGGTCTATGTCGACATATAATACGGTCTATGTCAACATGAAGTAATTTTACCAATTGTTCATTGGAGAATAAGGTTTTTTGTGCACCGTTGAAACAATGATGAATCGGTTGTACTCAAGCACTATTGGTTTTGATACATTTTAATACATTTTAAACATTCAGCAGCGGCGCTGTCTGTCAGCGCATAATGGTTTTAACAATCACTGGTTTGTAAGCAAGGTTTTAATGCACTCTTGAAATGACTGTGAGTTAATAGTGTACAAACACTGTATGTTTTTAATCTTTGGTCAATGTGGTACACTTAAACAATTAGCAGGGGCGCTGCCAGAGGTTGGTGGAGGATACTTAGTAGTAATCCACCTGTGTTATCAACACAGCTACCAGAATTCAATGAAGGGTAGGGGCACTGGTCGCTGTCAATGGTAAATAAATTGCAGCGTGTCCTCCTCTAGGCAGTATAAACGTACAGGGTACAGTGATAGTGCTCAGTCCGATTGCCTTAAATATGTTAAGGTCAATCCCCTCTAGGCAGTATAAACGTACAGGGTACACTGATAGTGCTCAGTTAGATTGCCTTAAATATGTTAAGGTCAATCCCTAATTGCCAACAGGTTTCTGCCCCCAGCTAGTTGTAATTGGGTGGTCACAGAATATCACCAATTGTGCCTGCTACACGGTGATGGAGCAGTGCGCATAATAATGAAGGGGTTCCTGTGGGTTAAAACAGAAGTCAAAAATACATCCTAGTCAGATGCGAGTCAAGGAGCGTCAGAGGGACTGTGTTTCCGGCAGGTAGACTCAGAACCCATGTTTTTTTTTTTTTTTTAACCTATTGTACCTTTCTGGAGTCCTGCGTCAGGCACTGCAGCCTTTGAAAAAATTGCAGTAAAAAAGTCCACCACTCATATGCAGAATTAAAATTGGTCTGGAATTGGTAGGAAATGGTGGGAGCCATGTTTACCTTGACCTGCACAGTTGTCTCTGGCAAAATGTCAGAGACTACTGGCACGTGGCTAGAATAGGGCCCACCTGAAGTCTGCCCATGGGAACCACTGGGCAGGTGGGGCAGATGTAACTGAAAATTAGATTTGGGTGCAGCATTTCCAAACTCAAATCTAAATGACAGTGTAAACATTATTTAGTGGGCTTGTGTATTGTCTCCGGGGGGAGTGGTGTATCCCCCTCAGGTGTTGAGACTATTTTGGCTGCTGCGCCAGAAGGTTCACTCACTCATCCGCTTACTTTGTATATTATTTATTGGGCTACAAACAAAAGCAGCCTCTGCATTCTGCCCATTGGGATTTTATATCCAACCCGGTCTGCCCAGGTACACAGTTACTTGTTCTATTTTACTTAGTGCCCATAAATATCTTAATGAGCTTCTCCACCCTATGTTAACTTTCTGTCCACTTTAAATACAATAATTGAGCTATTTTTATCTTCATTTTAAATGGAAATGCTGCCATTTTCTATCCATTATGGGCCTTATTTAGAGGTAGACTCTAAGCAGCAGTAGCAGCTGTGACTTGTTGGGGTGCAATCGCTTCTGAGAATTTGTGCTAATGCCGCAGCTGATGGCCTGTCTACTGAGATGCCTACTGGCTGTTGCTCTACTAGGGTAGAAATCAGGCTCTCCATTTGGACTAAGCAATCATATAGTTGCTAATACCCTTTTCACATTGTACCTAATTACCGGGCTCATGATGGTTTCTTGCCGGTTCGACCCAGTAATTGGTGCGATGTGAAAGGGGTAACCGGTTACAGCAAAACCTGTAGCAACACGGCTTTAAAAAGAAGGGTTCTTACCGGTTTGTTGCTGAGTTGCTTTGCAGTGTGAATGGGCTAATCGGGTCAAGCGACCTGTTTCCCATTGACACTATGGAAGAGGCAGTGCTTGGAGAAGCGCCAGCTCTAAGCGCTGCCTCCTCCCCCACCCCTGATGACACTCCGCCACTCTGCCACACCCCCAGATGACATCAGTGAACCAGCAATATTGCCGGTTCGCTGATGCGATGTTAACAGATCACATATGCAGGGTCACACCGGGACCGAACTGTTTCAAAGGGCAGGATGTATTAATATACATCGCCGCCCCTCGCCAGCCGCCACGATGCTACCGCATATGCGGTATAGCATCAGGTTGTGGTGATGGAGACCCCCGCGATACCTGTAATGTGGTGTGCGGGGGTCTCCGTCACATCCCGGCGGCTGTCAGTGTCCCCAGCGTCTCCTCCTCCCCCCCTCCAGCCGGATGTCCTCCCGGCTGTGACACCTGCTGGGGGAGGAGGAGATTGATGGAGGACGGGAAGGGGGGTCGCGCGGACGGCGGGCGGCGATAGAAGCCCATAGGCTTCTATAGGGTATAACCTGCAAGGCGGAGACGGGGCAGACGGGTAATGGTACATAGGAAAATGCGGTAAAACCCCCGCATTTTCCCTAGTACATCCCGCCCAAAGTCCCGGTGCAACCCTGTATTTGCGGTCTGAAAGCGGTATTAGACTGACCAGTGGAATTTGGCTGCCGGTGACAGTGAAACAGCATTTTCCGGTACAGCTCCATGTCACCACTCCTACATCCATGCAGTTCTAATGTGGATCTGCAGGCAATAATGAGTGAAATGCATGCGCGTTGCTGTTGATGCTGTACATATGTCTTGGGCTAAACACGGAAGACCTTCTATTACAAAGGACAGCTCTTATCGGGAAAGCTGTCACTGTAGGTACATATCGGAGTTGTTAATGCCGGTACTGTATGTACCCGATAAATGACTGGATGTATTGTATTGCGGATGCAATGCTTGGTACGCCCCACTGCCTATGTTCTTCCCAACAAAGTTATCACCTTCTGTTTAACTTTTGTTTTTCAAATGTTTTTTTGTTGTTTCTTATTGGCGACGGGAAGTGCTAGGGGAGTAAAATTGCTGCAATATCATAGGATATAAAGGTTTTGTATTCTGTTAATTAGATGAAATGTATTATGTATGAACATAGCAGAGCATTTACTTAAATTAATTAAAATAGAAAAAAAAATAGAAATTAAAAATATACATATGTATACAGAAATAACACTATCACAAATGGACTCAATGTGATTTACTATAAATTAGGCATCATAAACAGCCTGTCAAGGACTTTGTAAGCATTGAACACGATGCCAGGCAGAGATGGGTGAAGCTGTTTAAGTGTCCTTCTCAGTTTTTATTGATTGCCCTGATATATGAATTAAATCCTTATTCCATTAGAGAGCTCTAAAGCTGTTAAAATGTAAATCAGTGCTTCCAAAAGAATATAATATTTTGTTTACATATGCTATAAAAAATGGAAATTGATCAACTCATTTGGTGAGTTCAGCTTAGAACACAGACAGCCTTTACCAGTGTTTTTTTTCTGGTTTGCTCTTTGAACAAAAGCTTGGACAAATGCAGAAGTGTTTGTCCTTGGCGGTGTCTTCAGTAAAGAGTACAGATATTAATCACACTGACCAACTGCCTCTACTTATCACAGGTACCAAAAGGCAATCTCTTATCCCATCCTAATGCAGGCCATCGAGATATGAAGATACTGCTTGCATTTTCAACAAAATACTCATATACTGTATTGCCCACTCGCAATAAGTAATCAGAATTTATGAACAGTTAAGATCCATACACACTGGTCGACTATGCCCAGTGTGTATGGAGCTTACGCGCATACACACTGAGCGTCTTTCACTCTGCCCGGCGCCGTCAGCGGGGAGAGGATGGCTTTGCATAGTGCAGCCCTATGCAAAGCCGCCCTCACAGCCGCTCATCTGCTGGTAATACCAACGGCGATGATGCAGGAGCACGCAGCAGCGCTCACCGCCGGGCCATACACACTGGGCGGCTTTGAGCTGAAAGTCTCCCAGTGTGTATGGGCCTTTACTTAGATAGCACCAACATATTCTTGTGCTCTTCACAATTAGGAATAATAAAATGAGACTGGGTAATTAGAACAGAGACAGTGTTAGGGGACCCTGCTTCCAAGATAACAATCTATAGGGAACTACTCTATACAAAAAAAAACTCATAATTTTTAGTTGACAACTATTCAGAGCTGTTCGCTAGGCTACATATGTTCGCATTCTAGTGAACAGGTAAACTCCGCCCAGCGCGAATGCCTAACCCAACCCCATCGTGCAAATCCCCTCGCTAGCCCACGAGGGGATGTGTACGCTTATAAATCCCCTCTCATGCGGCTGCAAGGAGGTGAAATCATTCGGTGGTTGCTCACCATCGAATCATTTCTCCTGCCTTTGCTGAGAAAAGTCAGCCTGGACTGACTTATATAGCAGCCGCTTCCTGCCGAATTTGTGGTGGGTGTTGAAGTCATGTGACGTCAGCCATCTGCTTTGAGCAGGCATCAACATGTTCATGGGGATACCCATAAAATGCTGGGCATTCCCCTGCTCCAGCCCTCTCCCACTATGGAGCCAACGGCTCTCCGTGTGTGAATCTCCCAGAGTGTGCGCATGCACAAACCCCTGCGCCAGGGACGTGGGGATGAATTTGGCCCATAACAAATGGGTCTCAATCGGCCCCTATGTTGTGTGAAGTGCAGTTGCATCAATGCTTGTAAAGAATGGAGAAGAAGACAAATGAAGCCCATAGCAACCAATCAGCATCTAGATAGCATTTATCATGCACATACTATAAAATCATAGGTACAGACTGATTTGATTGGCTGTTATGGGCAACTTCTCCACTTGCACTAATCATCTTCTCCTTTCCCTCATGCAATGTGGACACCAATGTAGGGGGAGAAGAATAGAATCAGACAAGTCTCAACAGCCCTTGTTACTTGGGCTTTAGAGCCAGGAACAAGCCTCAACTCAACTAGAAGGCACCAAAAGGGACAGTGAGCGTGGGTATGAGGCTGAAAATGTAGAGGGGGAGGAGTGGTGGAAGGTGAGAGGAGTTTTAACATAAACGGTGCCATGTTTTCTTTAAATATAGAGAACTATTGCATCTACTGTATCATGAGACCTCACCTAATTCCCCATAAGAACTCCCCTGCCGAAGTGCTGTCAGCAGAAGCAGCAGTCCAATAGGCGGCACTCTCTCTTCAGATTCAGGTCAGGCCCATGACACTGTTGATGTCTGATGTTAAGTGCTGATCGACTCCACCAACACACTTACACAGCAAGCCTGCCGCAAGGCACAGTGCATTGGGAAAATAAAAAAAATGGCCTTAATGCATGCTGTGGGCAGGTGGCAGACGTCTGACAGCATTTGCAACCTTGCTAAATATTGATCATATTGAGACAGATCAAATTTGGCCTTATGCCAATTTTAGGTCTACATCTGTGCCAATATTGAGCCTGCTTTTAATTGTAAATTTAAAATAAAAATATTATAATATCATAAAAATTAAATGTACACTGTACAGAAAGGCAAACAAAAAATCAAAACACAAAACAGACTCACTCAGTATGATAAAATATTATCATCATAACTATGCCTCTTTCCTAGTGAAATAATTATCAGATATAATTAATTGGACACCACATGTTTCGCAATAGTTTTCCTTTAATAATTTATTCTGTGTTTAAGTGTGTTTTAATGAGATAGCACAGGTCTTTTATTCAGGCTGGATGTAACACTCCAGCTTGTGCTGAATAACAACACCCGGCACGACTTGCTAAATTGTCAGCTATACGGTTCTGTGTTTGACCTTGTAAGAAATAACTTTAACCTTGACCTTTAATAAACATTCAAGTGTTAATTCAAATGCATGCAAATAAGAGGTGTGGTAGAAGTCACACCCTAATATTCAGCTGCCTCTTAATTCAAAACTTCAAACGCCTCTCATAATTTGGGAAACTGTTACAAGCACTCCTTCCTTGAAACATTAGATTGCTGGACGCTGAGTATGTCTCCAAAATTCCCCCACTAAACCAAGATCAAAGCATGACATAGGATCCTGGTAGCAGATGGAGAGGTGTAAAAAAGAAATAAAAAAAATGCTGTCAGTAAAGTAATAAATTAATAGCAATGAAAAAAAAAATGAGAAAAAAAAGAGAGAGAGAAGAGGAAGCAAAGAGCTGTCAGTGCAAGAAAAATGACTTAGCGAGAAAAAAACAATGCAAAGCTTTTAGATAAATGGATATTGCATATCCATTTGGCCAATGGTAGAGTAACTGTAGTGCTCATTAAATTGTTGTGTTGCAACTGCCTTAAACAACGACAAGATTCTCAAGAACAATCCTTTAAAAGTAGCAAATCATTACATACATAGTTATCTGCAAATGTAATCCTTTTATCTCTGATGCCATGTTAAAAATAACAGCTTCAGGAACAAAGTACTTTTACAAATGCCTAAAAAGGACCAAGTTAATGGTAAGAAGGGTTCCTTATCCTGTGTGGTGAGTAGAGATTATCCTCCCGCGAGCCTCCAACAGAATAACCGGAAGCTGCAGAAGAGACGAGATTTGCATCTAGCCTCCAAGCCAATAACGTGACTCCAGTAGTGGAAGGCTGCATACACATACACATGGCGGTACATAAGCAACTAGTTACAGTATACAGAGCAGAAGGATGACATTTTTTGATGATTGCAGGATGATTTGCTAGTGTTTGCTTGAGTGATGGTTGTTAGGGATGGTTCATCCTATAGGAATGTGAGGGGGGCGGGATCAGGGTTTCTATAAAAAGCATGTGCTGAATACTGGAGGTTGTTTCCTTATTTCTTTTCAATGTTCCGACATGGACACTAATACGGTGTCCATGTCGACAATACAGCTGTGTCAGCATTTTAACATGTTTGGCATTATGATCCTGTCAGTATATTGCATGTCAGCATTTCAACTGTTGGTATTGTGTATCTGTTGGGATATTGACCATCGGTATTTACACCCTGTCAATATAACAGTGTTGGCCAAGTGACTGGCGGTATTTCAATTGTCAGTAAATCACACTGAATTGGGGTTTGCTGATGATACAGCCCGGGGGGGGGGGGGGGGGGTTGGGTGTTCGGACACTACCAGGCACCGCTGCACTTCCGCCGTCATCCGACAGCGACCAGCGGCCGCAGCTGGTCACAAAGTGCAGAATAGCCCAAAACAAATATGGCCGCCGCATATGTGCATATAATATATGCGGTGGCCATATTTGTTTTGGGTAATGCTGCCGTTTGTGACCAGGCTGCGGGCGCTTGGTTCCGGCAGCCCTGGAACCAAGGTAGGCGGCCCAGCTGGAGGGATATCTGGTCCGGCCCACTGGGAAATGGCCCGGTTTCCCGGTGGGTCAATCCGCCTCTGTGGGTACGTCCATAAAACTCTGGGCTATCCCTTTAACCAGCCCCCTGTCTGAATTCGGACCTGTAGGTATGGTCTGAATCAGTTCCTAAGATAGAAAAGGTAAACAGCATTGCACCAAGGCTTTGGCTACTGAACCCTAATTCCTGGCCCCAAACAATTTGCTCTGTTCCTATGCTACAGCATGTAGCCTATTTCTACGTATAAATGTATTCCCATTAGTGAAGGAAAATGAAGTCGTGTGTTTAATATAGTGGATTTGGCAGCGCTAAATCAATAGTACAATAAATTTGTTTTGTGTTTTTCGTTTTTTATTTTTATTTTGCCTCAGGCAAAAAAAAATTCACCGGTATGCCCCATCACCTCCAGTTAATTAACAATACACAAGGTGTGTGGGCTGCCAGGATGCATCGGAGAAAACAGCTGTAACTACAGCATATGTTTTTAATATTTTAACTAATGACTTGACGTTGGTTCCACTTATTCCCTTAAATTCCTACTGCAATATTCGAGGCATGAAAACAAGATGTTGTGGAGAAAGTGATTTTTGCTGTGAGCCTTTGCATTCAACCATATTGTTGTATTAATGACAGCCACATCAGCTGTTAGGCAGGAGTGCCTTGGAACAGGATTATTGATTTATGACTTGTTACACATCATGGGGTTAAACAGATGCAATAATTCCTTGCCACCATCAGCCTGGAGAAAAGACCTCTCTCAGTTTGATTGAACCACAGTGTAATTAAAACATGATGAGCCCTGGAATTAAGCACCAGGCATTGAATTCAAGTCTACTGATCTCTAACATATGCTATGAATACAGTATAAGTAGGAGGGTTGTGTCATATATAGTACAAATAGTGTGAAATATTTACATAAGGCCGCAGTGTATAAACCCAGGATGTATGCATTAGAATTATGCCTAGTTTAAAAGTGCTTAGAAGTCCTTTTTTAATGAATGACATGGTAACACTAGTCACTAGGTAATTGTTTGTGTATGTTATGCTAGATTCAAATGTATAGATATGATTGGCCTGTCTGGTCATAATTGTGCATGTGTGGACCAGGCACATGCAGCTAGCACCAGTCCATATGAGGTGCCGCCAGGGACTGTCCTTACATAATGACAAATGGTGCCATTTCTATAGGTTGAGGTTTTTCTATCTATAATGTGGGATGCAGTCCTATGGTCGACAGTAAAAAGGTTGACAGTCACTAAGTCAACCACTATTGGTCGATAGGCCAAAGGTTGACACACTAAAAAGGTCGACATAGACCAAATTCGACACAAGCGAAATGTCATTGTGTGAAAACTCTCTATGAACAAGGTCGCCATGAGTTTTTCACAATTATTTAGAAAAAAAACCCGACTTGTTCATACTTTACCATCTCAGTGGATATGGAGGGGGCATATAATAATTTGCGGAGCGCAGCGAGGCACTGTGCCTAAACCATGCGAGGGGACGTGGTACCCTTATATGGTGCACATGTCGACATTTGTTAACATGGACACCAAAAAGGAAAAAAAAACTTATGCCAACCTTTTGCTTGTGTCACTTCTTTTTGTCTATGTTGACCTAATGCATGTCGACCCTTGGTGCGTCGACCTTTGGCCTGTCGACCAATCGTGGCTGACCTAATGACTGTCAACCTTTTTTTTTATCTCTTTTTACATACACAGTAGAAAATCGGACAGAAACATCTTTATGTTTCTGACTTGCTGATCCATATCTTAAGTCCTGAACCAGTGTTTAATTGGTTTCTAATGCACCTAATAAAAAGATTTACTAAGTCTTAAACATTGATAATTTCATTGCACTTAGTTTGGGCATCTTGAAGAAAATATAAGTGTTTTACAGGAGCGATTTCACAATTAACTGAAGTCCATAAGTCGCATGAGATTCCTTCTCCGTGCGTAAATGCAATTGATCTCATGTGATCAGAGAAAATTGAAGCACAATGCAATCAGAGGTCAATGCACTGAGCAGCTTAGCGCTTTAGGGATCGTTATTCAGATTGTGGGCCAGATGTACTGAGCTTCAAAAGTGATACAATGGAGAGAGATAAACAGCCAGCCAATCTGCTCCTACCTGGCATGTCACAGACTGTGTTTGAAAAATTTCAGGTAGGAGCTGATTGGCTAATTGTTTATCACTTTCCATTTTATCACTTTTGAAGCTTAGTGCATCTGGCCCTATGTGAGACACTAGATGCAACTGAAGAAAATAAAGCTTAGACAATTTAGCCGTTAATACTAATAATGTTACTCATGGTTCATTCTTAGATTAAATATACTGTAGTCACATTTTCCAATCATTCAAGTAAACAATGGCTAAATAGCAATACAGCAGTAGGAAACAGAACAAGGAGCTAGAAACTTTCTTTTAGGGCTTGTACTGTGTTGTTTCTTGGTATCTACCCATTTCTCCGAGCGGCATTCAAATAACAATCCATTCATTACGCATTGTCTGATCTTACTATATCCAATCTACAGCTTGATGAAGAATAGAAGAAGCGGTGTCATGGAAGCCTCTGGTGTTTGAACAAAGGACAGTAACTACCAATGACAAGTCTTCATGTTGGTTACAAGACCATTAGAGAGAGGTCTCTTTCTTCATTGACCACCCTCCAACCCTGGTTATGTGGTTACAGTGTTAGCTTTTGTGGGAAAGAACAGTAGCTGTACCATTGATTAGTTTGTGACCTGATATAATCATACTGGGATCATCAGCACCACTGTTTCAGGTGGGATTCTTGTGTCATTGAGATGGGAATTTGAAACACTTACGCTGCTGTTGATGGGCTGGATGTTACCCCTCTTCTGAATTTAATTTTGTTGAATAGGCTGGCAGTTGACCCCCATTGAAGTTTGAGTTGAGGATGTGCTAACAGTTGGCCCCTGTTTAAGTGTGATTGGATGAGGATGTACAGGCAGTTGGCCCTGTTTAAGTTTGATTGGTTGAGGATGGGCTGGCAGTTGGCCCCTGTTTAAGTTTGATTGATTGAGGATGTACAGGCAGTTGGCCCC
Source organism: Crinia signifera (assembly GCF_055691185.1). Lineage (NCBI taxonomy): Eukaryota > Metazoa > Chordata > Amphibia > Anura > Myobatrachidae > Crinia > Crinia signifera. The sequence continues at coordinate 95,841,104 of NC_139217.1, forward strand.
TGTTTAAGTTTGATTGGATCAGGATGTACAAGCAGTTGGTCCTGTTTAAGTTTGATTGGTTGAGGATTTGCTGGCAGTTGGCACCTATTTAAGTTTGATTGGTTGATGATATGCTGACAGTTGACCCCCAAGTGGGTCTTGTTTATTGATGTTATGGGATGCAGTTGGTCCTCATTTTATATGCTAGAGTTAAATAACTTTTATGCTACATTAGGAAATTCTCTAAATGCCACCATATCATATTTTTAGGTTAGGAGGCCTCTCAATTGGTGGAAGAATTGAGTTCAAGAAAGATAGAGCCGCAACGTTAAAGATTTGACTGCCAAATGAAGTATGGAAGGTTCTAGGTACTACTTATAGACCTTCATCTGTTGAATGAAGTAAGTGAATGGGAGTAAAACCAATTACAAGCCCTGGATACAGGTCATATATGGTTTTGAAAGTCAGCAAGGTAATCTGGAAATAGATTTGCCATTTTACAGGCAGCCAGTGATTGGTGCTATGTGGCATTGTTACACCCTGACTGCTGGATTGTATACCAGCTGCACGCAGGGCAATAATTTTGCTGGGAGATCCAGAGAAAGGACACTACTGGCAATAGTCTGTGAGGACACAAATGGAGGCATGAGTGTAGGGGGAGCTTTTGAGGGAATCAAGTGCTTGATTCTGGCTACGTTCCTAATGCAATATTTACACTAAGGCCTGACACCAGCCTTCTATCTTGACTGATTAATAATCAGCAGGTGAATCTCTGTTGTATAATCACACTGGTGCATATAAGAAACAGCAGCTGCAGAGGTATTCAGCAAACAGGTAAAGTGGACAGGCAGCAGCAGGGAGCAAAAACCTAGCATATTTTATCTAGCATGTTAGCCCTCTCTATTCATTATATAGACAGCTTTATGACTGCCATGGATATCAGAGCCTAAAAGATTCTTATGATGGATGGGGAAGCTAAGTTCAGAGATTCCATAGAGTAGTGCTGAATATCCCAAGCCCTTAACTCAGTCATTCATGCCTATGGCATTTTACCTTTGATTGATATACAAAGTAAACAACTGTGGAAGCCAGAGAAGAGATAATATTTCCACGAGAAGAATGGGGAGGACTTAGTAAATTACCTACTTCAATTCCCTGTGACTTGCGGTAACAGTAAAAACTAATAAATAGAAAGAAATAAACCCAATCCTGCTGTTTTATTGCTCTGGTAGTATTTTGGAACTTGTTCACTGTGTGCTGCCAGAGTAAACAGGCCAGCAACACAGGTCTGCCCACAGCTCAGCATCCAAATGTGTTCTAGGGTAAGTATAATGTACCTGGCATAACCGTGTCACAGGAGAGGGAAGGAGAAATGTTCCTTCTAAGCCCTTTGCAAACCACCGGGGTGTTTCAAGCTGAAGAAAATATCTGTAAAGGACAACATGCTGGTCATAAGCATCTGTTAATTTAGACCAAACATGTCCATTCTGTGACCCTCCAGCTGTTGTGAAACTATACATCCCAGCATGCCTTGCCATAGTTTTAACATTCCCTAATAGCAAAACTGTGGCAAGGCATGATGGGACTTAGGTCCGGATACTATGTAAAAATCGCACGCACATCACTAACACATACTTGCCTACTTTTGAAAACGAGTTTCAGGGAGATTATAGTTGATAATATTATTTTTGCACAGCGCCCCATTGAGTTGGCGTGTCATGCTCCACCCAAAGGGCGTGGCTAGTTCCGTATATGGAAAGATTGTGAAACGAGATTGTGAGCGTGGCACCTAGAAGCGTGGGTGTGTACTGCTACATCTGAGAGGAATCTTGTAAAATGACTTATATACAAATGTGGATGAGCCCCAAAGCAGTTAGTAAGAGATACTATACTTAAAAGTGCTGGGAAATGATGATTCAATGTATCAGTCTTTCATTCCTTGTTTCCCCAAAAATATAACAGTGTAATTTGGGCTAGGCGACATCAGGGAGTTTGGTAGACTAATGAGGGAGAGAGGGAGATTGCTATTTCAGGGAGTCTCCTGCAGAATGCAGGAGGGTTGGCAACTATGCACTAACATGATGCCTTTCAGATACAAAGTACCTTATATACACATATAGAACATAACATGTGTCACTTTCCCTGTCCCACCACCGCCACTGTGTACACTGAACTTCCGTATCTCTATGGCGGCAGATTTAAAGAAGCCTGTGTGCACAAGCCTTAAAGTTTTAGGGGATATTTGGTGGTGTGTGAGCCAATCACGACATTATTAGGCCTCTCTCCGATGATGTTAAATCCTGGGATATTGTGGATCCTTGAGGAGTTGATGCGAATAAAATGACAGTGGTTTACATAATTTAGCTCCGCCCACTCTACGAGGTCCCGCAATACCCGTTTTTTCTGAATCATCCTATTTACTTCCTTAGAAAGCAGGTGGGTTGCAGGACGAGTGCCCACTCTTTCTTGGTTGCGGAGGATTACCCCAAAACCAGGGGTCCACTACAACTTCCAGGAGAGTAGCTAAGTATGAAGTACTTGCACATCAGAACAGAACACTGACAGTATATTGATCAGGTATAGGAGAGGGACACAGTCCATATATACCCTATGTGAATATATGAACTTGTAATGCAGTACATTAGGGGGCAAAGCTGGGACACTATACATGTGTGGGAGTAATACATGTCGGGGGGAAGCAGCAGAGGGAATTATATATACTGTATATAAGGGGTTAGGCAAACTACTGTGGAACTACCTGGGTACCCACATTATTTCTTTCCCCGCACAATTACTGAGAATATACTACAGTATATGCTGTTTTCTGGAAACATCACCCAATTCGATTGATAATTTACAAATACAACAATGCCAAACACATTTCACGTCTTTAAAATATGAAGTGCTGGTTCAGAAACCATATAAAACAGATTTCTTGAAATGCAGCCGAGGTTGGCTATGAATTACCAGCAGATTAATGCCACGCAAATCTAAAATAATCACATCATGATCAACTCTCTCCTATCTGAGCTCTTCTGTTCACCTTGCAGTAGTGGCAGCAACCGTACTGACCCTGATGTCACCATCAATAACCAAGACAAGAGCAAGACTGGAAGGGAAAGGAATGCCGCAAGCACAGTACACACATACAGACTGCACTCTTCTCCCCAGCCCACAGATGTATTTCTTTTCACTGCTGGCAGATTACTGTTGTAATTAAAGTGCCAAATAAGTCTGTTAGTTATCTATAATGCTGTCTCTATGCAATATATATTATTATTATTATTTAACTTTTTGTTACTTAAAGGGTAGCACAAGGTGTCCACAGCATCATACAATGAAAACAAAATAACATTTACAGGTTGAGTATCTATTATCCAAATATCCGTTATCCAAATTATTTCGAAAACCATAATCTCCAAAATGTACATTATTTTTTATTTTTGCTAAAAACCTACCGGCAACATCTGTAACTGGCACTACTGGGGAAATAACATGTAACTGGCACTAAATATGTACAAGGACATGATATGTATCTGGCACTACTGGGGAAATGATATGTAACTGGCACTAAATATGTGCTTCGCATTCACATTCAGTACCTGAGATTGTACACAAACTTTTTTTCATGTTTTAAAACCTTGTTTCCTGCACAAATAAAATATATTTGTGTGTATTTCATGTGTTTGATGTGTCTATGCAACATAAATGCAAGATACCTCAATATACTTCATTCAAATATAAAAATATTCCAAAATATGGATTAATCCATTATCCAAATTTCTTCTGTTCCTGAGCATTTTGGATAAGGGAAACTCAACCTGTATATTGTAAAAATATCACAGGATGGTCAAATAACAAATAAGATAACAACTGTTGTGTAGAGGGGAAGATAAAGAGATCAATATCCCATCAAATCGAACCTCGGACCCAGGTTATTGCTGGAATGGCGGCCAATGGGCCCGGGTCGAGGTGTGGTGTGAAAGCACCACAGCTTATAACCCAGGACGACCAACCCAGCAATTCAACCCAGGTTATAAGAAGGATGAAACCCAGGTCGCCCTCTGTATAATGGGCAACCTGGGTTTAATGTTAAAGCGCAAGACCCGGGACGGAGCTGGGTCCGACCCAACTTTGCGATGTGAAAGGGGTATAACCAGCTGCAGCCCCCCCAGGTACAATCCGCCACGGTCTCTGCCTAAATGAAGCCAGATGCAGTCTGTGAGACTGCTCTGGCATCAATGTGACTGGCAATGACTTCCTATTGGAAGTCCGGCCTGCCAGTCACTCAACACAGTCCCATTGGGAGGTGTTACCTACCTTCGGGATGCATCTCTGTGCGCAAATGCAGGGCAGCCCCCAAAACAGGTTCTGCACATGCACAGTACCACGGACGATACTGCGCATGCGCTGGACCCGGGAACCTCATTAAGCCTCTGGGGGCTGCTGCAAAGGCTTGGCATGGAGGCTTGGGTCAGCGCATGCAAAGTATGTATGAAGTTACTGCGCATGCGCTGACCCCGTGCAGGGGACCAGCAGCCGGGACCAGCAGGTGCGTGGAGCGCTGCAATGGCAGTGACCATGGAGGGGGGGGGGGGGGCCCGCACAGCCCCTCTCCTCCAAAAGGGTAAGAGCTGCCACTGCCAACAGCAATCCTTCAGTCTGTACCCACAAGTGAGCAGGGAGACAGGGTTAGAGTTACTGAGGGCCACCGGCTCTTATCTCACGACTTCATTCATCATTTATTTCAATTTATATTAATTTAATAATTGCATGTTATATATTTTCACTAACATCTTTTTCACTTTAACAATTGTACATGCAGTAAATGTATTCTTTATTTTTTACAAGACTTGTTCATATCTGTCATGGTCACTACACTTTTATTGACACTATACTTTATATGATTGCTGCCGCCCAGAATAAAAACCCGGCCCGTGCAAATCTCCGAATGAATTGCAAATATCTCGCTATACGCTATCCTGTTACACATCCATACGCAATTTACAAACCATCTGATTGTTTTCCCAGTCCTTGTATATGTGAGTAGCTCTGACCCTTCCACAACATACCGATATGTTCCCACTGTTTTATTTGCAGAGAATAAAAGTAAAATTTGCTGAGAATTCAAGATTGCTTAAACTGGATATATTGCATAATGTAGTTTACAGAGTGGATCCACTTACTTCTTTACTGGCTCCCCTCATTCTTCTATGAAATGTTCTAAAATCTTCCCACATAGATTCTTTTTCCCAGGGCCGATGCGAGTGGGCCCGGGACAGGGTAATGTGGGTGAGATGGCATGCAGCAGCCTCCTTGGATCTACTGCAACCAAGTACACAGCAAAGTGTGCTGTGCTGAGGAGAGAAGGGGGGGAAGAAGGGAGGGGTGTGACTGCAGACCCATGCCCATCCAACAAGTATGGGTAAGTAAGTAGTACACAATCTCCCCCTTCCTCTCACCTCTCAACATTGGAGGCAGTGGAGGAGGGACATGAGGCACGCACTCAATATTAGGGGGCGTGGTCTCCTGTCAGGGGGCGTGGACTATGTCCACAGCTGTTGAGGGCATGGCCAGTGCTGCTGGCCATGCCCCCATCCCCTCTCTACAGTGAATAGACACTGTGTGCATGTACTGCTCTGCTTCATAATCATCAGTTTAGTGAAATTATTGCTAATTAGTGCCGTAAACAAAATGCAGCCAAACTCGCTCTTAATTTTATCTCTTTTTAAATTCTACTAATTTTTTAAAAAATTATATTTTAAAATAATTTCCTTAAACTGATTGTTAGAAGATTCCACCATTACACAGATTTATCCCCCTGACATTTTGGGGAAATGACACATAAAATAGGCGTCGTCTAGCTGAAGGTATCTGCCGACTATGGTTTTATAAATAATACAATGCCTGCCGAATCTTTATACCCAGCATTACATGAAATGCCATTGGTAGATGATCCAAGAAAGACAGACAGAAGAGATGATTTATGAAACACAGGGCACTATCCTATTAGCCCCAATGACACTTCAGTGGATAAAAACGGCTGGATATTGTGATCCAATTAGGGGTCGTTTTTATCGGGTGAAAATGGACCCATGATTGGGCGAAAACACATTAGCTGAGATTTGCGCAAACTGGTCATGGGATCCAGACAGCTGCATACTGGAAGTCTGCGCTGACAACGCAGACCATTCCTGTAAAATGGGGGTGACAAACCCCTGCTGTAAAGAACAGTGCCTATTACTTGCCCCGCTCTGCTGCATTAAACACCACAGAATGTCAATAGAGGATGTTGCATGTAGCAGATGGTATTACTGTTGTAAAATTAATGAGAACATTTGGTACTTATGTAATATCTGGGCTCCCGTTTTTCTTATGAGACCGCGTGCGCTCGCCACGCTTCGGGCACGGTGGCTCGCTGCGCTCGCCACACTATATAAAATCAACTCCATGCGTAGTTGGATAGTAGGGGTATGAAAAAATGGGGTGCATTTAACATGGGAGCCCAGATAATACATAAGTACCGAAAATTTATATTATTTGTGATAAACAGGTATTTTGTTTCTTGCACAGTGTATATGACGGCAGGGGTGCACTGGCATCTTCTTTATTGGTACATATTGTATAACTGCTCTACTTTCTGGCCTGTGACACCATGACAGGGCCACAGCCACTTGCAAAACAGACCAGTGACCCGGTCTTTATGGTTACTTCTATGTGATGACAAATGGCAGTGTTCAGTGTAGAAGGGAATGGCATAGATGCACAGACATGACAGTGCAGTGCTTGTACCAGAGGGATGCACTGACTACAGTAACTCACTGTGCAGGGAAGCGTCTTTGCATTGTGGCATGCATACATTACAGGCTACTGTGTTTCAACAGTAAAATATGAAAGAAGAGGCAGATGGGCAGATGTATTACAGCCTTAACAAGTGATAGAGGGGAGGGTGATAAAGAGTGATAAAGGAACAGCAAGTACTAGTTCTCTGGAAAATTAGGTCCAGAAACTCTGGGGGTGGATCGATTAAATAAAGATAGATAGATCGATAGATAGATACATGGAGAGAGAGAGAGATGCATTTATTATATTTAGAAACAAAGGCACTCACAGGTGACTTTAAAATAAAACTTACGAAAAATTAATTTTGGCCCAGAACAGGTTTAGGAACCCAGTTCCTGATGATGTCATATTTACTGTAATTAGAGGTTCAGGAACTGAGTTCCCGCTAGTTCCTACTGACAAATAGCTCTCGGAATAGCCAACCAGCCCCTAACTGACACATAACAGATTGGGCTTGAGATATGACAGTTAGGAGCAGATTGGACCTTTATTATGCTCTACTTTATCACTTGACAAGGCTTAATACATTTGGCTCTCATTTTGTTACACTACTCCTACCGCTTGCTATGATATCTGTGGGCTGTGGGCTTTATTGTTTGTTCCAACTAAGCCATTAACGCAGTTGGTGTATTTAGTCACATTAAAAATGTCGGTGATGATATCACCTGGATGAATGGACAAGCAGCTTTAACAGGTCAACAATACTTAGTGAATCATGACGTGTGCCTCATGTAAATCTGCCAAATGTCTGAGGCTGCCAGTCTATCACTACAATCATCAGCCCATTTTAATCTTGGCAAGTATTTTTCTACTAATATTTCAATTTGCACTTCATAATTTTATCCTGGCTGCCTTTAAAGCATAAGACGTAAGTGGTTACAGAGGCTATGACCTTATAATCGTGGCTTCTCACAAATAAAATCATCAGGTACACAAGAACAAGGGCGAGATGTTTTAAAATGAAAATGCCGTAAAACCCCTGTTTTACCGCATTTTCATATGTACTATTACCCGGCCGCACTGATATTACCGGGCAGGGTATTGCCACCTTTGGGTGGCGATACCCTATAGAAGACTATGGGCTTCTTTTCGCCGCCCGCCGCCTTGACCCCACTGTGATGACCGGGAGGAGCGGGCTACTCTTTGCAAACTGTGGGTAGTTGTCAGGGACCATGTGGTGAGGTAAATGGAATCCCTGGCAAGTACCAGAGCCAGATGTGCACACAATATATGATCCATGGGGTACATGCCAGCATTATACACTGGTGAAGCAGTATACTGTTTACTGCTGGAGATTCGCTTCCAAAGCTAGTAGATGTAGTTTCACTTGCTGCCAACAGATGGCAGTGTAAGCCCGCTCTAAGCAAATGCTTCCAAAGCTAGTAGATGTAAATTTCACTTGCTGTCAACAGGTGGCAGTGTTTCGGTGCCACATGGACACTAGACATATTTATAGATGATATATATATATATATATATTTATATATATATATATATATATATATATAGATAGATAGATAGATAGATATATAGATAGATAGATAGATAGATGGATGGATGGATGGATGGATGGATAGATAGAAGTCTTGTGCATATGCTTAAATCCACACAGAATAATAGAATACACGTGCACGATTAAAATCAATACTTATCTGATATCGATATGAGGTGATAAGAAACCATATACCATAAAGGAGCTGTCCATTCATTGCGTTTCGTCAGATCACCAATGTGGTGAAACTTCTCAGGAGTAACCTTTTCTCTCATTCTTTTTGTCAGATTTAGTAATCATTGGGTGTATATGTTAGAGGATGCTTCTGCTTTACTACAAGAGAACTCACTAGGGACACCCATTTGGACTTTAATTATTATTTTCTATGGACCCTTTTTAAAAAAAAAATATATAGGTATTTGTAATTGGTATTACTAAGCACCATGGTTTGAAGTTATAGATAAATATTAAATGCAGATGGAAAAAGCTATGTGCAGTCTGGAAAAGGGATAAATGGAAGTACAGAACATGCCACCTACTGTATAGCAAATGTTAAATACGTTGTTAACCACCAAGCTTTTAGATCCATGCCCCATTTGTGGTTACTGTAATAAGCATTTGCATGTTAAATGTTTAAATGTTTAAATCATGCTCCTGTCTCTGAGCCAAGATGCTACACTGCCAATAATTTCCTTTTGAAGTAAATCGATATCATCCCCAAAATGAAAATAAAATATCACTTATAAATCTCTGACAAATCTCTCAGCCAATTTAGCTCTCTTATATAAGTTAGAGCAATATGGCTACCAATGTTGTGCTCATTTACAATGAAAAAGGTTACTGGTTACACAGAGGTACAGAAAATAAACAAAGATGATTGTTCCAGCATGCTCCGTGGCATAGACTATTTGGCCAATATCCTATTATCCACATTAATATATACATTTTAGCCCGATGGTGAGTATTGGGCTATCGCCATGAAAAAAAAGAAAGGGCTGCTTATCGCAGATTATGCCAAGGTATCTACACAAATTAAGTGTTCTAAACCCAACCTCTATAATGTAGGAAACTGAAAAGATCTTGATGCAACAATCTCTCTCTATATTAATTGGTAATAGCCTATGCCAGTGGTTTTCAAAGTTGGTCCCCACACGTTTTCCAGGTCATCCGACAGGTGCACTCATTGCTGACTGACACATTTTAAAAGATCCACAGGTGGAGCTAATTATTTCACCTGATTCTGTAGTCATCCCTCTTGATGAAGGTGCTACATAGCACCAAAATGGCCGTCGAGGACGACGATGAATAAGAAATGTGATGTAATGTATAGCCTGTTGGGTGTCACTATACTATCGTGGCATAAGGATGCATTATCTTTTTAAAGAATAAATATGATACAGAGTTGAGCATTAAATTGGACTGGTGCTGGTCTCCCTGCTCTTTGGGAATTTTGGATATTGATTTTTTGACCTGGCATGGTCACTGAATTTGATTGTGGTTGGTAGTGTTGTGATTTCTCCTGCAAAATATATATATATATATATATATATATATATATATATATATATGATCCTGCTTTGAAATCAGAGTAAATCAGAACCTGCACATCTCTAATAAATATATAAATATATATATATATATATATATATATATATATATCAGCAGACAGAGGTAAGTTATGCAGCAGGCATCATGCATTATGTATAAAGTAAACAAGGAGAGGGCATTTCCGGTGAATATAATAACATCTTGCTAATCTGATTTAAATGTAAATGGTTTTGAACATCAAGTACAAAATAATAAGGCATTTAAACTGTAAAATAACGGTGCTTGAGTCCGCATGACAATGATATATAATTATGTGTATGACAGACTATGAGCAGTCCTGCATGCCTAAAGCAAGTCCTATAAATTATGATGATAGTAGTAACAGCAAGGAACATATACAGTATGTGTGTGAATGCATGTGCGTGATGTGTGTGTTTGTTGTGTGTGTGTGTTTGTTGTGTGTGTGTGTGTGTGTGTTATTCCTCTGAAGTAAAAGATGCTGCAGTTTTTGCACAGACTCACATCACTGATTATATAATATAATATAAATAATGCAAATGGCAATTTGGCTCTGTTCATTGTAGAAGAGGTCAAGTTCAATGTTCCCTCTAAAACGGAGCAATCTGGACATGAGAGTGTTAAACAATTAACAAGGAATCCCCAGTAGAATGCAAATGCTTCCTGTCAGGGTGGTATTCTCATTGTCTGGCCTCTTAACTCATTCCTTTCCTGATAGATCGGGAAGCATTCCTGTTACATTACTATTCTGGTCGTAGTGCTGACTACATTACAGGAGATGCTACCTACACTGACTTGCATATATTCTCCATTATACCAGATTGTGCAGTAGGTCCATCTGAGCAGGGGATGAGGGTTAGGGTTAGGCTGCGGACAGGGGGGAGGGGGGGGGGGTTACAGTTAGGGGAGTATTGGCAAAGGGTAGGTATACTTAAATTCCCTTCTTCGGGATTAGGGATGCCAATACTGGGGCATTTTTTCAAACCTGGGATTTGGGATTGAAAAGTGGTTAATCCCAGGATCCCGGGATTGGCATCGCTAATTAGAAAACACCGCCCCCCCCCCCCCCCTCAACCGACCGCTGTGCACATTTACTTACATATTCAGTGCAGTGGGCGGTGTGGCTGGGGAGCTGGATAAGCACTGCAGCCGGTATCCAGGGAAAGGATTGCATAGGTTGCCGTACTGAGCGGCCGGGCCAGGGGTAGCAGAGTGAGGGTCCAGGCGGTTGGTGAGTGCGCCCTGCGCAGCATGACTTTTAGCATCAAAGTGCAAAGCCGCACGCTGGGTCGGGACAGCCTGGCAGAGTTTGAGCGAGTGCTCAGACGCTGCCCGGCATTAGAGATCCTGGGATTGGAGACTCCAATCCTGGTATTGATATCACACCCCTCTAGAAATCCTGCATGTACTGTACCCCTGGGTGTCATAAAAAATGATAATTGTTACTGGCCACACAGTGTACCTTCACCTTTAACTGAGACTTGGGAATACATGATGAAAAAACGCACATGATGAAAAAACGCACAAACATCCAGATTTCTAGCAAAGTGCCAGTGTTGGAGGTTCTGATTAGAGTCTTTTCATTTTGATACAGACATTACAGCACAACATGCTGCACACTTACCTACTGGATCCTGTTGGGGACTCGATTTTTGTTGTAGTCCCATGCATCCCCGCAATAGTGGGCACCCCTCATGTATCATGGGTAGCATGGATGATTAGGTTAGCATGGATGGGTTAGCATTACTGCCTCACAGTGTTGAGGTCATGGGTTCTATTCCCACCATGGCCCTAACTGTGCGGAGTTTGTATATTCTCCCCGTGTTTGCGTGGGTTAACTTCGGGTACTCCGGTGTCCTCCCACAATCCAAAAATATACTGGTAGGTTCCAACAAATTAACCCTAGAATGTCTGTGTGTGCATGTACATGTGGTAGGGAATATAGATTGTAAGCTCCACTGGGGCAGGGACTGATGTGAATGTTCAACTATTCTCTGTAAAGCGCGCTGCGGAATATGTGTGCGCTATATAAGAAACTGTTAATAAATAAATAATAATAAATGTATTCTGCTTGCTTCCTAGTGCAGTTGGCAGAACATGGAGCTTACCAACAGTCCGCTTGCTATGCTATTTGTGTCATTTTAGCCCCGTCTCTATGGAAATTTAGTCCAATCGAGGCAAGGTCCAATCTCTGGGCTTAATGACACTATTAACCCGGCCCCACTCCCATCGCCTACTACCTAGTTCTCCTCTCTGGGCATCTCCCAAAGAGTAAAACGGCAAAGTAGGTTAGCATGACATACAGTACCCTAATGCACTCGCGGTCTGCACCGCAACATTTCAAATTCCTGAGTTATTGAGTGCATTGAGGTAGACAGCTGAATACCACTATCCTATACTATAATATACTATAGCGGGACTATATAATCATGAAAAAACTAGATATAAACACTCCAGCCGATGACTGCATCTTGCTGCCTATTACAATACATAAGGCTCCTAGTCTGAAATACTGTATCAATATTAACTAAGCTTGCCATCTGCACATTACTATTACAGCCCATTGCCAAAAATAGTATTGTGTGTCTGAAGCCGCTGCACACAATGTTGGTCTCTGTGAATGGCATAATCTTCGCCACATGGACCTTACTTCTAAGGAGACTTCCTGGTAGACTTCCTGCAGCCAGGACTGCCAGAGCATCTTTTGGACACTCCAGACAATCTTTGCAGCCAGTTGGAGTGTCCTCAGTGCACTCTAATCAGTGCCATTAGCGATATCATTCACAATATCATCTAGGGTGTACACTCAATATAGTTAGGAATGCCCGCTCCCGCATGCAGTTAACAATGGTTAATGTCTTTTGAAAATGCAGGTCAGTTTGGCTATATAGCCAAACAACCTGTCTGTTCACCAGGGCACCATAAAATATCGGCAACCGATTTAGTTCAGTGTGTGCACACAATGAGTGGGATGCACTAAACAAAAAATGCGGTAAATACTCTGTTTTCAGGGTTTTAACATATTGTCATATGCAGTAAAGAATTGGGATTCCTTTCATGTCCCCCAACGATCTGCACCCCCCCCACCTTTGTCCATGCAGCATCCTGCTGCACCTGTTCTGGCTGCAGGGAGGAGGAGGGAGCCCGGCAGCCCCTGCAGCCATCTGAGCAGGGGGCTGCTGGGCAGGAGTATATGGAGAGCTGCCGGGGACCCGCACACACATCGCCGGGTGCAACGCAAAGGGCAGCTGTTAATGAAAGAGCTGCCCTTTCCAATAATAACCGCATATGTTAGTGCATAACATATGCAGTTATTATCCCACCCACTATTAACAATATCGGACGCGGGTCCGGAGAGTCGTTTAGTGTGTATGGTTATGGTTAACAGTTATTGCTGGTAAAGATAAGCAAGTTATCTCCGATACTAGGGTGCTCTATTTTATTCACCTTGCTATCCCAGGTAATGTTGGCAGACGGCACCAGTAATATTTATAAATGAAGAAAACTTAGAACACACTGTTTACTGTACTCAACGTTTCTAGAAAAAATGGGTCAAACAAGTTACCCTTACTTCCCTACAGGGAATAATGGCTAAAATGAAAATGTGTTTATTTGAAGTTAAAACTAAAGTAAGTTAAAGCTAAAAGTAAAATGTCTGAGTGCAGCTTCGTGCGCAGACAGAGCAGAAGAGACACAATGGGCATACTCCCAGGAGCTGCCAAATGTTACCACTAATTTATAGCAGGTTGGAAACACATATACATATACACGTACACAAAAAAACATAATTTCAGCAACAAAGGACAGAGTAAAAAGTAATGGCCTGCACTTTAGCAATTAGACAGTGGGGAGAAGCCTATGTAATGGGATGTTGAGGTAAACGAACGAAAACTAATTAAAACCACCAGTTAAAATGAATATTTTATTAAGCAGAACAAGGCTCCATTGTGGCTGAGAACGCTTATCATTAGATTGAAACAATCAAGAGTGTCTGACTATTCTATTGAGTCCCTCTTGTTTTTGTTCAATATTACTAGTATTGTAAGTGTGATAATTATTGAACGTAAAAATGATGTGCTGGTTATGTTTGTATCCTTTATTGGTCTTTTGGTGCCTACTTAATCAAAATTTTGTTATAAAAGAAAATTAGGTTCTAACTGCATACCTTTTATTTAATAAATAATACAAACTAAAGCAAATGTGTAAAATTTTTATTTTTTTATCGCACCCAGCAGGATATTTGGGAAACCGAAGCAGATGGGCTCTGACTTTCTCTTTATTTGGCAGGTTAAAGTTCAGTTGGTCTCCTATGTAATTAACTGTTCCGTTCCAAATACCTCTCCGCTATGTTTATTGCTGTTAAGACTAAATGGTACTTTTAAATGGGGTTTGTATGCAATTCTCATTCTTCAACAGCAGAACATTAATAAGCGCTTTCATCAAGAGGAATATTAAAAAATCCCTCTAGGGGTACACTTAAGTTGCTAGCTATAGATATAAGTTATCTTTGAGAATAGAGACAATTTTGGACAGTCATAAATAGCAGTGACTCTTTATTGTCCAACTGAACAATATTACCAAAATAAGAGATTCGTTTATATTTAACTGAATCTGTCTTATTAATATTGTAACTTAAGAGAAAGGCAATATAACAAAATGCATAGAAAAATAGGGATGTTATGCGGTCTCCTAGGTAACACACATGCTCTAGACCAGGCATGTCCAACGATGGCCCTCCAGGTGTTGCGAAACTACACATCCCAGCATGCTTTGCCACAGTTTTGCGATTAGAGAATGCTAAAACTATTGCAAAGCATGCTGGGATGTGTGGTTTCAAAACATCTGGAGGGCCAACGTTGGACATGCCTGCAGTCTAGACAGACTACATATTGGAGATTTTATATTTCATATACAGAGACAATGCCCGTGACAAACTTTTCTTTTTTCATTTGACATTGTACAATATCACAATCTATTTTAGGAAAGTCTATAACCGTTTTGGATATAAGGGAGGGGGGGGGGGGGTTGTCATTCTTCTTTTTTTAGTATTATTTAATTATTTTAAAATAATAATTATTAAAATTTTGTGCTTCATATATGAATATGTCATAATTTTTTTTTTAAGCTTAGTCTTTAAATACTGATAATACTCAGAGTTAATATAAGCAAAATATGCCGTACAATTGCTATTTAGATTTAAGGACGAGCGCAACAACTGTTTTGGTATTTGTTGATCTGAAAGGAGTCCGATTTATTCTGGCATTCTGAAACGCTTAGTCTATCCATTTGTTTCTTATGTCATATCAGGGATGAGACAATGCACCGAGAATTGCCTGATAATATTGTAGTGGGATTAATCCTTCAGAACAGATCATCAGCAAGAT
This sequence comes from Crinia signifera, assembly GCF_055691185.1. Classification (NCBI taxonomy): domain Eukaryota; kingdom Metazoa; phylum Chordata; class Amphibia; order Anura; family Myobatrachidae; genus Crinia; species Crinia signifera. The sequence continues at coordinate 95,856,368 of NC_139217.1, forward strand.
TACTTTTGGCATGGTATATGTGCACTGTTCCCCTCTCAGCTGGAAAACCCTGACACTGCCAAAGCGCGAGGTCCCACATATTGAATGATCTGCCACCATTCAATATTTAATCCTGCAATTGAAGCCACTAAAGGGATATAGCAAAGTTAACAAGATGAATGAATTGTGACCTCAAACTTGCAAAAAGACATCCTAAATGATTTATCTTACTAGCCTCTACTGTATCCTAGAGCCAATATTTCTCTCTCTTCTACCTCACTTTTGGATTTGTAAGATAGATCAATGCCACATTAGCAAAGTACCTTGGATGACAGTTTGAGAATTCAGACAATTCACTGAATAAGTTTGAAGAATGTTACGAGTCAATAAAGATTATTACCTGGCTGCAATGATAAAGCATGGCTGGACAGCAGCAACCATTTTTTTGGTGTGTATATAAAGTTTATATTCAGTGGGCAAGTTCTACGTTTTAACAGAGATAATTTGTATCAGCCCATTTCTCTATATGTACGGATGGTGTAATGGTTAGCATTACTGCCTCACAGCACTGAGGTCATGGGTTCGATTCCCAACTGTGTGGAGTTTGTATATTCTCCCCGTATATATTCTCCAAAGGTGCCTGAGTAATGAGACAACACAAAACTGACTTTTGGTGTCATATAAGCACCTTTGATTGCTGCCTCATCTCACTCGGATTACTATGTCCTACTCTCGCAGTCAGGATTTCAGTCCTGTCTTGCCTAACTTCGCCCTATTAGTCTTTAGTCCGCTGCACTCGGCACACTACTGTTCTCATCCAGAGTCTATGATCTAGTGCATGTTGACCTTTCGTCAATGTCGAGGTTTTGATGTTGACCTATTGACTGATGATCCCCCCATCTAAGCATGTCGGCCAATCAATGCACTGGGAGGTGAAGCTGCTCAGCCAGGCCTTCAGAAACAGTACTGTTCCTTCTGGCATTTGCACAAATTGCCATGCACAAACCCCATTTACAGTAGAATGCAGGAAATGATAAGGTACTTGTGTATTTTGGCGGCGCCCCCGATGTCCGTCGTACGACGAACAGATCGCATCGCATCGCATGCCATGCACCCGATGGCATGCGATGCGATGCGACGCGATTTTGACCCCCTATACGACCAAAAATCGTATAAGCACCCTAAAGGGTGCTTTTGAGCACCCAAATGGGTGCTTACAATGTTAAATGCACCCCCACGCCACCCCCCACTATAAACGTGAACCCGAAGCGTGGCGAGCGCAGCGAGCCCGCGAGGGGCGGCGGTACGCATCCTACGACCTTTTCATACCCCCACTATCCACGTCGGCGTGGAGTTGAGAATAGAATAGTGTGGCGAGCGCAGCGAGCCACCGAGCCCGAAGCGTGGCGAGCGCAGCGAGCCCCGCGAGGGGACGCGGATACCTTCACAGTTATACGCGTCCCCTCGCGGGCTTCACAGGTGTCCGTGGCGACGCGGACACCTGTGAAGCCCGCGAGGGGACGCGTTTACCTGTGAAGGTATCCGCGTCCCCTCGCGGGGCTCGCTGCGCTCGCCACGCTTCGGGCTCGGTGGCTCGCTGCGCTCGCCACACTATTCTATTCTCAACTCCACGCCGACGTGGATAGTGGGGGTATGAAAAGGTCGTAGGACGCGTACCGCCGCCCCTCGCGGGCGCGCTGCGCTCGCCACGCTTCGGGTTCACGTTTATAGTGGGGGGTGGCGTGGGGGTGCATTCAACATTGTAAGCACCCATTTGGGTGCTTAACATAGTATAAGCACCCATTAGGGTGCTTATACAATGTTTAATCGCATCGCATCGCATCGTATGGCATCGTATGCCATGTACAATGGCATACAATTTCAAAATTGTATGCCATCGTGCTCTATCGTACGATATCGCGTCGCATCGCATACCATCGTATGTGTTATGGTATGCGATGCGATGGGCGCCGCCAAAATACACAAGTACCAATGATAAATTGGCCCTTACTGAAAGTCTGTTAAACCATGAATATACAATATACACATGGTCTGCAAATATTCATCATGATAGTGGACAGTGAAAATCATGTCATGTGACTTCAACCTCCCCGCCCTCAGCAGGCATCAACCCAACTGTGTTCCCAGGAGAACTCCTAGTGCTTTTATGGGGCTGCCCATTAAGCACTGGGCATTCCCCTGCTCCAGTCTCCTGCCAGCCCCCGCATGCCCCCCTCTGCAGTAAGCGGTCCATTCGTTCCAGGGAATTGCGCATGCGCATATTCATGCAAGCGCAAACCCTCCAACATCGGGGAATGAGCCGAATTCGACCCGCTACAAGCATGTCTGAATCGGCCGCCATGTGTCCACAGTTTAAGTGTATTTTATATAACTGTATAGACTATTTTATTTATTTACAGTTTCTTATATAGCGCAGCAGATTCCGTTGCGCTTTACTATTTTGTGATGAATGTTTGAGAAACTCATTCACGTGTTTATTAAAATATTTGTGCTTGCTCATTCACACGTCATACACAGATCATAACATTATGGCCCTTATTCTAATCGGATCGGTACGGCCCGCGTGCGGCCGTACCGCCGATGTTTTTACTCTGCACATGCGCAGAGGTCAATCTGCGCATGTGCAGCCCCCTTCGCCGCAGACGTATTTCGTCCGCCGCAAAGGGGGCGTATAGGGGCGTGAGGGGCTTCATCCCCTCATTTCCCTATGTGTACGCCCCGCGTTTCATGGGCGTTCCCATGCAAACGCGGGGCGTATGCATGGTAATGAGGGCATGACGCCACTGATGGGGGCGGAAAGCTGACGTCGCCGGATGTCAGCTTTCAGCCCCCATACAAGCTACCACACGGACGATTGTCCGTGTGGTCTCAGCTTGCGGGAGCTGCCGCGGCGTGCGGACCTGCCTTCGATGGTCGACGACCATCGAATGCAGGGGGCAGCTCCCACCATGGTGGAGGCGTACGCCTCCACCATTTTTATGCGGATCGCCAGCCGTCCGTGTACGGACGGCCGTGGCGATCCGTAGGGTGGGCGGGGATTGGTTTGTGCGGCCGGAGCCCCGTGTGCGGCTCTGGCCGCACCAACCAGAATAAGGGCCTATATTATGTTCACAGTTCAATATTATGCATGAAAACAAACCAAAATGCTATGAAAGTTTTCACTGGAAACATTAACTTAAAAAAAACACAGACCCTCCTTGGCTGTAGGAATAGGATTGTAACAGGAGACAGGATAGGCCCCTTCCTAAATCAATACATTGTGCAATTTGTTCTGAAGACGTTTCACTTGTTGGGGAAATGCTGTAATCATTACTGGGGAGAGGAGGCTAGTGGAGAAGTGAGACCATCATATACAGTATATGTATCTATAGATCTGGTCTCAGAAACCTTGATTGTGACAATTGTATTCCTATTTTGTTGTTCTGAGGTAATAAATCATCCAACCTGTTTCCATCAATCCTTGTATGTGCCCTGATCATCACCTATTTTAATACAGTATATATATACAATTGAAAGAAGATGCAGCACTCCAGCGTTACTTTCAGCAAACTTTAGTAGAGCATAACCAGTGTAAAAGATACAGCAACGTTTTGACACAACTGTGTCGTCTTCAGGCTGAAGACGACACAGTTGTAACGCTGAAAGTAACGCTGGAGTGCTGCATCTTCTTTCAATTGTGTATATATTGCTGTTTGCAATTTTTGCGGGCACCCGCTCAGAACCTATTGGATTTGTGGCTGTGCTGGACCTCACTTGACTTATATATATATATATATATATATATATATATATATATATATATATATATATATATAAAAAGAAATAACCCTTTCACTGCGCTGAAATGGTAGGCCGCACCTCTACAAGTCCCCCCTGTTAGTGGGGGAAGGAGAACGGAAAATGCAACAAAGATATAGAGTGCGCCTTTGTGTGTGTCACCACCACCACCATAAAGCAGGTGTATATTTGACACTTTTTCGTAATTTATACAATTTATTAAAAATAGATAAAACAATTTTTCAGCAATATTTCATTCTTATGTAGTCATATTTTCATCATTCCAATGGGTCATTGGAATGATGAAAATATGACTACATAAGAATGAAATATTGCTGAAAATTGTTTTATCTATTTTTAATAAATTGTATAAATTACGAAAAAGTGTCAAATATACACCTGCTTTATGGTGGTGGTGGTGACACACACAAAGGCGCACTCTATATCTTTGTTGCATATATATATATATATATATATATATATACATTTTTTTGCATATATATATATATATATACACTGTATATAAATGTTTTTGCATATATATATGGTACTTATGTATTATCTGGACTCCCATGTTAAATGCACCCCATTTTTTCATACCCCTACTATCCAACTACGCATGGAGTTGATTTTATATAGTGTGGCGAGCGCAGCGCACGCGGTCTCATAAGAAAAACGGAAGCCCAGATATTACATAAGTACTATATATATATATATATATATATATATATATATATATATATATATATATATATATATATATAGCAAAGAATGGAGGAGCGCCAAATAGATGAATAGCAAAAACAGTTCTTTACTGTGAAAATATGCTCACATACATTTAGGTTAACAGCATTAAGTAAATTCATTCAGTATCACCGGGTCTACGCCTCAGCACATCCGGAAAATAGCTTCGCAGCCAAGTTCCCAGGGATCACTTTCAAGCCAAAAAATCGAGCAGAGACAGCATACAGCGGTGATGAAGCCGCCTACCAACGTGTTCATTGGACTTTGAAAGAAATATATGTATTGAGGTGACTAACCATCCTCCTTTGGAGAGGACAGCCCTTCTTTTGTAAGTTCTGTCCTCCCTCGAAAAGTGAGGACACTTTATTGCCCTTAATCACCTTGCTGCAGCAGCATTTTCCACAATCAGACCTCTCTGACCGCACAGTGCTGCTGCTTTATCAGGCTCAAACAGTAGCTTGTGCACACGCACAGAGGCACTGAACGTGGCCATAATATAATATCCACTTGGGAGCTGCTGCACAGACCCACCTGCCCGCAGCAGCCTCACCCTGCGGCTCAGACTACAGATAGCTGCGCAGCACGCCCAGCCCAGGCCCTGTCTTGGAGGAGGAGTTAAGAGACAGCTCAGGGCACAGTGAGCATATTGGAGATAGGGGAAGTGTGTGTGGGGGGGGGAGATGTCAGTGCTTATATGTGTAAAAATGTTTTAAATGGCGATGTACAAAATGGGGTTGGCTTTTATTTTTCACTGACTGGGGTTGTAGGCCACGCCCTGTTGCCACCAGGCGTAATGTAACTCATGCCGGGGATTAGAAGTTAGGAGGTATGGGTTGCTGGGGGCCTAAAGTAGTCGCTTGCACCTGGGCCTACCACTTGCTAATATTCCACCACTGCCCACCCTGCTAGTCTATTTAGGTTTGCTCCTTGTTTCTTTTATTTACAATATTTTTTTATTCAATGTATTTGTGTCCTCCTTTTCAATATATATATATATCTATCTCCTGATGAAGTCCAGCCATTTGCAGATGGCTTAAGTGACAAAACGCGTTGAGAGCAACCTGTCATCTACTCCAGCACTTTTCTATTCATGTAAGCTTTTTATCTTAAACCCCTTTTTTCACTATTTTTGCCAGACTATACTATCCGGGTTGGATCCTGGTAATCACAGAAAACAAAATCGTAGAGATCATTTGATGAGCACGTTATTCACTTGTACACGGTACGCACAGTATATTTTATTTAAGTGTGTTAACACTAAAATATTACACTAGAGAGCACTGTTTCTCACCCCTATCCCCAGTAAACATTCTCGAGACGATACAACAAACGTTTCAAAAGGAGAAATAAGCAGCCACCCGTCACACGGGGTTCTAAGTGCGTGGAAGAAGATTTTATCCAATATTAAAAGAGAACTACTTCATAGACTATATTAAGGATCTAAGACCCAGCGGTTGGAAGCGCAAATAACAGTACCCTCTACTCGATATATATATATATTCACAAAACTGTCAAGAACTAAAAATATAGCTTGCTTTCCATGGAGAGAACATATTTTAAGCTCTATGCACATACCTATTGTTATGACAAGGTAACTGATTTCATTGAAGCAGAGAGGTGCAGTGTAAAAATATCTGTTCGAGTAGCCTTTAGTGTTCTTCGTGCTAGTTTTCATAGTATCATTTCATTATATGCACTGGTGGCAAATATTGTCAGAATAATAACAGCAGACAAAGACCGATGAGCTTATATAGCCTGCACTTCATGAATGACTTAAAGGGCAGAACTTAGTTGCCAGCGACAGGATACATAGTGTGCATGTGCTTCGGTCATCCACTTTTATCCGATAGATGCTCTGCAAACCCTAGATGACTTTGCTGAAGGCATTGGCTCCCCTTTGCTGGCAATGGGGACCGTACCACTAATACCATCTAGAGAAGATGAAAGGAGTCACAAACAGTGGTGAGCTTAACAACGTACTGAACCTAGGTCTTTACTTCTTTAGTGAGTGCTAAACGAGTTATGGCTCATTCTTAAATAGAGCCCACAGAAACACATCACAGTAAAGCAAAATGACGGCCTACAGTACATTAATGATAAGACGCACAAATACTCATGCTTGGCTACTCTGGTTTTTATTTAACAAACTCTGAGACATTTATCTATTACCAGAGACACAGATAAAGTGGCATATGTATAAAAGGTGTAATGTTTGCAGTGCACACTAGCCCCTGAGTCCCCGGGTGGCCCACACCGCACACACTGCACCCATTCTTTAATACATAACCTCCAGCAGCAGCGCTGCCAGAATCACCAGAAAAATGGCCACTGCGCCATTTTCCTGGCTGTTCGTGCATGCACAGTAGAGTCTGGCTCTACTGTGTGGGCGCTGCTTCCGGCAGAGAGGAGGAGGTCTGGCCAGAGGAGGCTGCACACGGGCCTCCTCCTCTCTGTATGCTCTCCTGCAATGGATATGTATGTCTCATTGCTTGTACAATACAGTACGCTTACAAATCCCTGCTGCCGTCCATATGACACCCGGTATCGCCCACTCAGTGGTTGCAAAGCAAATACTGAGATGTGTAGGGGTCACATCACTCATAAGTACTACAGGTGCATGTGCAGTCCAGCTGGGATAAGCTCATTCCAATAGAGTGCACATAAAAGCGATAAGTGAAATTACTGCGCAATAGGGCAGATGTAGGAAGTCGTTATAAGGTAGTAGAAGTGAACCAATAATCTGCTCGGAATAATTTTATATTATGCAAATTATAGATGTTACTTCAGTGCTGATTGGTTGAGCAACTTCTCCACTGGCTCACTTCTCCATTATCAATGCTACATACATCTACCCCAACATGCGCCATTGTAAACAAACATTTTACTACAGATATTTCATTCCCCACCAGGGTCCAAATCTCATATATTCCGCATGAAATCCAGGTGAAATCTGGACACAGATAGAAATACTAGTGGTATTAATTAATTAGTGCCTTTTTAATTGTACAGTCTGCACATGTTTTTCGCCGCAATACAGTCAGGCATTCTGTCAATAAACAAAGAAAATGCAACAGCAGAAACATAAGTCAGCCAGAGAACACAGGAGAGAAGCACTCTGTTATACTTCATCTCTCAGGCAGCTTTCTGTGGGAGGGCTGGTAGGCAAAACATATTTGCTGTGGAAGGAAAACATATTTTCACGATGCAAGATGATCATATTTCAGCCCATTTCCAAGCAGACAGCTTCCTAGATTCTTGTTTCCTGCTGAATGTTCAGAGGGCCATTAAAGTTCTACATTCTCCCCTTGAACTCTTTTTCATGTAAAATTCCAGTCGGTTCTGTATAAGCAATGCATTTCCACATAAAAATGATGCCACTTCTTTACAAGCATATTTCTTCAAAATGCACTATGGAACCCGCGCTTTAGTCTGGTAAGTTCAAAACTTATGTAGCAATCAGACTGTATTTTATAAAGCACATCCTACGATAGCTAACCAGGTAAGACATAAATACATCTCTAAGGACACTGCAGTCTGCCAAAAGGAAAGATCTTTTTTTTTCTGTTTTATTATTATTATTCCTAAGGATGAATTACGGTGAATGTCTTTTTTGGGGGTATAGTGGGCAGAGAGGTTTGTTGTATGGCTCGACAGCATCACACAGACAAATCCTGAGGGAGATGTAGCAGTTAATAAATTATTAAGTTCTCCTAGTTTAGAACATCGGTAATGGGCAGTACAAAGGCTTGGCATGTCCTGTCAAATGAAGAAAAAAAAATCATCTGCAAATCTCAAACCAGAAACAATATTTGTGCTGTGAGCAGCTGGCTGAGCAGTACAGAGCAATGCCCCAGCCCATCTGGGAGCCCCTCGCTACTGCTTGTCTTCTACAAGAATATATATTGTACTCTACAGCATGATCACTACAACAGGTAAATAGATAAAAACATAGCTCCCAAACACATATAACATCTGCATTTCTTCTGCGAGTTACTGATACCAGCATGGCAATGATTGTGGGGTATATATATATATATATATCATTGGTGGATGTGGGGTACAGGAAGTATAATCCCTCTTTGCTATGTATTGTGGGCGTGGCTATAAGGGATGAGTTTACAGGTGTACTGTACATGGGCCCATACATATGTGCAATTGTATGCAGTGCGATATTGAGCTGTGATTTTCCTTGAAACTCCCCGTATGATAAATCGTATCCAAAGTGCTTTTTTCCGCATTCGATGTTTGTATACAAATATGCGTTAAATCGCATGCCCCTTGCGACCTGAGATTGGGTGGTGGTATGAGGGCTGGGCAATATGGGGGTATATAGTAGTTGAAAACAGCACAGATCGCACATTGCATTGCCATAAATTGCATGTGTTTAAAAAACAAATGCGATCGCACATGCTCTACATCACACTCATTCCTGTAATACCCACCCGGTATTAAAAAAAAAAAAAGTCATAACACAAATCTCCCGTACTAAATTGCTCAGTACAAATCTCTTGTGCAAATCTCCCTGTGTATATGTTCCATTACAAGTGCTGCATAGAGAAGCTGGGACCTGTAGTCTGCCTTCAATGGTTCGGTCAGGAGTGCAGTTGGGGTAGTCAGACAGGCCACATGATGGAGAAGAGACACCATGAGGGGAACAGGTCCCATTGGTTAAATAACTGATTAGTGGTAACTGGTTCCTATTCTGCAGCCCACTGCATTAAAATGTGCATAGATCAGTATGTACCATTTAATTAAATTATTAAATTCCCCTGTCATAAAACATCAGCGATGGACAGCAGAAAGGCTTGGAAAGTCCTGCCAAATGCCCCTTCCTGCTGAGACCACCACCTCCTCCTCTCCATTGTCTATACTTGTATACACTTGTTCTTCTGTATTCTATGGGTGAAATCCTGAAATGTAATAGGGTGAGAGATCAGAAAGTGAGAGATTTGATATGAAATCTCCAGTTTTTTTAAAAGCGGCAATCATTTACACTGCAAAATCAAACTGGTTTTGTAGTATAAATGATTGCCGCTTTTAAAAAACTGGAGATTTCTTACCAAATCTCTCACTTTCTGATTCTCTCACCATATTACATTTCACCCTGCATGTCTATAATCCTCTCCCTGCCTGTGACTCTGCACTTCCCACGTCTTCACCCCCTCTATAGCCTGTCTCTGAATTCCTGTACTCTGGAAACAGGTAAATGGCAGTGGAGATGTGGGAATGTTCTTTTCATGCGTTTTTTACAAATTATTATCCTGAATTTCAATGTAAATCGACATGGACACCATATCAGTGTACCACGTCCCCACTCATGGCTCTCTGCACTCACCATGCTTCCGGCACAAGGGGGCTGGGAAAGGACACAAAGTCTAGCTTCTCCATTGGATCCAGTCTTTTATACAATCAGCTGTTACTGTATAAGGAACTTGACCCAAAAATCCTATAATTGTTGAGACAATTGCACATACAATAACACAACTTTTAAATTTGCAAAACCAGGGTTGTATTAAATGTGTTTCTATAGTCTGTTTGGTACAAATGGATGACGATCAGTGGCTCTGACATACGCTCCTTAGTAAATGTATCCCCCGGGGAGAGCATTATTAACTAGACCTGTGTGATTATTTGTACATTTCATTTCATTTTAGACATACCAGGGTGTTTTGTGCTGTTTAACCTTTGACACTTGTCATAAATGCTCAAGTGTGATACTTTCCCTTCAAGGGATAATCAGAACTTCTGTATGTGCCAGTATATATAGGCAGTAGTTTTAGCTATGAAAAAAGCTGATTTCAGATAGATACCAGCCTCTTAGCTGGTATCTATCTATCTATCTATCTATCTATCTATCTATCCATTTTGCAACTGGGGCCAGGGAACTGATGATGCAATTCAATGCATCTATACACAGTATAGGGGGGAGCCCGGGAGCAGCCCAGCATCTTGGGGGAGTGCTGGGTCTGCCCCCGCAGTGATGTGATCAGGGGTGCTGCAAGGCTCTTCCACTTTTCACAAGTCTCTGACCCCTTTTGTCACATGCCAGGACCCACATCCTAAACTATGAAAGTTGGGAGGTCTGCAATAGAAATCATATCATCAAACTGCAACCCTGGGAAATGAGCAGTATACTGTACGGTAGGTTTGCCCACTCGAGCAGGACACTGACGGGTGGTTATCAAGTCTGGAGAGAGATCAAGTTAAGAGGTACAGGTGGAGGCGCTCTCATCTGAATTGCTACTATTGCTCCGTTCGATACCCTTTGCCATCCGCCAGAATGGGGCACGTGCACAAGGAGACGCTCGCGACCCATTCTCATCAATGGACGCGAGAGCATGTGAGGCGCTCGAGCATCTACGCCCCATCCGCCGGATGGCGATCTGGCGCCAACAATAAGAGCGGCCCCATCTGTATATAGTATTAGCTGCCCCTATCTGTCATTTTGCAGGATGTGCTCCAAAAATAACAGGAGATTTTTTCATCTCTTTGGGAAAGATGATACATATGGCGATGGGTGGTCTCCAGTTTGAAAAGTATTTATCATATATTTTTGAAAATTCTCCCTGTGTTACATTGAAATGACCACTTGAAAAAAAGCCTGGTATGCTCTTAAACATATAAAATATGCATTTAAATATTGGCTACAGATAATATAATATTTTTCAGTTTTCTTCCACATATATCTGAATAAAAAAATATAAATAACATGCAAACTTTGTATGTAGATGTAAAATGTTGCACGTCTGTGCAATGTGTCTGCAGTCCCATTTATTTTTTATTATCTGCAAATTTATTAAAAAATTGCTCCAGTTTGATAAATTATACTTAAGTTCTGTTGATCAGGACTCACACATGTATGACTGCAAATGCATACCAACATTCTCATGTATTCTTTCCCTTATTGAAATGCCTGTGTAGGACGCGCCAAGGTGTGAGAGTATGCAGCAATAGTCTGACAACAGGAGCGTGAGAGCTTCTCAGCTGCATTTATCAGTGGATGTCTAATAATCAAGGCCATTAGAAAATTGCAGCTTATTCAATTTTCAGTCTGGCAAGCTTACTGTATAAATGTATATTTGGGATTTAGCCAAAATTCTCTCCTCTACCAAACAAATACATGACAGTGAGAACCGTGCACATCTCACGGATCGCTGTCCCAGAGGCTTACAGGCACGATGGCTTGTAGAAAAGAGAAATGTATCAAAGTTGTTGTAGATGAATGTTATTTGTTTCATTTAAGTGCACTTTTGTCATTAATAGCTTCTGTGTGTTTACAAAAAAATAGAGAATATATATATATATATATATATATATATATATATATATATATATATATATATATATATATATATATATATATATATACAGGTTGAGTATCCCGTATCCAAAATGCTCGGGACCAGGAGAATTTTGGATAACGGATTATTCCGTATTTCGGAATATTTTAATATTTCAATTATGTATTTTGAAGTATCTTGCATGTATGCTGTATAAACACATAAAATACACACAAATATATTTTATTACCACATAAAATACACACAAATATATTTTATTTGTTCAAAAAACAAGGTTTCAAAACATGAAACAAAATTTGTGTACTATCTCAGATATTGAATTTGAATGCCAAGCAATCATTTTCTTGCACATATATAGTGCCAGTTACATATCATGTCACCAGTAGTGCTGTTACAAATGTCCCCAGTGAGTTTTTAGCAAAAAAAATATTTTTATTCACTTTCTGGAATGTATGGTTTTCGGAATAATTCGGATAACGGATACTCGGATACGGGATACTCAACCTGTATATATATTTTAAATTTTTCTATGAAAACTATTATCTCTATAGAATATGAGCTCTAATGGAAAAGAATAAAATTGAGCAAAATAATCTGATTGGGTGATTACCATAACCAGATTGTAACAATTATTCAACTGAGCACTGACAGGTATTTTAATTGGAGATGTGCAGTTTCGGATTTACCCGGATTTACTTGGCTATCCAGCTTTCACACGTTTTAGAGCAAAAACATGTGACAGCATATAGCCAATAAGATCCCGTTTTGAGATCCGGGTAAATCTGAACCTGCACATATCTAATTTTAATGTAACATTCGATTAAATACAGTAAATAGTAGTAGTTTGCACGCCCCTTTGCCAAAACAGGTTCTCTGTTCTCTCCCCCCCCCCTATATATTATATTTTTTTTTACTTACATTCTCATTGCCAGGGGTTTCTGGCTTATTGCCAGGGGCTTCGTGCTCATTGCCAGGGGCTTGCATTCTCATTGCCAGAGGTTCAGTGCACACATCTAACCAGAGCTCCCGTAATCCCGCACTTCCAGGTAGCCCTATACATGCTGCACCCCCCTGACACATGCTAAAGATCAAGCAGGACTTCAAACATGTGTCTCCTCCAAGGCGACACCCATTTGTTGAGTGCCGCTTTCCACAGTTTCCACTTGGACGGCAAGACCGCATGGAAGCTTCAGAGACACTGCACCCCCTGCTGTGTTTTCTCCCCCTGCCTCCTCTTATGCTGTGGTGGCATTGTAGCACCACTGACAGTAAGTACAGCTTACAGATAAGATTTCCCAAGTCATGTGGTTTAGTAGGAAAACAAAAAAGAGACAAAATAAGATGAGCATGAGGGGTAGAGGGGGAGGCAAAGAGATTTGAAAGGGTTTGAGACAGACACAGGGAAGCATATGAAGAAAGGGCGGAGACAAATGGGAGAAAAGATGGGAAAGGGGGAGAGCAATATGGAAAGTGGAGACAGAAAGACAAATTGTAGGGAAGAGGGCGAGAGAGACAGAATAAGAGATGGGCATAGAAAGAGAGAGAGGGTAAATACAATGTATAATGAATATAATATAATATAAATATATTAGTGCTGGGCATGTTAATATGTTATTATAGCTTTAACACCACAGCACTATAACGGCAATCATTTTTTTATCCTGATAAGGAGCTGGTGGGAGGGGGAGCGGGGTCCCAGAGGTGCAGAATCTCTGTCAGCATTACAGAGACTCTATGCCCCTCCAAAAATGGCCACTGCCCAGAGAAGACACGCTAGAGTTACTCCTGCCTCTCTAGTGTCTGTCGCACTGACAGACACTAGGGGTGTTGGAGGACCTCTAGCGGCTGTCATCTTGGAGCGATGCAGGGTCTCTGTAATGCTGTCAAAGACTCTGTGCCTCCGTGGTGCTGCTTTCCCCCGCCAGTTTGTTAACACAATAAAACCAGTGAACTCCTCCAGGGTAACCAGCATTTAACTCCCCCTGGGGAAAAACATGTAACCCCCTATGGCAACGAGCATGTAATCCCTCTTGGCAATAAGCATGTAATCCCCCTTTGCAATGAACATGGATCCCTGGCAACAAGCATGAAGGTAAGTAGCACTTATGTGCCTAACAATGTGACTCATGCAATTATTCGTGATAAAAAATGTTAATTGTTGACCAGCACTAGAATAAATATACATATTAATACAAAAACAACAAGAGCACATAGTATAGTATAGAAGTATTATACAGTATTAAATGACTAGAAGATAAATTACGTGCATAGAATATTAGAGTACGTTTTATAAAAGCAGAATCATTTGTGTTGAAAATATAAAACAAAAAAGGCTGTTCCACATGGCAGGATACCATTACTTTTTAATAATCATATAGCAGGCTTGGATTTTCAAGAAGTTATATCACCTAAGAGAATCAATTTTAAGTCTGCTCTGAGTTTTGTCTAATAACCAGAAGATCTAAGGATTTGCTAACATGGGCAATGATTTGAAAGACTATCCCTCGATACTCATAAAAGAGTGCAGTTGTTTGGAATTGAAGTTTAGAGAAAGACATTTTTACTTCATTACAAGTCTTAAATATATGCTTTTTTGGTCCTGTCATACTATGGATGACTGTGCAATGAAAATATTTTCTTTTCTAGAAAAAGGTAATACACTACTGCAGGAGAAGGGAATAATGATACGGTATGCTGAAAGATGTTTAGGGAAAGAGCACACTGCAGCTTTTCCGCAATACCGCAATGTACAGTACACAAAGTAATACAATCTGCTGATCCTAAAACTTTCCATAAGACCACAGAGTACTCTATACAAACCCTCGACATGGGTGAAAGGTTATGGAGTTATGAAGAATATGTTTACTTTCATTTAACATTCTAAAGCATTTGATCATAGTGTTACTTTTGCACATGTAACAAATATCACAATGTATCACAAAATAGGTTTCTTTTTTCGGTAAGCTTTCAATATAGAAATAATACCATAACATCTTGGAAGAAAGAACATCAATACAAAACCTGCTGCAGGTTCAAGCTGTCAGATCGGACCCATCAGCGGCACATCGCGGGTGCTTTTTAGCACCTGTGATGTATCTGGTCCGATTCCGAGGTGTGTGGCAATGGTACCGCACCACTGGCACACACCTTTCTGCGTGTCCTACCTCCGGGTGGCGGTGCTGAGTGGCTGCGGGGGGTGAGTAGCAGTGGGACGGGCGGTGGTCAGGAGACAGGCACGCGGCGGGTATTAGAAAAGTGTCAAATGGCTAGCCGGCCTCTGATTGGCTGAGAGCTCTCTCAGCCAATCAGCGGCTGCCCAGAAGGGAGGCCACCAATTGGCTGAGAGTGCTCTCTCAACCAATCAGAGGCTGGCCAGTCATTTGACACAATTTTTTAACATTTTAATACCTGCCACTGCCTGGTGTACCCATCCCACTGATCACCAGCCACTCCACAGCTCCTCACTGTCCACAGACACTCATCACACACTGCTCGCCCCACTGCAGCTCCCAGGTTACATGTCAAAAATGGCACATCAAGTGCCAAATCATATGTGAGCCTTCCGGGGAGTTGCCAGGGCGATTCACAGGAGAATTGGTTCTGCCTTGTCCTTAGGACAATGCAGCCTAATGTATGGGGGCCTTTATAACTGCACTTGCTGAAAGTCCTCTCCATTGATGGTTGCCAGCTGCCTTACTCCTGCTGACTCCTCTAATCTACAGAAGGCAGAATGCAACATTCTAACAAATTACAGAGCCACATCACCACTGAAATTCTTAAAATATACTGTTGGCATGGGTCACTGGACACGTACACAATAATACAAGATTCTAAAATGCTTGACCCCACCTATGTGTTGGAATAGCAATGATCTGCACTACTTAAATACTGGTAGCGCTTTCATTGATTACTTGATACTATGGGAGTTTATTTATATTGAGTGACCAATTCATTGGCCAAATGCGTTCCAGGAACAGGAACAGTAACACTGACAACTGATGCCACCCTGTACTCCATTAGGACAGAAAAAAATTAAATGAAAAAAACAAATATAATTAAAATTATACATTATACAATAAAGAATACCAGTTGCAAAGTTCAATTATATTTGAGTCACAAAATATTCAAAATCCCATTCTGATGATGTCGTCTCTGTATCTTTTTAAATTGGATGTTGGTTCCTAATCAAGGAAACTTGCCAATGCCATGCAGTCATCAGATACTAGAAAGATTCTAATTACTGCTCCCAATGTAGAGAGAATGTTAAAAGACTGTTTGAGGACATTACAGTAACAATAATGATTAACTTGCGACACTTAGCTAAAAGACAGAGTAGACCTTGCAATAAAATTAGTCCCTAGGAGACAAAAAAATTAAAATTCAATTATACTCTGTTTATTACATACTTGCATTTGCAATTTCCACATTATTGAGACCCTACTATACAAAATAACTATAACGTACACCGGGGAATAATTTCCTCTGCTTCCTTAGCTAGGGTAACACATTCCCTCCAAGAAGCTTCTGATTAAATTCCTGATAATTCCTTTTTATATTGTACACAGCACATCTATGTGATTTTTTACCCATTAAGCACAAATCCATATGTTTAATTGCCTTTAGTGCCCAAAGTAGTTTTCTATGGAAAAATAAACTTGAAAATTGGGTTCAATATTTGTTTCCTCTGAAACAAACAATTTCTCATGGACCAAATTGTCTGGCATCGTTTCCCCCATGAAACAAAACTTGTGAGTTCTTAGTAATAAAACAATTGACCTTAAATAATTTTCAAGGACATCAAGCCCTTTTTAATTTCATTAACACATCTGTTGTCTTTAAATATGTGGTCACCTTCTTCATAGACTCCAGTCCCTTGGCGTGTGGAACAAAGCCTTCTTTTGACTTTTCTCTCTGTCAACAATCCTTTAGGGCATCTGTTGTTACTTATTCTCCTTCTACTACTGCACATTCATTCTGCATTCTTGGTGGCATTATGTAGCAATTTGGTTCTCATTTAACATTAAAGCACAAGTAAGCGTGCAAATTAACTCATCTCGAATTGTAATATGCAATATGCAAATTACTTTTGATTTATCGGTGGCTCTCATTGGGGGTGATCTTAATAGCTTCTAACTTCTGTGTATGGTGTACTTATCAATATTTCATAGAGACCAATTTATCTGCATTTATTTTATCATCTGAAAAAAATGCCATCTGTGATGAATTTTAACAAGAAGTGAGGATTATTCATTTTGGAACCCCAATATTTATTATGCAACTAAATAGCAAGGATTATGATGACCAAAATAAATGCAGGAAATAATAATAAACTATATAAAGAAATGTTTCAAAATGATTTGATGATACCAGAACAAGGATTTAAGAAATGTCTTTCTTAAATAGACTTCAACATGTCTTGCATGGGAAAGATAGCCACTGGTAATAACAATGCTATTGACTGTGATGTACAGGGTGACGCATCCTAGTGATAGGAATCCCCATGGAATGCCAATAACATACTGCATAATTTTGAGACAATAAGGGAAAGAATGCTAATATCAGTTAGATATGGGTCTACAATTGGCACACAGATCAGACATATGGTCCATATTACAATAAGTATCATTTCTGCTCTGTCCATCCTGAAGCCACAAAGATCATCCGAAAGATTGAAGCTCACAGCAGAAGAAAGCACTTCATGAGATTCATAGATTTTGGGGCATCAGAGACCACTTACATGCTTATGTTAGTGATGAAAGAGCTGCATGTAACAGAAGAAATGCCATGATGATGTGGGGAATGGAGGTAGGTGAGACGCCACAGCCTGAAGCTTAGATAATGAAAGTCACAAGATCCTTCAACAGAACATTGCTGCGATATGAAATCCCAGTTCAGTGTATGCAGGAAAACTGTGACATCCAGCACATCTATGAAACAGGACTCTTACTGTACATCCTTACTATTTGATAAATGGGTCAATAATTAATAATAATATTTAATTTACAGTTTAATTAATTTTCATGTGACAGTGTCTAAACATTTTTTAAATAACTATATTTATGTTACCTATACACAGTTCTAGTTATAAACTGAGCACAAATCTTCACATCAGAGTGAAGATGAATTGACATTTTGAATCATTATAGTTCATGCAAAGCTCTGACATCATTACTGTCACCGTTACTGCACACTAAGCATGATATAACGGTCATAAACAAAATGATGTAAGCATATTACCCGTATACTACAGTTTACGTGTGCAATAGAAATATGTAATTTATGCATGACTTGATAAAAATAGTAATCAGCAGTTTATCACACACAACATCGGACTCCTTTTAATTGAGAATTGTGTTTATAAACACACGCAGCGTCTCCATCTTCAACACAGAATAGCATTTATCAAACTTAGCATGAAGGCTTCCTAATTTTCCTCCTCCACAAGTCTTCTGGCTGTGGCAGAGTTCCAGAGGGGGAACTTTGTAGAATAAAAACCTGGCGCTCAGCCCGAGGGCAGGTGGAACAAATGATATTTTCAAAGCTTCCTCTTACACAGGCTAAATCTAAATCTTTTCATTTTAAAACAGAAGAAAATAAAAAGGAAACAGTAGAAAGATCGGAACGCGGAGGACAAATCATGTTTTCTTAATCAAAACAACAAGCTTAAACCCTAAGCTTTCTGGCGGTAAAAAAAATAAATCGGTTTTCTTTTTGTATGTTCATTTTAGTGCCCCCCCCCCCCCCCCCGAATTTGTACTTACAGTAAACACCAAATAATATATAAATATATATTTGGACTGTTTCAAATAGAAAATTTATTTAAATGATATAATTAATAAATAAAAACACTACAAGATGTGAGGACACACAAGGAGCTCTATCCTTGAAGCTGGTTACATTTCTCGGATACTGGCATCGGTACAAAAACCTGCCTACAGCTTTGACTGTATACAGTAAGGCAGGCTTAGCCAACTTGTCTGTCCCCAGCTATACTCAGAGATTTTGCAAGGGCATTTATTCACATTATTAACATCTAATTATATATCACCAAGATATTGTGTTTCACTGTACTATTGGGGAACAAAATAGCAATGAAAATGGATAATAACAAATAGAGAGGGAAAATAGCCCTTCTTATAATCTATAGGAGATGGTGGGACTTCTTACCTAATGTCCTATAATGGATGGTGACAAGGCAAAGCTAAAGGTCCATATACACTGTATGATTTTACCCAGTGTTTATGGACAGCGATGGTGCATACACCCCCTGCCCGACTCTGAGCAGGGGGGCAGAAGGCTTTGCATAGCGCAGCAATACAAGCAAATGGTAATACAAGCAGATGAACGGCTTTGCCGGTAATGATGCGGGTAGCATGCATCATCACTCATCGCCGGGCCATAGACACTGGGCGGCTTTGAGTTGGTGTTTGAATCTGCTTTAAGATCAAAATCTCCCAGTGTGTATGGGCCTTAAGCAAGACTGATTTAAAAGAAAGCTCAAGAAAATCATTTAGGGTTTCATGTATGTGGTTGCTGGTGGACTTGGGTTGGATACAGGCGCAGATGTTTTGGGAATTGAGAATGGAATGCGGTTAGCCCACAGATAGGCCATGCTATGTTGCATACCTCCCAACAGTCCCGAAAACCGTGGGAATATCCCGGTTTTCGGGGACATTCCCGCGTCCCTCCCGCGGCCGGCAGTGTCCCGCGGCGAGGGGGGGCTGTTGGGAGTCCCTCCTGTCAGCTGCTGAGCAGAGCCTCTGTGTCCTGCCCCATAGCGTCAAAACGGGGGCATGGCCTCGTGAGAGAGACGCGAGTATAGGCAACGCCCCAACATTTTTTCGGCGCGGCTGTGCGTATCCCTCTGTCCCGCCTCCGTCTCCCTGACAGTTGGGAGGTATGTATGTTGGGGTGCGTAATTGATGGCTTTATGGCGCTCATTGAGAACTCTGCATAAGACAGAGAGATAATACTCAGATGGCAGCTTCCTCCCACCCCATGTTCATTAGTGTGTGCCTGACTGTAAGAGCAATGAGACACCCACTTTCTGCGTCTCTACACTCTAGCACTGGGTACACCACCATTCATTCTTACACCTGTCTTATGGCAGGTGCAGTGACATGACTTCTATGTAAGCTTCTGTGTGTCTGAGAAGGCATCTGATGTCACTGACATGCCACCAACACTCCCATAGTAGACATAGCATTCACCTCAGGTCACCTCCCAGTCACTGCCCATCAATGCCCACCACTCAATTTCTAATAACATCTGCTCAATCTCAATAACATCTATGAGTGTACACTCTGGGTAACATATGCACCATAGGAGTTTTGTTTCCTTCCCTTTTTGGTGCATGTGCATTAAGAAATCATTGCTAAACAAAGTGAGCATTGGAATTGTGTGCACCTCTGATCAAAGCCCCATGTGTGAACTCATTGTCAAACTTCTATTTACTAGGTGTGCCCAATGGGCGCCAAGTAGAATGTAATGGATCCAGGCACTTAGCCTGACTGAGGGCCTAATTCAGCCTTGATTGCAAAGCAATTTCTCTCAATTGGATAAAACCATGCTGCACTGCAGATGTGGCAGATGTAACATGTGCAGAGAGAGAGTTAGATTTGGGTGGGGTGTGCTGAAATGGAAATCTAAATTAAAGTGTAAAAACAAAGCAGCCAGTATTTACCCTGCACAGAAACAAAATAACTCACCCAAATCTAACTCTCTCTGAACATGTTACATCTGCCCCACCTGAAGTGCAGCACGGTTTTGTCCATTTGAGAAAACAATTCAGTCTAATACCCCCAACATGACCCATTCCAGGAGGGACACAATGCTCTTTTCCTGGACTGTCCTCTTAATGAATAACCGCCATCACCTATTTTGAACAGGTTAAGTGATAACAAATGTGTTACAGCACAGGTGATGGCAGTTATTAATTAAGAGGGAAGTTCAGGAACAGAGCATTGTGCCCCTCCTGGAGAGGGTCATGTTGGGAGGTATGAATTAGGCCCGGAGTTGCCTGTGCCTGATCACCTTATTTTTACCTGCAGATGTTGGTTTTTCTCTTCATTAAGACGGGTGTTCTATGTAGTCCTCTGACACTGATCCTCTCACCGTCTGACCATCTGCCTGGTGTCAGGAGGCTAAATCCACAGATGGCAATAGATAGCGGCACATGTCATTTCCAACCCACAAGTGTAAAACAAACGATGTGGCAGAGGGGGCTTTTGGAGGGAACCCCCTCCAAAAAAGAGGAGACTCTTCTGTTACAGGTAATATTAGACGCACAACCAGAAAGTACATAAGATTTGTATTTTGTGTTTACTGAATAAAGATCTTTTAGCAACAAAAAAAAAACACACTCAAATATATTAACACACAAATACTGTATATTAGCACACATATTATTATTATTAGATAATTTGAATTAAGATGTACCATTGTAGTTATAGAGGCACTTTCCACTGTTAAATAATACAAATGTTTTCCTATCCTAAGAAACCGATGCTTAACCATGTCTAATTGCTGGATATTATTCCTCGCATCACCTGAGAGTCCCCTTTAACCTGCAAAACCCACTCGGATCCCTGAACTTTCAATGACATTTCAAAGCCTTGAGTAACAATTGCACGTCTGTGACTCTGAAACACAAGACTTGAATTTTTATTTCCGTTTATGCCAATTTTAGTTTCAGTTTCACTGGGAAAGGACACATCTCTGTTAACCATTGTTAGCCCATTCTACTGGCATAGTAGTATCAGACATGTAATAGAGTCTGGCTGTTTCAGCATAAGTACTCTCGCACTCTGTCGATTTGCCTTCAGTGTAGGACTGTATCACTAATGCCCTCTCGGGTCATTGAAGGGTTACTGGACGGATGGGGTATGCCATAGTAGGATTATAAAGGTTGATACAGAGAGAGGAGACGGAGGGCCCTGTAGGGTACTTGCTCTGGAAGAACTGTACCTATCAGCATTTTCTCTTCTGTTCACACTTTAAAATAAGATGCTACTAAGCCTTTTATGGTTCCAGAACTTCCTGTTAGGCACTTAACCTACAACAACTCCTGCCAGGATTTTACAGATTCCACGCACAACCAACAGACAGAAAATATTTTTCATCTGCTCCATTGTATATAACACAAGGGTAATTTTTCAAAGGTGCAGTCCTTTTATCCTTTTGCTAGCCTTTTCTTCCCCTCCTTGTGATTTTATCCATATTATTTTTATTGTGACATTTTTTAAGCCCTTTTGACTGTTGTAAGTATACACTTTCACAGGTATAGACTATTGCCTTGACGATCATCCCTATATTTTAACAACTGATTTGTGTGTGAATAATGTGTAAAATACATGGACCATCGATAATTGGATGCGTAGTCTGGACACTATGGACATATGCTGGTGTTGTCAGAGCATATGCATGGCTTACCATTTATGGTTAATTGTTGAAGGTGAAACGCCATCGATGACAGATTTGTCGATGGTCATCACTAACAGTGTATATGTTAACTGGCATTTATAAGTTAACAGAATTGTTAAGCGATGACGACATCTACCTTTTTTTTTTCAGTCGCAGATTAGTGGCAGCCTTAGACCTACACAGGTCGTTTGCACAGACAACAAAATCTTTTTGTGGTTTCGGGAATTGCTTTTGGATTCGCAAATAGATTGCGATTAGCTATCAATTTTCAATTATCCTGCAAATTAGCAAGGGGAGCCGTTTTTGTTCTTTCTGTCTTCACACTCCACTGAGAATTCCCTGATTAGCGACCCATGCTAAATTAGTCCCTAAGTACAGATGGAGCCCCTCTCATGCTTGCTCGGTTCTCGTCAGAACATCCCGGACGTGTATACATCTCATGCAGCGCAGTCTCTTGGTGACTGGGCGAGGGGACCCTTCCCGTCTCCGCTTCAGGGAGACGGGCAGGTTTAGGGGGGGTCAGGGCAGTAATGAGGACCATCGGTGGTGGCGGGAAACGGCGGCAGGGAGCTTTGTCGCCACGGGGCATGCAAGCATCTCATGCGCGCCCCCTGGCGGGAGATGGTGGGGGCTGGCAAGAATGAGCGGCGCTACATCTGTACTATGTAAATGCTAGTGCATACCCAAAATATCCAACTAACACTTTTTGTAGGGGCAGTGGAGAACTCCAAGAATTTGTCCTCGTGTCACAGTACTGTCGCGCCTTCCTAGAGAATTAACACACACACTTCCCAGTAGCAGACATTCGATGTGCAGTATATGTCAGCTTTCCTCCATCTCTTCAGCGAATGATCTCCTATTCCCTAAAGAAAGAAGTTTGTTCATGATGCAGTTACTTCAGCCAAACGCCTTTAGCTAAGAAGGAGTATGAGAAACACGGTGCCAAGCAGCGACACCTGTGTTTTAGTGTGTTTCTGGCATCACACCTATTTAATGGACTTGTAAAATGAAGAATGTTAATGCTAGCGGTACGTGTCTCATACAATTGCAGAAAGAAAAAAAAGACGAACCCTAGAGCTACTAAAATGTGGACTGGCCGCCTCATGTGAGCAGCATATGCAGTGATTTATACTAAGCTGGATTTACAGACGGATCTAAGAAGAATATTGATTACACATGGACAGTATTTGGCATATTTTTTTTTCTTCCACTTGTAATCACCTCGTACAACTAGAAGAAATACTGAGGCCGGATTTATGACAGCCATGGTTGGGAGGGAGATATCTCTCGCAGATGGCTCGTCCACTTTGTCTTTCTGACAACTAAGTAGGTGACAGGGGATGTACAGATTAAACAAGTACCTACAAGGCTGAGGCATTGACTTTTTTCGATAACGTCTTATATTTACATAATTTTATTCCGCCGACCGCTCTAGACTACATGTTTAAGAAGTGTTAACACTGCTGGCTTCAGCGAGATTGATGGCTGATGTTTTTCTATTTCTGCCACATACTTTAAGCATATATATATATATATATATATATATATATATATATATATTTAGTGCTAAAAAAATAATTTAAGTTCCGGAAATGTATAACCGTGGGGCTCATTCACAGAAGCAGCATATTACAGTACGTATAGTTTATTGTTAAGGCATACTTGCCTACTACCAGGGCAAATCCAGTTTGCTACATTATGATTTGCAGCATTGACAAAATACACCACGAGTTGGGTCATCAAAAACCCAGAGTGCACATGTTATTGGGGAAGTGGACACCAACCCAGAGTCTTATTTG
This sequence comes from Crinia signifera, assembly GCF_055691185.1. Taxonomy (NCBI): domain Eukaryota; kingdom Metazoa; phylum Chordata; class Amphibia; order Anura; family Myobatrachidae; genus Crinia; species Crinia signifera. The sequence goes on from NC_139217.1 coordinate 95,880,411, forward strand.
TCTCCTTTTTCAGGAAAATAGGCAAGGGAGCGTTATGCTGCTTCAAAAATATAAATTATGACCATACAGTAGTTCCACCCTCCTCTTGACAATGGCTCACATTATGACAATAGCAATGGTATAAAATACGCTTATTACAGCTTCAGCCATATCATGCAGCTTAAGGGTCAGCTTCTTCTACCAAATTTACTGTGTGTGTGTGTGTGTGGATCTGAGTCCTCAATCAGTAGACTGGACCAGAGAGTAGCTACCCAAAAGAAGAGACAGGAGCTTTACCATGAGGTGGGAGAATGTGTGGTTAGATAGTGAACAAGTGGTTCTATTATGTTTAAGTATTTATTCATTATGGTATGTTTAACCTGTTCCAGATCACTTATTTATATTGAATGTTTGATAGAGCATATACTATAAACCATGTATAGGGGTTATTTAGATCTGATTGCTGGGTTGCTAATTTGCAGAGCCCTGCAATAAGGTAATCGCCACCTAGCCAGAGTGAAATTGCAACCTGTGCAAGCCTGCGAATTGATGCGCAAGGCATGCAAAAACAACGTGATTGTTCATTAGCAGCAAACCTGTCTGCAAGATGCTCAGCATCTAATGATATTTCCAGTCCGTGTGTAACCCAGGACTTACTCAGCGGCTGTGATAAAAAACAAGCTGATCGGAGCGGGAGCACACGTCACACAACTTCCCTTCAAACTCATGTGTTTTCCCTGACACTCCTAGAAAACGTTCAATTACCACCACAAACGTTGGCTTACTGTCAACCAAATAGCGAACGGCTAGTGATTAAAACATTTGCTGGATCATATCGCAAGACAGCCTCACGCATGTGTACTGCGAGCCGTACGCAGTGGTTATTATTGCCCATGCTGCAAATTCACAGCCGTGCATTCAGGTCTGAATAACCCTTTATAGTTTTATATATTAATACTGTATTGCATAAAATATCCAGCGTATAAAAAGACCAATGTTCACATACACATCCAGGGTCGGTAGACTCGTTACTAGGTTCTTCTTCCTCTCCCCAGATTCCTGCACTTGTGCCAATGTCCTGCAGAGCGGGAGATGGTGGACTGCGTTTGCCAATGTGACCACTGAATACAGTGATTCCATAGTTATTTTGTACCCCTTATTTGTGTGGTTATAAACTCAGATATACAGTATGTTTACGTGATCTTAATGTCACACCATGAAGCTTTAATTAAATAAATTGTTTAAAAATAAAAATTCTGTATGTCCTAATGTTGGTGCCATAATAGTTTACACAAGTGTATGCAGGTTACACACAGTAGGGTCCAATAATGCGTAACCTCGCCACCAAATGCAGTCACAGCCTACTAGATATTGCACAGCTGCTAAATAAAAGGTTATGTAAGAAGTGTACATGTATAAGGTAAGTTGTTTCTTTAAGCAGATCCCCAATAACCTTACTTTGTGATAAAAGCAATACATGCTCAGCTGAAGTTCTTGCGTGTTATCTGGAACCAAGTCAGCGCAGAAAAACACTGCATCTAAAAAAATCCTATTGTAAATTGACAAAAAGGGTATAACTTCTACCTGTCATCCCTCTACGTTAATATGATTCAATTCTTTTGAAGTTAGATAAATAAGGTGGTGGTGGGTGGGGGGCACTTCTCATTGACAAGGGCAATAAGTTAGATGCCACCAGAGATAGAGATTCAAGATATCTGCTTTCACATTTCTGGCTGATTGATACCACAACAGTATTTAATACAAAGAAAATATACAATAAGGGGAAGTACGACCTCTATACTGATCACTCTCTACCTGTGGTACTAGGTAGATAAATGCTTTCAAACTTCGTCAATACCTTGAATGCTTTACAGCAAAAGTAAGGAGCTTCAAGGTAGCTTTTTCTGAATAATAGGGATTACTCCAGCCAACTAATGCAGCTGCTAATAAAATGCATAGGCCGCTCAGCAGAGCTGTAACTCTGGGAGGCAATGGAGTCATCTGCCGCTGGGCTCCTGCTCCCAAGGGGGCACCTTTCCTCCCGGGCTTGATATTGCTTCTGTGGCTAACTCAGCAGGGCAACAGACATCGCACTCACTTTAGAGTGTGTCACTCATTTATAAAGACAAGAACATTCTTGTCTTGATACAAGAATGACATCCAAAACGTTGAATAGACCTTCTGTGTCCATACATACATAAAAGGTGGTATGTATGGGGGGGCACCAATATTTATCTTGCCTCTGGTCAAATGGGCAAACTCACGCCCAGTGGCCAGCGCCCTAGGTAAAAGCCTAGAGCTGCCTAGTGGTGGCTCCGGCCCTGTACTTACCTCATCTTCCAAAAAGTCTAGGAGACTCCTGAATTTCTGTCAGCTTTCACAGACTCTGCAGATATTAGACAAGTCTCCAAGACCAAGATTAAGCCCTGTACATACAGGGAGATATTAGCCAGAATTGCTGGTTAAATGGTCGCTGTACCATATCGTTCATGTTTTCGAGTGTGTACAGGGCGATATCGATAGGAGCACGCTCCTGCAACCAGCGCTGTACTGGTCACTGGTCGCAGGAGCACGCTCCGTTGATTTTGACTTTTCAGTTTTGACCTGTCAGGTAAATTCGCTGGTCGCTAAAGAAATCGGTACACTGAGCGATATGGTCGCTGAGCAATATTAAGCCAAAATCACTCAGAGACCAAATCGCACCGTGTGTACACACCTTTACTTCCCTTGTAAATTGGGCAGCCTGCAGCTTGATGAGGCCATTTGTAGCGAATAGTATAATTCTGGGCATTTCCCCATTTTGCTAGCGACCCTGAGCTGTGGGGGGACAGGGCTGTGATTATATAATTCACTGTGTTATGCTCCCCCACCCCTAGGACCTGGATATTAACCTGTGTGGAGGTGATATATTCTTCCTGCGCTTGTGCAGGATTCTACTCACAATCCCAAAATATACTTGAAGGTTATAGGGCTCCCAAGCTAAATTAACTCTAGTGTGAGTGTGAGTGCATGCACATATGGCAGGGACTGATGTGAATGGCCAAGTATTCTCTGCAGAATATGTGTGCGCTATATAAATAACTGTTAACAATTAATAAATAAAGAAAACGCCATGTGTGTACAAGACTCAGCCCAGACCTTCTTGCGCTACATTGAGTGCTAGTTAAATTAATTCCTTGCTTCCATTTGTAACCATAACATGAAACTATATAGATACACGTCTTCAAAAGACATGTCCTTACCACCGTTTCTTAAGAAGTCTGTTCCTTGGCCTATATTTCACAAACTTTTCAAGATTCAGGATATGTTTCAACCTGGACAATGGAGCGATTCAGTAACTCTGTGTAGTAACACTTTAATGTCACTGAGGATTATATATCTTTCTGTATTCCTGAAAGCCAAAGAAGTGTATTTTGTTAAAGATACCCATCCAAGGAATACACAAGTACGTTATTTTGCTTCTGCTTGCACATTGTGGATTTGGCTGACATTTTATTTAGTAAAGAGTTCATTTCCATCCTTACTGTGTTAGCGCAGTCTTTATTCAGCGCGGCACACTGTCTGTAAATAAATAGAGCACGATATATATTATCAGTCACTACCTTTCCGGCAGCAGATGCATTCCAAATTGCCAGCATATGTCAGACAAACCTGCACTAGAAGCTAAATCGCAGCCCTGTAAACAGAAGTAGGAAACTGACCATATTATAAGTTCCAAGTCAAGCTGAGCAAATTAAATTGCAGCAGCTGTACTCATGGTAAATGTACTGGTACTTCAATGGTAAGCAAAACTTTCTTTATTGCACCTAATGTCGAGAAAACTCTTCTTTAAAGTTTTGTTAAATCTTCCCCTTTCTAATGAGAATCCTCCAATACAGACATACACTACAGAATACACAGTCATTTCACATTATAACTAGACACAGAAAAAGGAAGGAAATATTCCACAACAATTGCTTCTCAGATAGTTACAGTATCCCTGAAGATTTAAATAACTACATAATGGCTCGATGCAATGATGTCTAATGCAATACTGATAAGTAGGATTGTTCTCATTCTAATTATATGCACATAGCGATGAGCTACTGTTCTGCTTTCTTGGCCTAGGTAGAATTAAATATTAGCTACAGCACAGCACTGATACAGCAACATTAGTGGCAAAGCTATGATATACTGTATAATCCACAATTCTTCTATGAAATACATAGGGGATATTGTACATCCTACACCATACAGCCAGAGGCAGAACTCTGGGAGGCAATGGAGTCATCTGCCGTTGTGCTCCTGCTCCCAAGGGGGGACCTCTACTCACCTGTGAATTTGAATAAGTAATTGAAAGCCGTTGATATCACTTTTGTGGCTGACTCCCCCGCCTAGCAGGACCATAGATGTCACACTCTCTTTATTCTAAACATGATATCCATCACATACATACAGTGTGTATGTATGTATGTATACATACATACATATATTTATATAAGATGGTGTGTGTGCTGGGGGGGCACCAATATTTATCTTGCCTCTGGGACAAACTTACGCCACTGCATACAACACTTGGGGTGTGGTATTAGGGTGAGGGGGAGGAATGGTGCATGGCCACGCCAAACAAATACATTCTTATTATAATGTACAATCCCAAATCTTTACAGCAAGCAGTGATCTGAGCGGGACCATGGTATAGCGCCTACAAATCATGACATTTCCTGTAAAATATCAGTGTATAAGTTGCTACACAGTAGCTCCATGATCTCGAAAAAGCACAAAACTGTGGACCTATAAAGCAGGTAACAGGTCTCAGCAATGACTTCTAAAATCCACAACTTTCACAGTGAGGTTATGGGGGAAATTTACTAAGATGTGTATGCTACTTCACATGTGATGTTGCTATGGGCAACCAATCAGATCCTGTGTGCTATGTTCTGGAGGGTTCTAAATAAATAAGAAGTATTTTCTGATTGGTTGCCCAAAGCAACATCACATGTGACGTAGAATACACATCTTAGTAAATTTCCCCCTATATATTATTCCATTTTCTTCATGTGCAACAGCTTTAGACAAAGAAATGTAAGTAAAAACTATTTGAAGTACTTTAAGTTCCACTGTTTCAGATTATACATGGGTGCTGTGGCAGGCTGGAATCACCCACATTTGTTGAAAGGGTTAACCGTTAACATGCTGTGGTTCAGAAAAGAACCACACCCTTTCTAAATCTGGGAGGAAGGTATTTAAACCTGCTTACAGATGTGACAGTCCTCACCTTTGCCTTGAGTGGGTCCCGGGTGCATATGCGTTGCGATTGCTATTATCCACACCCTCCTGCGACCCATTTGGTGGAGCTTGTGCACCATGAAATCCTATGGATTGCGGGTGTGGGGCATACTAGCTGCAATAATTACGGCTGTCACATCTGTATTTGTACCAGTCAGGATTAGATATTGTATAGTGTACACCTCTGGTACCAGGGTCGTAACTCCCAGAGGCAATGGAGACTTATACCTCCAGGCTCCAAGCCTTAAAGGGGCACCTGCTGGTTCACAGTGGGATCCAAGTGTGATCGCTGTTCTTCAAAAAGAGCATTGTGGCACACCCTCTGCTTCTCCACAGTTCTGTCCCAGGAGCCCTGCTAACACCTGCAGTAGGGGAAAGGATGGCTCCTATCTGGTACCGCACAGCCTGCGCTTCTGCAAACAGCAAGTAACAGTACATGGGCCACTGCTGCTGGTTTTGAGATGGGACCTACCAATGAACACTGATTCATGCTGCAGACAGCTGAATCTTGTCAGTTTGACCCTGACCCACCAGCCATTGTCACACCTTTTTTAAAAAAGGGAATGCTGCACTAAATTTCAACTAGCCTTCAGGTGACTGGGATGAACTTACACCTCTGTCTGGGTACCCTGCTGTCAGTGGCGTAACAATAGCCCTGCAGACCCTGCGGTTGTGGGGGGGCGCTGTGTAAGTGCAGACGCCGGGGGTCTGTGGGACTATTGTAATGCCACTGTGCTGTGGCCGGGATCTGCAGATTTACCTGTCTACGCAGCGGTCCCGGCTCCCCTCCTGCCCTGGCTTCTGCTGAAATGAAAATGAACCATCATAAAATGTCCGCCCCCATACAGCAGACTGTTCTCTGAAACTGTCTGCTGTATGGGGGCGGACATTTTGTGATGGTGATGGTTATCTTTATGGGGGGACGCTGACAAAATTTTCGTCGGGGGACGCGGTTTTTATAGTTACGCCACTGCCTGCTGTGTACTGGTCATTGCAGACCCTTACTTATCTTACCGCTGAACTGTGAATACGGTTTCCGGTGAAGCTGTTTTGCTATGTTTCTGAGTTACATCAGTAACTTATACAGTGGCATCATATTGTGTTGTCCTTTGCAATTGGGACCACACAGTAATAAAACAAGACTGAGTAATAACAGACAGACATGGAAGAAATTAGGCATTGATACACAAGGATATTGCACTGGCCGGATATTTCTGCTGGAATAAAAGCCTATTTGTTTTAAAGCACTTCAGCCTCCGGGGGTTGCCTGAAACCTACCAACACCTACCTACAGGTGCACTTAGTTTGTTTTGTCTCTGTATTTTCTTTTCTTTTATTATGTAATAATAAAAAGCAATTCTCAGGGGCGTCTTGTTTGGTTCCTGCAGAGAAAAAGGACCAGAGAGGGGCCTGGTGCAGAGGTGGAATGTCTGGCTAATGCGAGTTTGATGGAGGAAGAAGAGTAATGAGGCAGAAAAGCTGTAAGTAATGACCAAACACAGCGTGACAACAAATGGGAAGTATGCTATGTTTGGCACTTATTGGCATGGATGACATACAGACGCTGTGGTGAAATATAACTATATTTTTCATGATTGTGTATACACATATTAACACCACTCACATGTTTTGTGGACATTCCAAGTCACTGATATAGCATTTTATATATATATATATATATATATATATATATATATATATATATATATATATATATATATATGGGGGCATGGTAAATTTGACTTTATTTGGAGCATAGAGTAGTAGTTCTTCATAGCTGCTAAGAAGCTACCAATTGGGAATGCAGAATTCAGGATCATGGGCCTGCAATACCCTATGGCTCGTTTATGGATCAAATCCTTTTTTAATGCATACAGGGGTATCAATGTCTATAAACCAACATCCTCCTCTATGCACTATCATTATATCCATAACTGTGCACTTTACTGGTGCTAAATCCATTCATATTAGGCACAGCATCCATTTCCTTGCCTACAGCACTTCCTTCTTGTTATCCATCCCAGACATCATCTTTCTCATTTTAAAATCTCAGCTCAAGACCTATCTTTGCAAACTTTTCCGTAACCTCTCCACAGAGACCAACTATTACATTACCCTCTTTGCCACACTAAATGCACTTATACTCTGATCACTCTCATCACTGCACCTAATGCACTTAACTCTGATATTGAAAATGCACTTAGTATGTTTACTCCTATTGTTTCTGCTTGTCTGTTGATTACACTGTAGACTGTTTACGTAAGGGATTCCCTTCTCATAATGCAAGTACAGTAGGTCCATGTTTTTAACCATCTACTCATCCTGCAATTTATAATTGTTTACACGTTATTGTCCAGTACGTTTCAAGCTGACTACACACAGCTAGAACATACCTTACTGTATTTCTTAAAGAATAAAAAAATAGTATAGATTTTTTCTAAACCAAAAACGTTTGTCCTGTACATTACCGCATGTGCATAGTTGTCATCTCTATATAAGATTGGACATCTATTTGATCCAATCATAGACTATAGGACTATAAAAGGAGTCGCTGACTCAAAGCAACTCAAAGCCAGTCACTACTAGGTAAGCAGCATTGTTTTGAATTCTGATTATAAAATGATTACATCTATTGTCTATAAGTGGCACTTTCACCATAAAATATAATAAAGGCATTTGACTATGTTTGTTCGGGTTTCTTCCGGGTGCTCCAGTTTCCTAGCACAATCCAAAAACATACTGACAAAGATTCACCCTAGTGTAATTGACCCTTATTCTGGTTCACTCGCAAAAGGCAAATTCCTTCTTAAATGGACAAAACCATGTGCACTGCAGGGGGCAGATGTAACATGTGAGAGAATTAGGGTGGGGTTTTTACTTCAAAGTAAGATCTATATTGCAGTGCAAAATTAAAGTAGTCAGTATTTTCCCTGCACAAAAATAAAATAACGCACCCAAATCGAATTCTCTCTCTGCACAAGTTACAAGTTACATCTGCCCCATTTGCAGTGCACATGGTTTTGTCCACTTGAGAAGGAATTTGCCTTTGCGAGTGAACCAGAATAAGGGCCGTTGTGTGTACATGTGATAGGGAGTAAAGTTTGTATAGTAAATTCCATTTGGTTGGAGAGCAGTGCCAGATTACAAAATAGGCAGAGTAGGCACCGGCGTATGGGCCCATGCTTTTTAGGGGCCCCATGGCACAGAAAATACTGAGCAAATCATTATGAACCTTTTCTGGTATGTACATCATAAATGAGCTTGAATATGTCTAATATTATGGATAATGTTTTTTTTTTTCATAATATTAATCATATAAATATTTGTATGATCATTATTATTATAATTATTATTATTATTATTATTATTATAATTATTATCATCCTTTAGTTTTACAGCACCATGGCTTTCACAGTATATAAAAGAATGGTTATGTGGATATTCTACCATTATTATCTTTGCCTACTGTAAGTAACTGGTGGTACTTGTACATCCAAATTGCCTTTCTTAGAAAGGAACACATGAGGGGTTCTCGGAGACTCTGTAAAAACCAGTTCGGGAAAAGACAGGGTGTATCTATTGGGACTGAATACAATCTTTGGGGGGATGGCTTACTGCTCCTTTAATACAGTACTTCAGCCATGTGCACCCTTTCCATCAATACTGTAATCTCTGTCTTTATAATACAATATGTAAATATGCTGTAAATAAAATTGTTCAGTACAATCAAGCCCATGTTTTTAGACGTGGGCAGCCTTCATAGCCTTTGCAGACTGCACTTAGTATACAAAGCTCACACTAGGAAGCGTATGGGTTAAAAACAGTTGCATAATTAGAGAATTAAACTGAAGGGAGTGCAGCCCATACTGCAGACACCATCAAACAATAAAATCACACAGATCAACATTATGTTGCAGTTTATTGCTTGCTTTAATTATTTATAAATTGGTATGCGGAGATCCGGTACATCAGCTCTACAAATGCAGTTCAACAGTGGGGGCAAAACCATCTGCAAAACCCACAGACGAAAAGAAGAGGAGAGTAACAACTGACAGCCATCCAGTACTGAACTCTACAGCATGCTGCAGGGCTTTGTCCCGCTGCAATGTAAGATACTGGTGCAGTGACATAAGTCCGTCCTAGTTGCCCGGAGGCAAGATAACTATTGGTTACCCCCCCCCCACACACACACATACACTACCTTATATAAATATATGTATGCATGTATGTATGTAATGGAGTGTGACATCTATGGTCCTGCTAGTAGTGGGAGTCAGCCACAGAAGTGATATTGAAGACTTTCAATTCACTGATTTAGGGGAGGGCAGGAGAAGTGCCCACTTGGGAGCAGGAGCCCGGTGGCAGATGACTCCATTGCCTCCCAGAGTTACACCTCTGTACTGGTCTATTGTAACTGTAGCATAAATAGGTGCAGGCAACAGAACATGCCACTTCTTTACCACTGAGCAACCCTCTATTTTACTAACCGAAACTCATTCACTTTTTTAAACCTGGGATTCTGCTGGCTGTGTCACAGGACTCTTTCAATGTGACACCATATATTTGTAGATAAAGTAAGGTACTTATATGTTAGTTGGGTGCCCACTAAGCTATTTGCTTAGTTTTCTGCGGCCCCTCGCCACGCTTTGGGATCGGTGGCTCGCTGCATTCGCCACACTATATAAAATCAACTCCATGCCGACATGGATCGTGGGGGTATGAGCGTACTAACTATAGTGGGCGCCCAACTAACATATAAGTACCATATATTTATATAAAATTAAAAAGTATTTAATGGGCACAGTTTTTACACATTTTAAAATGAAAAATTCTGATCACTGGCAAATCAATGTAGGCTGAACAATGTAGCAAATTATTAACTATTTCCATTAAGCAATGAACAATGAGACTGATACAGCTTAGTTTTACAGCCGTATCATGCGTTTTTTTTCCTACTGCATGAGTGTACTCCATTATGGTGTTCAGGGTGGTTCAAAATGCAGTTCCCTCTCCACTTGAATGAGCAGGAGGTAGCAGCCAAGCACTGCGCAGTATAGCTGTGAAGTCCCAGAAATCCTGTGTGCTTGTGACTCTTCCAGCTCATGCCACAGTGCCAGAGGTAACTGCAAATGCCAACAAACATTTTCATTAACATAAGATTTTTCTCTCTTCATCAATTTTGTCTCACCCAGTTTTTCATATTAATAATTTGTTTCCTATTATTTTAAATGTGTACACATCACGAAATCCATTTGCACTTCCTTGTGAATGCATCTACCTCTTTCTTTCTATACATTTTATATATATATCCTTACACCCTGAGGACGAGCACTGAGCTTGAAACACTTGTGTTGGTGCAGACACCAGTAGTGCAATAAAAGCATTGTATTAAGCATTTATACAGTCTCCGAGTGACGCCTTTGCCATTTCTGTGTGTGTGTATATATATATATATATATATATACGTATATATATATATATATATATATATATATACGTCTGTCTGTGACAAGCAAAGTCTTCTGTTTAGATATAAGGAAGTACTTCTGTGGATTTTAATTGCAACATAATCCATTTCCCCAATGCACATCAAAGGCCACACTCTTCTCTTTACTGTGATTTCAATTGCTCTCATCAACCAGAAAGTTTAAAGCATGATCAAATTTGTTCTTCAATCACTTGAGCCCTGTTAATAAACTATTCTGTATGCTCACTCATCCATCCTAGGATTTTGTAACTTCTTAGAGATGTCTTCAAGAGGAGCATAGAAAGACATCTTTGATTGCAAACAGGCCCTGGGGATAAACTTTATCACCACTTGCTTTAAACGTCCACAGAGGATTACAGGTGACATGCGCAATCCCCTCCGGCCCACCCGATTTCACACAAAGAGAACTTTGAAACAACAGAAAACAAAATCCTACCAATTCTCACAGCATTTTAAGTCTCTCCTGGTGGACTGAGCCCTCTCTCGCTTCCCCTATTGAAGCACAGCACAGCCCTCCATTGAACTACTCCTGGATTAGTTGGAAATCATCTTTTTCTATGTCAATAGAGACTATGGCCCAGCTATAATTGATGGGGTACTTATAAATAAACCCTTCGCTGCTAGGAATGCCATTAAGAAACAACTGAAAAAAAGGATTGAGTGTTTCTTAACAAAAGATCTTATAGCGAGAATCTTGGCTACTATATCTTTCCCATCAAGATTTTTTTTATAACACTAACACCTGGGCAGCCTTTGAATGGTGCTGCAGAGAACTCCTGAAGTACTTACCAGTTCAGCTACCAGCATTTAGCGTTTAGTGAAAATTGTCGCTCTTTCCCTGGGTTCCCACGGGTCATTGGGACTATGGTATGCTTTCCTATTGGACAACTGTTTCATCATCAATGAGGAAGCAGGGGCAACTAAACCGAGGAAAACACAAGTGTGCTCAACACAGTAGGGTGTCTTACATTGCAGACTATATAACTGATGGGAATGCAGAACAAACCTTCTAACAGAACTGTATTCAATTTGTCGCAGGAGGCTAAAGAGCTCAATCAGCTGTATAAGGTTTGTTAATGGCCAGCTAAGAGACTGTACACAGAAGTATCACATACATGGACAGACGGTATATACTGTATTGCATGTTCATTTTAGCGTTATATGTATATATAGCGAGGGGGAAACTGCATATGCGGCCACTAAAACAGCGAGGCTCACGGCTAAATGCAGCGGCCTTCCTGCATTAGCCACTAGCCTCGCTGTTTGGGGGAATCCTCGCCGTCCTCTGACAGCGAGGATTTTCCCCGTGCATTGAATAGGGTGAGTGGCCGGCGCGGGGGTTAAACGGCAAGGATCACTTGTTTTCGGCGATCCCTGCCATTTAACCCCCTCACCAGCTGCATTAAATACGGCTCATAGACTTATGACAGGGCAATGCTGGGACACTCATCTATCTATCTAATAATTCAATGCAGCTTGGCACTCTACCAATGGATATAGCTGTACTCCGGTACCCTCAAAGTGATTCTAGATAAATGGCACAGATTTTAAGATTATTGCACATCGCCAATGTATGTGTCGGCCCGAAATATTGGGAATGTATTTGTGACACTTTAATAGAAAAATCGACTTAAATTCCCAATGTACCAATAATTTCATCTGTGCTGTATATATATATATATACCGCACATGTATGCCTGTGATAAGCTGTAGAGTGACAAAGCAGCCCATTTTTACTGGATTCCACAATTTAGTAGCATGTTTAACAAGCATCATTCACACGGCAGTAATTACATGTGATCACAAGGTATAATCCGATCATTTTATTTTACAGGAAGGAGGGATGGATGCAGTTAACAAAACAAGAGTCTGACTGTGCTCATTCTGAAACACGGCAGCAGTCACGCAACTAGCACAACACATAATGGAATTACCAGGGGGCTTTATTACCAGCCTCCGATAAGCCCTGAGAAATAAATTAAAACTTTTATGACTGTATTGTGATAATTTATTTGACCACATAGAGGGCAGTGTAACCCATTTGCTGCCAGGCATGCTAGCAGTTAGCTAGGAAGAAATGCTGGGCCAAGCTCTGACTTTAACACTAAAGGTTAATAAATCAATCTCAGCATCTACTCGGAATAGTCCCTGCTCTTTGCTTTGTTTTACAGATTGTATTTGTAGCCGATATAGGGGAGCAGAAGTATAAATTATCTTTTATAATGACATTGCTTATATACTACATCTAAACTAATATCTTTATCCTGTATATGCAGAACATACCACTAAGGGGGATATTCTATCTCCCCTGTTCAATGCTGTCGAGGAAGACAGCATTGAATAGCGCCCCGCAGCCATCTCTCCCCATCGGGAATGTCTGCGGGGTCCTATTCAATCTTCAAGTCTTATTCAAGTCTTCCTCGACAGCATTGAACAGGGGATCTCGGCAGAACGAGCCCGACTTCACAAGCAGTCGGGCTCGTTCTGTCGAGAATGGCTGGGAATTGACGAGCTCCCGGCTGCAGTTCGCCGATTCCCAGACGCATCTTGCAGCCACGCCCCCTTCTCGACCCGCGGCAGGCAAGACATTGAATCCCGCCTGCAAATTCTCGGTCGAGCAGACCGACAACGGGACAGGGTCACGAATGTCGGCCAGCCTGACAGTCGCGACCCAACATTGAATATCGCCCTAAATAGTGCAGAAGTAGAGGGTAAATACATTTAATTATTTTGTGTTTTTATTGCACAATACACCAAGAAATGAATTAAAGTCTATCATAATATTAAGAAAACAAATACTTATTGTATGTCAGTTCTTGCATTGTAACTTTGTCATCTGTTAAGGCTTAAGTATTTTGTGTTCTAAGTGAATTATAATGTTTTTAACCAATTGTGTTCTAATAAACTATAATGTCTTTAACCTGGTTCAATATGATTTCCTGACATTCAAAATACCGACATGTTTAAAATGACGATATGCGTTTGGCCACAATATGGTCAAAATGCCAACATTTAAAATGTCGACATAAGGGTTTTTTGTGTCTGTGTCGACATACAGTAGGTTGAAATGGGGACCATATAAGTGCACCACATCCCCTCACATGGCAAACGGAGAACGGTGCCTCGCTGCACTCGCCACAACATTATAATCTATCTCTATGTTTACTCAGTTTGGGACATAAGAACAGGTTGGTTTCAAAGACAAAATTATGAAAACCTCATGTCAACTTTTTGACATGTCGATATTTTAAATGTCGGCATTTGACCGTGTCAGCATTTTGACGTTATCAATATTTTGACTGCCTGACAATAGTTGTCGGTATATCAATTTTTACCATTGGTTATCATGTACAGTATATATACAATTTTATATATGTTGTCTGATCAAAATACATTTTTTTTTCTATATATTTACAATAAATAAATCATGGAAGTTAACATTCGTTGTTTATTTGATACGATGAATTTTATTGTGTAACCTAATATTCTAATAACAGCATGTAGTCTGTGCTCTGATTTACTTGCTTTTCAGTATACTGTATGCACTGTGTGTGTCTAAAATGATTTAATTGGCAATTATTTATATTTTTATAAACAAATGATTAAATATATTGCCAGCAGTTTTATTGAGCAGCTGGGAGATGAGGAATAGAAGTAGCGATCCATTTTTGATGCATTTTAAATCCTCATTTTCTAAACTGTTAATTAAAATATTTAATATTAAGATATATCAGAAGAGGAACAAAACTGCCTACTGGACAATAACAAAATGCCTAGCTGGATAATAAAATGCAACAATGTTGGATAAGTCTATGGTAAACTGGTAACACTGAATGTAAATAAGCATTTTTCTTTGGCATAAGTACAGCCAACCAATGAGAAACAGTCTATTAACCCTCCGAGTGCCAAAATCTCTGTGAGAGATGTGCAAAATATGAGCGTCCACATCTCTGTGGAGATATGCAAAAGAGCAGCTAAAAATGCCATTGTCGCTCATATTTGTTATATGAATTCAAATAAAAAATGTAAAAAAAAACAACATTATATTTCCTATAAAAGGTAAATACTACAGGTCATTATGATGAATAAAAATGTTTCCTTGCCACAATTTTCCCACCAATTTTGACAAATTCACTTGGCACTCAAAGGGTTAAAGCAAATTTATAAATTAATCTTTGAAACGATTAAAAATTAAGATGAATAGAAAAATAAAGAGCTTACCCGTTTCGCTGTCAGACTTGTTCTCATGCTCTGTGTCGGTCAGAGTCAGGGCTGAGTTTGAACGACTTGAGAGACAGGAATTGCGCCCGGATTTCACCCCCCTGCCCCAAAGTCTCATTGCATGCTCTGGAGACATCACCCTTTCATTTTCAGGCTCAGCGTCTGAACCTGCACTAATAGAGTAGCCTCTATGTGGAAGCCCCATGTCTGCACAAAATGCCAGTCCCCGGCGAGATGCTGGTTCACAGATACCTAGCTGTCTCAAGGTAAAGTTCTGACCTGGTTGGGGGAAGGAGAGAGAAGACACAACAAAAAAATATGTTAGACTTTCCCAAAATCTGTAATGTAAACACTCTTAAATGTACAAGTTTCTCAGGTATCAAACGTGGTATTTTGAAAAAGATTCAAGTGTTACGGTTAAATAGATTCTTTTGTTACAAACACTTTTCAAGTTGTGGGTTTCATTCTTCCTGATGTCAAACACTTAAAGAATTTAAGAATGCCTCTCAGGTGTCAGGAGAAAACACAACAGCAAACACCCAAGGAATGGTTAAAGAAACACAGTGAAAAGGAATTAAAATGACAGACATCCACTTTACACAAGTGCAGAGGGAGAAAGGAAAAGGCTTAAATGATTTGTCAGGATGACAGTACCACTTGTTGGAACATGAATGAGCATTTAGAAATAATAACAAAATAATGATAATACAAAAAATAAAAAAAGAGAATGTCAATATTGTTAAAGGTGCAATAAAGATATCTTGATTGTGGATTATTATTGCCTGCAGCAGGTTGTTTTCTATTGGTTGATTGTAATCATTGTGTAATCCAATCACAACATACATTACTAATGATTTATTATGAGTAGTGTCCAGGGGAAAAAGGGGGTGAGGATTGGGACCTTGGAGGATATGATCTGGGTACCATAGGTAGATGGAAAGGAAGGTTTAATGTTCTTCAACAAGTGGCAACATTGGTGCAGCAAATTTAGCAGGTAAAATGTATGTACAGTGACTATGAGTGTGACTGTGAATAAGTCTGCAGTACAAATAAAAATATTTAGGGTTTCATGTATTCATTGGGGGTGCACTTATTTAATATGGGGACATAGTCATGTACAATGGAGGTATTTATTTAATGTGGTTATGCATTCACGTAATGTGGAAGTGTCAGTGGAGAATAGTATCGATATCACAGTACTTGGAATGCCAGCAATCAGAAGATTGACAGGTGCATCTCAATGGTCTGAATCCTGACACATTTTAGGTATGTATGCTAATCCTACTTCCTTACCCCACTAACCCTAACCCTCCCCCATTCCCACCACCTAACACTAACCCTCTCCCTTTACAGCCCAGCCTAACCCTAACTGTACCCCCTTAGTGCCTAACTCTACTCCTTCCTTCTTAGTGTTTAACTCTAACCCCCCCCATTTCAGCCTAACCCCTCATGCTGCAGTCGAACCCTCCCTCTAGTGCCTAAACCATATCTTAACTATGGAGACCACCTGCCCCCCAAAGAGTGTCACCTTGTGGCTTTGTGGGGATGGGGCATGACCAAGTAATATTACCCCCAATTAAAATTAAGCACCTTACACACATTAAGCCGCACAGTAGTAGCGCCTCTTATACACATTATGCCACATAGTAATAGTGTCCCTTAAATATTACACAACACAGTAGTAGTGCCCCTTAGATGTTAAATTGCACAGTTGTAGACCTTCAATGATCCAGACAACAAAATATACAAATACAGTTGGAAAAGAGTCATAGTCTACTACATGTAATAAAAATCTTCAGATGTGATAACAAGGCTAAACTAGGGAACGCAATGCGGTCCAGAGCTTGTTATATGCATCAATAATGCTGTCCGATAGTTACAGCACTTCCACACACAATACAATGTATAAAGGTGATCTTCAATTACAGCATGAAGATGGCAAATGAGAACAGTCATTTGGATCGGACAGGTCTTTAGCTATTTTCAAGTTATCAATGATCATGATTCAGTACATACAATGAACAACTATCATTCAAATCAGTAATTTCATTGGATAAAGTATACAATTATTGTCCTCTTAAATGAGTTAAGCAAACATTTGCAAATCCTGATTACAAGCAACTTCCAGAAAGTCTATTAACTTGCTACGTGGTACTGTAGATTGTTAATGTCTGCTTGTTTACTTTTTACAATCTGATGGACAATGTGATTTGTTCTATCATCTATCGGAAAGGTGGGGCCATAATGAGAAATTTGGACTTATCAAGCCTGCTCCATTGATGTGTGTTAAATACCATTTTAAATCAGCACCGATGGGTGGGCGAGGGTTGGAAGTAAATTAAAGAGCCTGTGTAACAGCGAGTATGTCCAATTATATTTACTCCAGGGAGTGATAATACAAACCTATCATCAAGGCACTGCTGACATCACAAAATAAAGCATTATCTGGGATGGAGTCTAAAAAGTGCCATTGGCCTTGTGGCTATATAAAGGCTCAAGGCCAGAGGCACTTAAGAGACCTTTATAAAATTGAGAGAAATCTGTTATTCCTAAAAAATGTTGTATGTAGCAGTATACCTTATTTTGATGTAAGTACCAGCCGCAGTGCACGCCTACCTTTGCAAAATCATAAACAATTAATTGTAACATCATCATAATAATAATAATAGTACATTTAACATTAACAAACCTCCCAACATTTGAACTTCTGACATCAGGACACTCGCACGGGCAGAGTCAAATGGAGTGTGGCCTCACAGGTATGCCGCGCATGCAAGCCACGTTCCCGGCTTTTTCTCACTATGGGGGCATGGCCAGCACTGTGTGAGCTGCTGTCCCTGTCCCCAGCCCTTTGTCTCTGAATAGACACAGTCCCCGCTGCTCTGCTCAGCAGAGTAGCGGAAAAAGGGAAGACTCCCAACTGCCCCATCACGTGGTGCTGCCGGCCCGGGCAGGACACAGGACCATCCCACAAAAAACGGGACAGTCCCGCGAAAATCAGAACGGTTGGGAAGTATGCCTTGATAATAAGCTTGAGCAATAACTGCAAATAAAAATATAATGCAACACATTCACCGATGTAATATTTCATTTGGATTCCACTTTAATTAGTGCACTCAGATAAACATACCATCGCAAACATACTTAAATATCTGTATTGCCTTAGTGCGCAGCATAATCCGCTAAACCAATCTACCAGGGCTTTACATATAAAATATACATGGAGGAAATAAATAGAAAAATCTGTTGATATAACAGATATTCATCTTATTCATTATTTTAATCAACAACATAATGCTTTCAACCATTATCTTTTTTTTTTTGTCAAAGAAGTCTGCATGCTAATACCTTTTGGGGTGGGGAGGTACAGCAATACATCAGCCGACGAAAGGAATCAGTCTTTGCCAGCGTTTTGTCATATGGTGCTTCTTAATGGAAACTACACATGCATATGTTTGTTTAAAATGATCACGCAACACAGACTGTTCTGTCCTCTCTGTACTCAACAATTTAACTGTGCTCAATAGACCACAGACTGGATTTTCTAAATCTGCTCTCAAAAACTCCTTAACTAATTCACACTCACATCTTCCAGCCTGCACAATGGTCTGCAGTGTGTCCACAGAGGGCATCTGATTACCTTACAAAAATATCAATATCTCTATCAATATGGAAAGTGATACACAGGCTAAGGCTCACGAGTGACAGCTTTCCTGCCCATGCAGTATTTCAGAGCTCCTATTATTATCCACTGACGTTTATCACTTCTTGTCTTGTCAATTTTAACCAGTGTCGTTTTGTAAAATGACAGGTATGTGACGCTAGTCAAGTCTCCTATTCTGTCAACTGCTGCAAAAAAAATTCTACCCTTCACGTGTTTCCATGTCTTTATGTAGTCTGTGAATAAAAGTATACTTTTTCTGTTGTGGATGCCTGTTCTTCATAGGGGTATTGATGACTACATCACAAGTAGGCATGGCATTGATTTTCCTCCACTGTGCACCTACAGTACAGCATACTTTCCAACGGTCATTAATCCCATAAGTGGTTCTCCCTGAGCATCTGGATAGCACCGCTCTGAATAGATGCTGTGCAGAGGCGTAACCCTGGGAGGCAATGAATTTACCTACTGCCGGGCTGCTGCTCACAAGGGGGCACCTCTCCTCCCCTGCGGGTTTGAATCAGTTAATTGAAAGCTGTTGATATCGCTTCTGTGGCTAACTCCTCCTCTTAACAGGACAATAGACGCCACACTCTTTTGTATTGTACACAATATTTTAGAAAGTGTCACACCCTGTATTAGAAACCATGCCCTATTCCACTAGAAGCAGACACCTTCCTGATTGAGTCAGAATATGCATACTTAGGGCAGCATTCAATGCTAGGGGACGAGCTGTGACAGCGAGCAGGGTCAGTATTAAACGCTGTTTCACCCTCACTCCGTTTTTGAAGCGCAGGGGAAATGGTGTATGCGGCCACTGAAACAATGAGACTTGCGGCTAAATGCAGCCTGCTCCCTGCATTAGCCGCGAGCCTCACTGTTTGGGGGAATCCTCGCTGTCCTCTGACAGCAAGGATTCCCCTGGAACTTTGAATAGCGTGGGGGTTAAATGGCGGGGATCACTTGTTTTCGACAATCCCCGCTGTTTAATACCCTCGCCGGCCACATTGAATACACCACTTACAGTGTAGGATTAAACAGCTCTATCAGTACAGTGTGTGCCTCCAGTGATACAGGATACAGGTTCTAATCCTGGGTATGCATATATATATGTGTGTGTGTGTGGGGGGGTCGGGGGGAAGCAATATATATCTTGCCTCTGGGCAACTGGTACGAATTTACGCCAATAAAGCAGTGATCATAGACCCCCCCCACTGTAACCCGTGGGCAAGAGGTACATATTATAGAGTCTGTATATTGGTGCCATTCCCAGGCGCTAATATGATATAATTAGACAATAAAAGAGAGTGCAGGAAAGCAGCCATGTTAAGTATCATCTATTATTGATTTAATATACTTCTGACTGATCAGAAAAGCTTTTGTGCCAAGATACCAACTTGCTAAATCTCTTTATCCGTCATAATAAACCAGTGTAGGCCAATGTTTGGGCTGATTCAGAGACCAGAGGATTGCTGCTGGCTTTTATCTGCTGAAATAAAACTTATAAGATGTATGTAATTATTACAGTGGGTCATTGTATCATCTCCAGACAAATGTACAGAATTCCAGCATCTCCATTTGTCATTAGCAGCCAGAGATAGAAGCAAAATGCCCTTTGAACACTAGCTGCTTTAAGCTGCCGGTTAATTACTTTAGTGCCTTGCTATCCTCAGCGGCTGCATTGCGATCTACCATTGTAAATGGATAACACTGATGAGACAACAAATTTTTTTTTAAGTCTATGATTAACACAGAATCAAACAGAATGTATCAACAGGTTTCTTGGAACCGAGAGCATTCATCTGTTGCAATTGTTTGTGTTTCGCCATTAGTGCTGGTATCTCAATTTATCAAATGTTCACTCTGTGGACTTTACGCCTCTGAATACATTTGCTCATTCCAATGTGCTGGAAGGTGTGTGCCGCTTTCTCTATGGTATCATCTAGAATTTACAAGATGCACAGTGAGCTCTGTTTGACCATAACATCAAATCAACAAAACGTTAGTTAAAATCCCCGAAGTTCCTGTAGCACTAAAGAGACAATGGAGCAGATGTATTAAGCCTGGTAAAGTGATAAAGTGGTGATAAAGTGGAAGGTGATAATATGCACCAGTCAATCAACGGTATCCGGTCAACGGATCTACGATGACTAGATAGACCATGTTATGGTCGACCACGCTCAGTAGAGCCCGTCTAGTTAGATGCCTAAAGGTAGTCGACCACGTCTTGATTGACAGTAACAGAAGGGTTAGAGGGACGGAAGCATGGTTGACGGTCACATGGTCAAGTTTTTCCCCACGGGGACCCCTGTGATGTTCGGCACCAAAAAAAATGGGAAAAACTCATGTCAACCATGTGACTGTCAATCACCCGCCGTTCACTATAACAGGGCCGAAACTAGGGTTTCCGGCGCCCGGGCCAAGGCAGTCATTTGGTGCCCCCCCCCCTCCCCTGACCGGGGGGGAACAAATGATTGCCTTGGCCCTGGTGCCGGAGACCCCCCCTCCCCGCTGACAACTTACATAACTCCTGTGTGCAG
Organism: Crinia signifera; assembly: GCF_055691185.1. Classification (NCBI taxonomy): domain Eukaryota; kingdom Metazoa; phylum Chordata; class Amphibia; order Anura; family Myobatrachidae; genus Crinia; species Crinia signifera. The sequence goes on from NC_139217.1 coordinate 95,901,568, forward strand.
CCAGCGGGGGTCCGGGGACAGGCAGCGGGGTTCCGGGGACTGGTGTAGCCGCTGTAGTGGCAGCTTGACTCCGTCCGTCTCTCCTACTAGCGTGGCGGCGGGAAGCGCTGGTGATGACTTTGACAATCAGCGTCTGGCAAGTCTTTTCAAAGTCATCACCAGCGCTTCCCGCCGCCGCGCTAGTAGGAGAGAGTAGAGACGGACAGAGTCAAGCTGCCACTACAGCGGCTACCCGGAACCCCGCTGCATTGTCACCGGACCTCCGCTGGCTGTCCCCGGACCTGACAGCGCCCCCTCCAGCGCGCGGTGCACGTTACCCCCCAGCCCCCCCTAGTTACGGCCCTGACTATAATGCTAGCAGCTAACTTCGGTTACTGTCGATATAGACGCGGTCGACTACCTTTAGCCATCTATCTAGACAGGTTCGACTAAGGGTGATGGACAATAACATGGTCAATCTAGACAGCTTTAATCCACTATACCATAACCCAATCAACTCCATTTTTCAAACACAGCTGATTTGCTGGTGCATTATCACCTTCCACTTTATCTCTTTACCAGGGTTAATACATTTGTCCCACAGTGCTTGATCATTTTAATTTATGAAATCAGCAACCAGACATGCTTATTCTTGTACTCACTTCCAATGTATACTAAAATCTCAGTTTTTCTTGTGTTTAAATTTAAAAAAGCTAGTTGATGACCACAGAAATAAAAAAAAAACAGGTCAACAATGAGATGCAAAGTCGACTGTACATGGTGAAAGAACCGATAGTGCCATTGGTGAAAATGGTCCCAGACATAAACAAAACAAGGGGCCCTCTAGCAAATCACACTTCTCGGGTGTGACCCTCCATTACCTTCATCTAGCAGTGTTAACAGCTGTGGCCCTAACTGTGGATTTAAAGAGGATATTGAATTCCTAATTATCGTGTGGCAAGAGCAATAAATAATAATGGCATTATGCATCATTTTATTATTTGGATTTCAAATGAACAGCGTAATATACATATATCACTATGCTTATTGTTATTGCAATTTTTATTATTAAGGTGCATAAAAGACCAGCCTGAGACGACAGCTGTGTGGATTTTATTATTGTTGAACAAGTTTCTGCTAATTGCAATTATGGCACAATTAAGTGGTGTACTTACAACACCCTGCCCAAGAGATAGTGTGCTTGTAATGATTGTATAAATAAGCCAGACATATACAGGCAGTACTTGCCCACTCTGTAGCCTGTATATTTGCAGGGTTTACTGCTTCCATCTATCTCTGTGTGACGTAATGAAGTCACATATATGCGGGACTGGTTCGGTGTGCAATATTGTGTTGATACGGTGTGCTCATACTTGTTTTAATAATAATAATTTTATTTATATAGCGCTCTTTCTCCAATAGGATTCAAGGCGCTTAACAGATAGAATCAATATAATATAGTACAAAAACAATGAAATACAAAAAAAAAAAAAAAAACTTTTCATAAAATACAGAGAGCATGGAGATACTAAGGGGACATTATGGAAATTCTTGCGTAAACAGGAAAGTCTTGAGTTTCTTTTTGAAGGATTCTAGAGTAGGGGCCTCTCGAACTGTGCGGGGAAATGAGTTCCATAGAGTTGGAGCCACATGACTAAAAACTCGACCCCCAGATGAATTACGGGAGATTCTAGGTACTGCTAAAAGTCCTTCATCTACAGATCGCAGTGATCAAGTGGGACAATATGGAATCAGAAGCTGCTTCATGTACCTTGGGCCCTGGTCATGTAGGGCTTTGAAACTCAGTGATTCGCCATCCTACAGGCAACCAGTGAAGGGAATAGAGAACAGGCGTTATGTGGCTAGACCGGGGCTGGTTGGTTAACAGCCTGGCAGCTGTGTTTTGTACCAGCTGTAAGCGGTGCAATTCTTTTGCTGGGAGACCAAGGTAGAGGGCATTGCAGTAGTCCAATTGAGATTACACAAATGTATGTATGACTTTTGGCAGATCTTCAGAGGGAATTAAGTGCTTGATTCTGGCAATGTTCCTCAGATGGAAGAATGAGGATTTGAATGTGGCTAAAATCTGATGTTTAAGTGTCAGGCCAATATCCAGGACAAAACCCAGATTCCGCACATGATCAGTGTTTTGTAATTCTGTACCCCCAAGTGTCAGTCCAGTTGGTTGGCTATGCTGCAGCCTTGTCCTTTGATGTTGAGGTCCTATTATAAGGACCTCTGTTTTATCAGGATTCAATCTCGGCCAACTGGCACTCATCCATTCCTGGAGCTCAGCTAGACAGCCATTTAGGGTTGTTATTGGGTTCTCAGTACCTGGAGCAAAGGACAAATATAGTTGTGTATCATCTGCATAAGAGTGGTAGACCAGGCCATGTCACCTGATTATTTCACCCAGTGGTAGCATGTATACTGCAAAAAGCATAGGGGATAGTATAGAACCTTGTGGGACACCACATGGCAATGGCAATGATGGTGATGAGTATACTAAGTGAGAAATTATTTGAACCAGTTTAGGACTGTGCCATCCAGTCCACAGAGATTTTTCAGGTGTTCAATCAGCAGCCCATGGTCCACGGTATCAAATGCTGCAGAGAGATCCAGAAGGATTAAGATTGAACAGTCATCTCTGTCTCTTGCCATCAGAAGATCATTTAACACACACACACCAGGGCTGTTTCAGTGCTATGTCTAATCCTAAATCCTGATATATAAATATAAATATCATGGGTTGTCAGGCAGGTTTTCAGTTGATTTGCAACCACTTTCTCAATAACCTTTCCTAGAAAAGGAAGGTTTGATACCAGTCTGTAGTTGGCCATGCAGTCGGGATCTAAATTAGTTTTTTTAAGAAGAGGTCTAAAAATTGCTTCCTTTAGGGGTTCAAGAAAAATGCCTGTCTGCAAAGAGCATTGGACAATATTTGCAAAAACGGGGTCAATTATATCCATACACCCTATTAGAAGCTTTGTTGAGGCTGGGTCCAGATCACAGGTAGTTAGACGCAAAGTACGAGCAATTTCAGCAATGTCCTTTAGATCCATTGGGTCAAAGTTGGTCCATAAAGATAGGTGGGGTACAGTAGCAGGCTTGGTAGTTTGGCACGCCTTTGATGGCACTGTGGGGATTCCAGTCAGAATGGCGGATATTTTATCTGCAAAGAAGTTTGCAAACTCGTTGCATCTTGCCTGGGAGAGTGTTTTATCAGGCTGCAGACATGCTGGCTTGCAATGCATCTCCACTGTGCGAACAGTTAAGCTGGCCTATTGTTTGCTGCCATGATCTCATCTTATAGGAACTCTGATTTGTTACGGGTAATTGTTGATTGAAATTCTTCATTATGCTTTATTAGTTTTAACTTGTCCTCCTGCAGGTTAGTCTTCCTCCATCATCTTTCCAGTCTATGGCCAGTATTCAATGAGAAAAATTTGCCTTGTTTTATGGCGAGTTTGTGCTGTTTTCGCGTTGGAAGGAGCATTTTGCTCTCCAAAAGTGAACCACCCTATTCAATGTGATATTTTCGCCGTCTTTTTAAGTGATTTTCGCCGTGTCTCTCCGTGTAGCAATTCTCCATCTTTTCATGGAGAACTGGAATGTGAACTTTTAAACTAAAAGGTTTTTTTTTTTAATTTTGGTGTAAAAAAATCAGGATTTTTTTTCTGTGAAGGGGCATGTTATTTTTATTCATGTGCTTATAGCACATGAATATATATTTAATTTAAAAAAAATATATTTTTTAAATTTCTTTTTTTACACAGAGCAGCCAGCAGGGGGCCGGAGCTCTCGAGCCGCTCGTTAGATATTCATATATTCACTGCATCCGATCATTACATATGCACGATCGGGTGCAGTGAATACTGGGTCCCCCGCTGGCTATAGGGGGGGGGGCAGCTTGTGCTGCCTGGGTCCCGGGGAGCCCACCTCCCCTCCACATATGTTCTGGGGCAGCCAGGGAGACTTTAATCTCCCTGGCTGCCACCGTCCCCCGGCTCCCTGCCAGCTCCCTGCCACGGACGCTCGTCCGCTGCAGGGGTTAAGACTCGCCGCGAGTGGCGGCGAGTCTTAACCACATTGAATAGTGGGAGCAGGAGTGGCAGCGAGCCCTCCGGAACAGGGCGAGTGCATGGCGAGAGAAGAAATCTCTCGCCATGCACAGAGAATTTTTCACATTGAATACTGCCCTATGCCCCCTTTTCTTGAACTCATTAACAGTGTTGTTGAACCAGGGAGCTTGATGATGTGGTTTATGCACCGGGGCGATGATATCAGTTGCTGCAATGCACTCTATTTGCGTGTTCTCAGAAAAAAACTACACCTGCTGCTGGTACAAAATCCCGCATCCGGGCTGTTATCTAACCACACCTGTTCTCCTTTCCATGCACTGGCAGATGGTAGGATGGCCAATCTGTTTTAGTACTGACTATTTGGCTATTAAAGCACTGCATACTAGATACTTTGAGCAGCTTTGTATTACCTATACTCCCTTACACTTAACTTGGACCCACAGATGAAGGACTGCTAACAGAACCCCTATTCTTAATTTTGATAAGAGTTTTTAGCATTGCAGCTTGTTTTCAGCTCACTGCTACTATAATCTTCAAAATAGGATTCAGGACATTTATGTTTACTTGAGAATTAAAGAATGCGCCTTTTTTTATACAGCCCAATTAACTATTTTTTAGTATTTCGTTAATCTTTTATATTTTATTTTATACTAGTATAATGGTTTCGGTACCTCAGTTTGTACCCCCACTCTGGTCTACCCTCTTATCTGGCCAGCCGCATCCCCTCTCTGCTGTTAACCACTCTAAAGTGGTTCCATCCTGCCCCCCTTCCCCAACTGTCATACGTAACCCACCAACAGCCAGTCCTTCTGTATGCTTTCATGTGAGGAGAAACAACAGGCCTACTGCAATTGTATTATTATAAAGATTGTGGGTTTTTCATTTTCAAATTAAAAAGTGTTTTGTTTCCTATTTAGATCCTATTCAGGTGTTATATAATTAAAATGATAATAATAGTAATAATAGTAGTAGTAATAATAATAATAATAATAATAATTATTATTATTATTATTATTTGTATTTCATGGTTAGTGCAACACTGAATACTGTACAGAGATCAGCAAGGAAGCCTGAACACTAATATACAGCAGAAAGCATCACTCATAAATGACAGAGGTTGGCCTGCCAAATATCTTTTTAAACAATTAATGCAGGAGATACAATTTTAGGGTCTGCCAAAACTCATAGAGCAAATGGACCTTTCAGACCTTACATTATTCATTGAATATAATAATAATTACAACTGTGGGGATTTTTTTATAAAAATTTTAATATTTACAGCAAAAACTGTAATTTTCCATACTAAATGTACAATACTAATACAAGTACAAGAGTCATTCTTATTTTTATTACACATACTGTACACTTACATCTAAAAATCCGTAACTGGCTGTAGTGAGTAATGGGACAAGTAATTAAAGTGCAGGGAGGGCGTGTTGATGTACATGAGCACTATGTAGCGTTAGATGCAAGTGAGAAAATACATTTTCAGTATTTTTACAGTATTTCCTAAAGTATGGATTTTCAGAAGTGGAGATGTTGTCCTTACCAACCAATCAGATTCTACTAATCATTTATCTAACACCTTCTAGAAGATAAAAACTAGAATCTGATTGGTTGCTATGGGCAACATCTCCACTTCTGAATGGCCGAATGGCCTCCTGACATTTGTGATTCCAGCGGTCAGTAGACTGTTAAATGCCCGATAGTCAGGATCCCGACTTACAGGGGCTATTCTCCCTCGTGAGGGTCCAGAGGGAGAATAGAACCTGTGGTGAGCGCAGCGAGCCGTTGAGCCCTCAAGGGGCTTCGTAGCTCTCGTCCCACTGTCGGAGTCCCGGCAGTCGAGATTCCAACGTTGGTCTAGTGACCATCAGAATCCCTACTGTCGGCAGCTCATACCTCAACCTGTAGGCTAGTGCACACTATTGATGATGACTAGAAGCAATCCAGGCACACAGTGGGGGCATTTTTGAGGAGCAATATATGCTCAAATTGATAGATTGCAGTTGCCTACTGCTTTTTTTGGCAGTGGAACACCTAACAACCCCTCAGAAATCAGAATGAACATCCCTAATGCAGGAGAACAGAAAGTCACTATTTGAATTGACTGTCCCGCCAAAAACTATTGGGAGGTATGGATTTATCAATGGAAAACATGAGATACGTAGATGCTTCAATGCATAAGCAACTCTGAACCTACATGTATCGTGGGGGTGCGCTGCACAGGACCCATTCTGTACATGTACAGTGAGTGTCCGGGTCAGGGAATACTTTTTTCCGTTGAAGGCCAATGGTTTCACAGATGAGCCAATGCTAAGTTTTACACTTGGATCTACAGTACAATGCCAGCAGGAACACTTTTTCCCCTCAGACACCTCCCGCATTGGCCTAATTCTACATTGCTGTTGTGACCGAAGAAGCAAGTTATTGTGGCTTGGCCACACAACGTGTCTCATGCAGTCTGTGGAATACAAATGTGGATGTAGAATATCGGGAATGGATCATCGTTTGAATTACTATATACAGTATATCTAATGAATGTTGATATGTCACTTGTGCATTAACTATACACTGAAAAGCATACAATCACACATTTATTGCAGTGAACATAAAATATCTACTACTAATAATAATAATACAGTTCTTGTACAGCTATGGTGATAAGCATTAAGCTCCTGCACATTACAATATTTGGAAGTAAAGGCCCATTTTGCTTTATTCCAGAAGTGACGTATTTCTGTGTAATCTGTTCCCATGTTGCTTCTTGCACGTCATGGTTTTTACACATGAATATACAGAAGCGTCAATACAGCACTTAGCACTGAAGTTAACAGATATAACAGAACGGTAGAATTGGTTGATCTGAAGGAAAATGTGCACTCAGTAAGTGAAAGCTCATTTGTATTTCAGATAAAGAAAGGACGGCGCCCATGACTACAAATCATTATGAAATGTAATATTTCTACCCATCAACTAAACTCATTTCCTAATGTAGACACCATTGGAGTTGTTGTGTCTAGTAGATTCCGCCTCTAATAGACTCATTTCTACATTGTATGCTTGCGTTGATGAACGCTCCTCATCTGCTAGATTACATGAAGCCAAGAGGGAGCGTGAGACAGATGGAACCCAAGCAATGGACTGCCACCAGAGGGAACCCTGTGCTCCATCTGTGTGCTAATAACACAGAACACATGCAAACTGTAATGCACAAGGCACCAAAACTCCTCCAGGGCCATCTCCTCATCCACATCCCAGAAGAGCTAGATGTAAAGCTCTCGGACAGGTTTGTTGGCATGCTGTTGATGGGAATGTCCCAGGCAGGTTACCTCTTGCTCAAATATTATATACTCCATATTAGATGTTTCAGTCATTGCCTCTAGAGTTCTTTCTACTCCCTCTCTCAATATCTTGATGCATGTTAATAATTAGGTACTGTATATACAGTACATACACATATTCTCAAATCACACACTATAGCCATAGACTTTGGACAATGCTGTGCTATGCATCCCACTACACAGTTTTGTATTGAATATTAATTTTATTTGCATCAATAATGCGACAAAGTACAATAGCCTGAGTACTCTCAGCGCTGCCATTGCATGCAAGTGCTTTGTGCGACACTGACACTAACCAGGGTAAAAAGGCAAAAGACTGAGGTACAATTGACTAATGCCAAGCTGCATGGCAGGCATTGTTGTACAGATGTTGCCCTTAGCAACATCGAATGTGACACAGAACTCCCATCTAAGTAACTTTCCCTGTCTCTCATTTTTTCAAAAAAATCCTCACTGCATCCACCATCACTAATAAATTGCTGCACGTTCACAGTGACTGTGGGGCAGATTTATTAAGCTCGGTGAAGTGGTTTTTATCACCGGCCAATCAGCTCCTAACTGTGAAGATACAGGCTTGGTTTGGAAAATGACAGGTAGAAGCTGATTGGCCGGTGATAAAAACCAGACACTTTATCACTTCACAGAGCTTAATAAATCTACCCCTGTGTTATATGCACAGTAGGAGACAGTAGGAGACATTGCTCAGATCCACAAATATTGGCATTGTATCCAGTGGTGGTTTTTACCTATGGGCTGCAGGCCCCCCAGGTGAAATCCACCATTGGTTTCTGACTTAGATAAAGCTAAATGCAGTCTGTGAAACTGCACTGGCTTCACTGTGACTGGCTGTGACTTCCTATTTTGCCGGGAATATTGGGGACTGCCCATAAAATGGAAAATCAACTTTTGGGAGAGTAGGTATAAAAAATACACCATCTAGAAAATATAGACGTGTGATTCTGCAGGAGCCCATACTCCCCTAATTGCTTCCACTGACTCATCTCCTGCTACAGTACTTCCCTCATTGACCCCATATACTGCCTAGGCTCCCAGCTGTGTTCATGAACTGCAAGTTGTAACCACTGAGACACCAGAGTATGCTGCAACGTTTAGTTATCAAAAGTAAGCACTATAGGCTTATACAGAGTTTGCTACAATGTTGTGCTCTGGTTGTTGCTGAACCACAACTCCCAGCACCTATTTCCAGCAGCAGGAGGACCATAATCTGACAAACCCTTCTCTCAAGGGTGTAAGTTCTTCCCAGTTGCCCAGAAGCAAGTTGGAGATTGGGGCCCCCTTAAAAAAGGAAAAATATTTTGTCCCACATGCACGCATGTCCCAGTTTTCGGGCGGTGGGGTACACAAAACCCTGCCTTTCTCCGCCTCAGAGAGACAGGCAGGGTTGGGGGGGTTGCGGGGCGGCGGTGGAGACCGGAGGACAGCGACGGGGAGGTGACGGGGACCGACAGTGAGCTCCGTCGGAAGGGGTCGCAAGACCGTCTCCTGCGCACGCGTTCCCTTCCGGCAGCTGGTTGCGGCTGGCGGTTGGTGATCCGACCGCCAGACCCCCGCTGATTGAGCCCAGCTCCATCTGTAGATAGTACACTCAGATGGTCTACAGAGACTGTAGCCTGCAGTGATAGGTACCAGTTAGGAGCTGTCCTTTCCCTTGTAGGTGTTAGCAAGACTCATGGGATAGACCCAATTAACTTTGCACAAGCGGGTGTGCCACAGAGCTCCTTTTGGATCACACTTGGATCCTGCTGTGACCCACACATGTGCTGCTATACATGCAGGTGCCCCTTCAGCACTTGGAGCCCAGAGGTAGGCGAATCCATTGCCTCTGGGATTTACGCCACTTCCTACTCTAAATATATAGTAGATAAATGGTGTTGTCTGATATCTGCAGCTCATCATTGGTCAAACACGTATCTGTTTAAAATACCTGCGACAGCAGCTATGGTCTTAATCCTTTAATTCTACCTTTTGAGACAGCCAATTTAATGGATGCTTAAACGAGTACAATGTAAAAAGCAACTGCTTAATCAATAAAAAATGTAAAACTAATTGACTGCTTAAATTTAAATCTAGCACAATGATGATAAAAGTGCTTGTGACAATTATGAATGATGCAAACTCTGAAAGAATAACTAATGTTTACATGCAGCAATAATAACAAAAGCCAAAGACAAAACCTTTCAGTTACCTACATCACTGCACATGCAGCTGCTGGAGTTGTAAGGCTAAATAGGATCTTCATATGACAATTAGATGCATCACCTACTGCATAAGTAGGCATACACTAGATGTATTCGTACATTGTAATGTAAGGGAATCCATGGGTATTGTTTCTTGCAGCCGCTGAGGACAGTGGTAAAACGTTTGGCGTACGGTTTATCAGCATGTTCAGATTTTAATCCTCTGTCTCACTAGCTCATAATTTATCAAAGAAACCTAGATACAAAGGACCATTGACATCTTTGTACTACACACTTGCAGAAAGTTATTCCCACTATTTTAGGAAATCTCTTTGTGCTGTTCCCATGCTATCAGATCCTCAAAGCTCCTTCAACCCAATACTCTGCTATTTTCTAAAAAGGAGCTGAGAAGTGATCAGCTTGAGTTTTACAAAATTTGGCAACTAAACAAAGATGAATTGGGTTACCGATTCTGACATTTTTTTATTCTCTGTTTTAGGATTTTTCTTTGGATGTCACCTCGCACAGTACATTTTTTGACAGTATAAATGGCATCAGATTAATGCTATGTACCAGGCTCATATTACTGGTACCATATATATAACTATATCAGTCTAATTTCTGCCAATATCACTCACGAAAATTCCCCTCGGGTGAGGCCTGGGGCATCAACGTGTGCACAGACACTTCTTGTAGCATGCTGGAAAGGAATGTCCTTCTCCAAGCAGGGCCGGATTAAGGGGTTAGTCAGAGTTGAACAGTGCTTTGCGAATTCGCTAGTTGATTATCGGAAAGCTGTGCATGCGTACGGATCGTAACCAGGAATGCCCAAACTATGGCCCTCCAGCTGTTGTGGGACTACAAGTCCCATCATGCCTTGCCACAGTTTTGCTATTAGGGAATGCTAAAACAATGGCAAGGCATGCTGGGATGTGTAGTTTCACAACAGCTGGAGAACCACAGTTTGGACATGCCTGCTCTCGGTCAAACAGTGGCAAAAATGAGTGATTTCTGTTTGTTTGCAATCCCCTTGCACCTTGACTGGCAGGAAGCCGCTGTTTGGGGGATTGACTGGCCGTTTTCTGTGTCAGAAAAAAAATGCAGGAGTGCCCAGGCGTCTTTAGGGAGGGTCTGTGACGTCAGCCTCGGCCTCAACCAGTCTGTCTCTGTAGCAGTGTTATGGAAGGGTCAGAGTTACACACACTTGCACAGACTGGGAAAATCAATCGACGGTGTGTTGCATATCGACTTACACAAAGGGTGGGTTTTCACTGGACTGGGCAGCAACTATGTCTGTGAATTTGCACATCAGCGAGCAGGTCTGAATTAGGCCTAAACCTTTTGGGGGTCCAGCAGGGGCGAATTTAGGAGTCAGGCCGCCCCTAGGCACAACATTTTTGCCCGCCCCCCCTCTATTTTAATATAATCATTATTAAGGTATAAGTTTATATATATATATATATGCCACTGACTGCATGCCGTGCGATGCGAGTCCCGATACGATCTGATCGCATCGGGACTCGCATAGCACGGCAAAGCTACCCGTGTGTACACACCATAATACATCATAAAACGGGGAAGTATAAAGCCACCAGCATCTATTCTTATAGTCCTATCTACTATCCAGTTTTGTGTTGTTTTATACAGCATGCACTGGGTGTGTTTGTGTTTATTGTATTTTTGTATTCCAGATGGCAATGTGTTACAAGCATTGAAACTTTGAACTAGTGATACAGTGAGCGTTATATATATATGCATACACACACACACACACACACACACACACACACATCAACCACTGTAATCACAACATTGCACATAACATTATCCTCAGGCTAAGCAGACCTTGCATCAGATCCACCTGGGCTGTACACGGGCACAATCAGCCAGCAGGGGCGAGTCATTTTTTTCATGCTTCGCTCCAGGGCACCTCCAGGGGCGGGGGTGTGTGAATTGGGATGTTTGGGTGGCGCCTGTTCCCCCATCTCTGCCGCTCCATTTTACGTCAGAGTTCAGCAGCAGGAGGCATCCTCCACTTACATCACGGCAGTCTGCACCTCCGTCGCGCAGCATAATGCCGCATTTTGTGTATTTTGGACAGATGGGAGAAGGGACTGCTTCTGCTGCTCATGCGTAGCAGCCCTGCTCCAGCAGCTATTTAAAGCTCCCCGCTGCGCTGACACTGGGCAGCTCCTGCTGCTACCGGCTCCCGACTCTGGCTGAGCTACCCGATTGAAGCTGAGAGCTCTGATCGCGGTAGCCAGCCCAAAGCTGGAACTGCGCTGCATGCCGCCCTTGATTGGTGCCGCCCTGAGGCACTGTCCTGCTTGCAAGATGGCTGCCTGGTACTGCTAGGGCACAAGAGAGAGAGCTAGTGTATGTCACTGTGCCCTGGCCAGGGGGCCCTAACACAGAGGGGCCTGGTGTACAGTATCGCTTGTACCCCCCCTTTAATCTGGCTATGACTCCAAGCGATTCACAGCATCGCAACAATACTAATACTAATATATTATTGCAAAGGACAGCTCTTGCAAAAAGAGATGCACTTTGCAAAGCCACAGGTCCATCTCACCACCCACACCTAGCGGCCTCCTGTGGCAGACGACTGCAGTGACTCCTGGGTTTCTCCTTCCTGCACCCGGAAGTGGAAGTCCTGTTGGGCGGCGGAGGGCCAGAAAGGGATGTGGTAAGAAGCCCATAGGCTTCTATAGGGTAACGTTACCCTCCTTACCGAAAACATGACCCACGTTGATACAGTACTGTACATCTAAAAAATGAGGTAAAAACCAATAGAACAGGGTTTTTACCGCTGTTTTTTAATTTTTTTTATTATACACCTCGGCCTTAGAATCTTGGTCAAGTAGGCATGGATGAAAACTATGAAGTATGGTTACAATCATTTGTTCTTACATTTCAGGCCCCTATATGCCCTTTACATGCCATCTGATCCATGTGCATCTGTGCAATGAGAGCACCCATATACCTATTTTTATGCCATCAGACTCCCTACATGCCCCTTTACATGACATCAGAGTACCTTCATGCCCTCTGCTTCCCTTACCCCTACCCAACACAGTCCACAGTGAGCGTACATTGCCATGCTTCCCACTGATGCAGACCAATGTGAAGTTTTCCCTTTCGCACAATGCAGTCCAGTGTGGGTTTAGATAAAAGATCACACAATGATAGCAAGTGTTGTATCTTTCATCTGCCTTATCTATTGATCTCTCTGTACACCCTGTGGGGTCTCAGGTCATTTAATATGCTGTTATTTGAATATTATATATCTTCTTACTGGATTTTGTACCCTGCAAACGTATGCTACAATGTGCTTATCTTTCATGGTATATGTTTATTGCTTCTGCTATGTATGCTCTTTTGCTTTTTTTTTTGCTTTTCTCTGTTTATTATTGTTATCTTGGGTTATTGGCAACTTTCAATAAAAATTCTTGGTTAAAAAAAATGTAAAAAATCACCTCAAGATCAGTCCAGTCATACTTTACATTGTGTCGCACTTGTACCCCAATTGCAGAACTGCTTTGGAGAAAACACTTAAAGTATATGTAACCTGAATGGTAACATATCAAATCAGGAAGCTTTATTGTGTTAACAACCAATTCTACTGGACAAAGACTGAATGGACACAATCTTATCAGCACATTCAGTTACATATTATAGCACGCAATATTATGCAGTCTATGGCTTGCATTGTGATGCATCCTGTTGGTGATGGTGGAAATAGCGGGTGTGGTACAGGGGTCCGACAGTCGGGATCCCGACAGTCTTTAGCCCGACGTCGGGCTCTCGACTGGCCGGACCCAGACAGCATGGCGAGTGCAACAAAGCCCCTTGCAGGCTCGCTGCGCTCGCCACGCTGCGGGCACGGTGGCTCGCAATGCAAACCTCCTATTCTATTCTCCCTCTACGGGGGTCGTGGACCCCCACGAGGGAAAATAGCCGACGGCTGTCGGGAATCCGGCTGTCTGCGTTTTGACCGTCAGAATCCCGACGTCGGGTAAATGCCTGTCGGGATCCCGACTGTCGGGACCCCGTCCGGCACCCGAAATAGCAGCGGGGCCATATTCAATGCTGTCTTTCCTGACAGCATTGAACGGGAATCTTGGCAGAACAGGCCTGACTTTAGACCAGGGAAAAGCCAAAAGTCTTCCCTGATCTTTGCCTACGGTCACCAGCTTTTAGAATCCTACCCCTGAAAGTTCAGTGCTGCAGGCTTCTGATCCGCAATTACTTGTGACACACGTTTCTTCCATTTTCTATTTCTTTGATTATTATCCCGTGCAAGTTAGAAATAGATCTTCTGGTAGGCTAGTCCATAAATCTATTACCCTTTCTGTAAAAAATAAATAAATAAACCCTATCCCACTTAAAGTGCATCTCAGTACATGTAGGTCTTGGATAAAGGCAATGACCTGGCAAAAAATTCAGCATATTGAATTATAATAGCATCTGGAAGCCTTTCCCAATTCATTTCCAACTGCGGAGAGAGGATTCATCTGTAAGAAGCAATAAAAAATGCAATCTGTGACAAAACGCTGCTAAACAGAAAATAACCACCACTCAGTCGCATTTTGCAGAGATCCATACAATATACAGGCCAATGGAAGTACCCGATGCTGTTACATCTTTTATTATATTCAATTGGAGAGTACATTATGGTTATAATATAATACATTTATCTTCTTTCCGTGGAACCTTTTTTTCATATGCACCGTTGTCTCTGGAGTCCAATGTATGTCTTATGTTATTTGCTTTATAGACATTCTTCTTATTTTTGTCCCATTATTTTCTTGCACTCCTGGGAATTTAACTTTCATTTATTATTTAGTGTATAATTTTGTGACGCTCAGAAGAAGCCGGATTTCTTTATGGGTCTTAGCACTTATTATTCACTGACTGATTCAGAACACTATGGAATATAGAGACAACAAAGTATTCAAACTCCAGTTTATTTCTGCTGCTCGCATATATACAATGGGTGATTATTATAGGTCACACTATGTCAGGGTTGCCGACCCTCCCGGAATTTCCGGGAGTCTCCCGAAAATCGGGTCCCCCTCCCGGCCCCCCCGGAAGGGTGGGCAACCCTCCCGGATTCAGGGGGGACCCCTGTTGTCCCCTGGATCGCGGCATTAAAATACTGCAATCCTCGGGTCTCAGAGGAGGGGGCGGAGCTAAAATTACACAATCGCGTCATTTTAGCCGCGCCCCCTCCACGGAGATCCCTGAGTTCGCTGGTTTACCAGCATGGGGGGGGGCTTAGTGATGTCACGCTTAAGCCCCGCCCCCTGAGCGGCTACTGAAATTCTCCTCTCCGGGCTTCGCCCGGAGAGGAGAATAAGAAAGTCGGCAACCCCGCACTATGTCATAATATCGAATTCTGTTCAATACAGCAAATACTGTACAGATTAGAGGGCTCTGTACTTCCTTCCTGATCGGGGGCAGGTTTATCCTGATCCGGCAGCATTGGGCAGTATTTTGTGTTCACTGCAGAGCAGCAATGAACCCGGAGCAGCGCACAGCAACCATGGCGTATGTGATTTCAAGGAAGTGAGAAGGGGACAGTTCAGTACATTGGAAGTGAATGTGACAAAGACAACCCCTTGTGAAAGGCCCCATGAGAGGTGGGGGGATGGGCAGAAATATAATGCCTCCTATATCCATCTACATACCCTCCAACATATGAAGATTAGAAATCGGTACACATTTGCAAAAGTGTGTCCAATGGTAAGTGGGGCATTTCCATGGGTTAAAGGGGGCGTGTCTACGCCCCCCTTCCCAATTGTGTACTCTACTGGGCATATACTGTACATATATATATATATATATATATATATATTTAAATTAACACTCCCCTTACATATATACAATTTAACGCTCTCCTCACCTCGCTATGAATGTTGCTCAGTGCATCGCGAAAATTCTACTCTCCATCCGCCTTCAGCATCTCTAGCCCCTGAGTGCGGGAGGGGCTGTGTGACTTCATGATGCTGCCAGGACCCACCGCAATGCACTACTGGGTGCCTTAGAAGGGCCAGAATCAAGGAGAGAAGGAGGAGCTGCCTGAACCCTTAGAAAAACCAGTACAATTGGTACACTCTGATTTAGCTGGTACTATACCATCTATACGGCTGTATTTTGTGGGATAGCTGCACTTCTGGGCCTCAAAATGAAGATATGAAGATTTCTGCAAACAGTGGAATTAGCATGTGTATCTCAAATATCAACCTATTACTCTCTTTTACATTTTTCTCCCTATCTCTCTATGGGCAAGATGTACTAAGCCTTAAAAAGTGATAAAATGGAGAGTGATAAACCACCAACCATTCAGCTTCTAACTATCATTTTAAAACACAGCCTGTGACGTGGGAGTTGGGTGCCAAATGGCCGGCTTTTTTTTTTTACTCTCCATTTTATCACTTTTCACGCTTAGTACATCCCTATAAACTGGGATGCTGCCTTGTCCCAGGTGATAAAATTCCTAGTTTGCCGGGCGCTCACACCCACCAGGTAGTCGCGCCCATGGGAACGCCCAGCGTTTCATGGGTGTTCCCATTAAAATGCTGGGCATTCCAATGGTGATGACCCAGTGACGTGGGTGCCGGGGGCGGGCAGCTTACATCGCCGGATGTCAGCTGCCCGTCTTGTCCTTGGTCAAGGCACACGCAAGCCTAAGACACCTGAATGTGTCTTAGATTTGCTTGTCTGCACCACATCATTTGATGGTCAGCGACCATCGAATGATGTGGGTGTCACCCCATAGGCTGCAAATGGATGCTTATGCAAAACATCCATTGCAGCTGTGCAGGCGAATAGGCCCCGTGAATGGGGGCGGCAGCACCTGCGGGTGGCAGGCAGGCTAAGAATGATATGCAGCAGGGCGAACTTTGCAGCACTGCATGTCAACCAAAATCATCCCCATAGTCCTACACTAAAACAGGACATACTGTTCACCTCTGTCCAGACAAATTATTTGTCATGTAAAGCCCCTAATTGCCTGGGACAAAAGTTAAATCTGTGAAGTGATTTATAATACTGTTCATAGGCTCTATATATATAAAAAATAACTAATAAAAAAATAAATCTGCCAAGTTTACTGGGTATGGCCTTACTCAATATGGCACATGTATAAAACGTGCCAACTACTAGAAGCTTGTAAGGCAGCTACAGAAGCACAATATTAAGCCACCTGGATATGTTGTATTACTCACTTTCAAGGCCCTACATGACCAGGGCCCAAGGTACCTGCAACAGCTGCTGATCCCTTACTGTCCTACTAGATTACTACGATCCACTGAAGAAGGACTACTAACAGTACCCAGAATCTCCCTGAATTCATCTGGGGGTCGAGCTTTCAACTTTGCTGCTCCAACTCTGTGGAACTCTCTTCCTCGCACAGTGCGAGAAGCGCCCACTATAGAATCCTTTAAAAATAGACTAAAGACATACTTATTTACTCAAGCATTTCACTGACATCTACTGTTAAGCTTGTTTTGTATTTCGAGCTGTAAAGACAATGTGTGAAGCACTTTGAGTCCTATTGGGAGAAAAGTGCTATATAAATATCATTATTATTATTATTATTATATGACTAAGAAGACACTGCAGTCATGGGCATCTCAATACATCTGGCCAATGCCATTTCAAAGCGTGCAGCTAATTGCTATCACGGAGGAAAGAGTTCAAGGATACTCTAGAAATAAACAGTTAGCCACATACCACTGCATTTCTCATTCCCGTAGTGCTTAATTATGTACTATACCTAGGATAACAAAAAGACTACATGTTTTCCAGCAACTCCATTGTAACCATAACAGCCACTGACCCATGTTACAGAAAATGCAAAGCAAACAGTACAAAAACAAACCCCAAAAATGTACTGTGTATATATAATTGTCTAAATCATTCGAACACGCATTGATAAGGCAGCAATCAGCGAGAGAAAGCAAATCAAATGGAAGAGGCACAAAAGATGCTTCAAACACTGTCAAAACAAATTTCCCCACTCTGCTTTTGTGTGAAGTGAAGAATTTGGGGTGAATAACCTGATCTGCTGGAAATCCTTTATACGTAGCCGAGATATTTATTATGACAGATTAAATACTCAGCTTTTAAAATGACTTGAGTGGCTAATATTTATAAAGCAATAAACTAGGGAATTATGGTAATTAGTACAACATCACCAATTAATTTATTTCCTTTCATTTAAAAACCATTGGAACAATGGAGAGGCATACTAAATAGCCTTGATCTGTTTCATTGTAATTAATTCTAATGCATCACTGCTGTGAAATGTAACAAGCATTGGTAAGATAGCAGTGGTTTAATAGTGAATGCTGCAATGCTAGTATATACTGTATACAATATAGTGATTGCAGGTGCATTTGAAATATTTTAGCATGTGAATATTACTATTAATACTAAAGGTTTTCCATAATATACCTTTAATCCAGTCACCTACGGTATGATTTACACAGGGTCAGTGGCTGACTAAATTCAAGCTGCATTCCACCTGCTTTTAATCAACCACAGCACCAGGTGACAGATTTTAGGGATATTATGGTAGCCTAACTTTATCCTACTGTATCATATACTTTATCTAACATGGTTACTGCTTTCTCTGGTAACCAAAGAAACATACTTAGAAAAATCATATCAGTAAGATTGCTGTAGCTTTATAAAAGCATTACATGTAGTGTGTCTTACATGCAGTGTGTCACAAGGGAGTGTGGTTTGCCCTGCCCAGTGGGCGTGTTTATCTCTGCCTATAGGCTGTTTAGCATCGACATGTGAGATGGACAGTATTGTGCACAGTGTGGTTTCTCTATAGGTGGTACCGCCATCCAGGTTCGGATTTAGCCTTTTAGACAGGGGGCTCCCTGCTAATTGTCACTACTGGCCGCAAACTGCATGGGAGAATATTACACTGTCAAAACACAGAGTGAAGGCAGTATAGACTTTTTCAATGGGTAACTGCAAGGGGGCAGAATTAATATATATATATATATATATATATATATATATATATATATATATATATATATATACACATACCACATGAAAAGCCTGTGTTTGTCCCTCTGTACCTTACTCTGTAGAAGACATCACAGGTTCAGTGCTGCCTCTGATTAAAAACCCTACCATGAGGAAGCTGGTGCTGCTGATGTCCTCCATGGTCCTCAGAAGCAGGTGATGAGCTCCACCAATCAGAGCTAAGCCCTAGCCTCTCAGCCTCTTGTGTGGTCTCTTGGGACAGTCAACTCCCAGTAATGCACTGAACACTTGTGCCTTGGCTCCTGATGCCCATTAATCATTGTCACATTCGCAGATAGGTAAAGCTGCAGCACTACCCCACTCCCATGCACAAAACCTTTAGCTAAAATATATATTTTTAAATAAATACATGCCGACCACAGGGGGGCCCTAGATAGGGGGGGGGGGGGCAGGGGTACCTTAATTTGGCCCTGCCGCCATCTAGTAGGATGCTAGCAGTTGCTACAGCATTTATCCAATCACTTGTTGTTAACAAGCATTAATGGCAACACTTTCAAAGTATTTTTAGTTAATTAAAAGCTGTAGTGGCAGTCCAGCCACCCCCTCTGTGATCATTTGGACAGTGTTTGGCAATTACTTGAAGCATCTGCCATATACCAAGATGGCAACTTTTTGGACCTCTGAAAATGTGTGACACTATCTGGTCATTGTGTTTGAGTCAGGGCTGTCTCTAGACTATTTGGCTTCCAACACGAACAGTTAAGCGACTAGGTACTAGAAGTCCAATAGGACCTCTAAGCACTGTCTCCTCTATGGTAGCAGCCATTTTGGTGGGACATTTACACAATATTACATTAGGTCGGCTACTCCGCATGCAAAGGTGCATATACACTGTCCTATTCCCTGTGTGTATGATGTCGGCACACTATTTTGTTCTCCCTCTATGGGTTTCATGGACACCCATAGAGGGACAAAGTGCCGGAAATGCGGCGGTTGGGATTCCGACCGTATCCCACATGAAGGGCTGTTCTGCTTTATGTTAGGCTCTGTCTTTGCTGTCTCCAGTCTGTGTACCTGTGAGCTTGGCTGTACAAATCAGTGCACTTCAATAAACTCAAGCTCCTGTTTAAGTCTATGTTTCTAACTTGTCTTCAAATACTTCTTTCTGCTGGTGCCTACTATTTACCATCAGTGTACATCACAAAATACTATGCACAATTCAACCCTAAACAATTGTGCGTGTCTGGCGGCCTTACTTTATGAAAGAAGAGTAAGGCCTCTCGTACCACTTTACACCAAAACTGCCGGGTCGCACCTGGGTTTTTGGACCCAGAGGCAACCTGGCAGTTGTTCCCTTTTACACCGGCGTCCCCTGACATTATGCCGGGTGGGCGACGCCAGTGAAGTTGGGCCCTGAGAACATCATCTCCAGACGCCAGGAAACCCACCAGCCGGGACCCCCACAATGCCGACCGACATGCTGGGGGCAAGCCCAGCACCCAGGAAAGCTGCTGGGCTGCCCCCAGCCTCTGTCCATGAGGTGAATGGATGCCGAACACAGGCATCCATTCACCTCCCCAGCCTCCTCTGCTGTCTGCATAGTACCGCAGACAGCAGTGGAGGCTGTACGCGGCTCCTGCCCAACCTTTGGACTGACCGTAGGATGCTGCGGTCCAGAGATTGGGGCTTCCCTATTGGTGGAAATGGGTTCCTAGGTCGGATGACCTAGGTTACCTATTTACACGACCCCTGACTCCGGGGAAAACCCTATCTCCGACCATGAACATTTGCTGGGACGGACCATGGAAGGCATCACTTGACAAAATGACATGCGATGTGGTCCTTGAATTTCTGGCGTGTGGTCAAACAGGGAATGTGGTTTTATGGTAACTGAGAACTTACTTCATGTTCTGACCCCATTTTCGCTACTCCATCTACCCCCGTAGACTGTTTGGTCTTCAGTGGCAGCTCCTACACTGTGATAGGAGTCAGGTGCTGCATGTAATGTTACAATGCAGCACCCGGCTCCAGTCACTAAGCAGGAGCTGGCATTTTGGTGTCATCATCCGGGTGTATCCCACAGCCACATAGTGACGAATAGTAAGGCCCCTTGGATGCACACTGGAGCTTTATGCATAGTTCTCATGTTTACTGTTTTTTTGAGTGGGCAATGTCCCTATGATTGTCTATCCCCCCTCTCTCATACTGGGGCCCACAAACTGGCTAAATGGCCCATAATAAGTTTAAGTTCATACTGAGGACTAGAACAAAGCACACTGCAAGATGTTTGGAACATATGGAAGAATATACAAATATTATTTCCAGAGAAAGCAATGCAGTAGTATGCAGAAGTAGCCACATTCATTCATCCTGTGGCACAGCAACATGCGTGTCTTGGTACGCCAGGCTGCAACTAATTGCTCCTGAGATTGCACCATAGAAAGACTACGGGACGCTTGCATAGGCACTAATACAGACATGCGCCCCACGCCACATAGACTGCATGTGCCCCATAGGCTTTCTATGGTGCAACCGCCAGTGCGACTATTTGCAACCCGGCGTACCATGTCAGACCCACTGCACGTGTGCACACGCGGCCATGCCATGGGATTGACGAACATGTCCATGTCTGTATTTGCACCTTGTATTTTAATTGATGGAAAGGTACCAATTTCCAGCAGCTCTGATGTGATATAACTATCAGGTCACTTCCCCAGTAGTATCCTGCAAACAGAGGAAAATAAGTGTGACTGCCAGTGTGTCCATTCTGCAGCTGCTGGATTCCTGTGCCGCGCCTCTCCTTCATTAATGAACCTTTCTCCCGGAATGTGAGAACACTAAAGGAATGCTTTACGTTTTAATCAATTTTATAAGCTCCAGCTTTTTCCTATTAAGGCAGCAGAGACATATATAGATTCAGTGGTATTTCTGCATCATTGTGTAAATGCGGTTAAACACAGGAAAAGTAAAATAAATAAATAAATAACAAATGTAATTTGTCATATGCAATTTCTTAAAGGTTAAAAAAGCAATATTAGCCACATATGTAATTGGCAATTTAGCCTGAACATGCGTAGGCTAAAATTATTGTCATTTTCACTGTAAATTCCAGTTTTAAAGGCCAGTCATTTAGTTGCTAGGTTTAGACACTAAAGTTTAAGGAATATTAACCCAGGGTACATATCTGGCCTATTTTTTTAAATGTGTGTGTAAAAGAAACACCTATAGTTTCCACATTAATGTATATGGCTAAAGTATGCTTTATGTGTATTTTCTAAAACCTTCTCTTTGAAAAAGCTCATACGAGAGCGAAACGCGTTAGGTGATCCGGGACCCATGGGAAAAAAAATTCTGAGCCAGCAAAATCATCTTTACTGATGCGCCATACCTTCTGTCTATACTGGTAGGCACACGGAGTACCCATTTATGCTTGCACGGATACGCACCATCAAAGTGTCACCGACGGCAGAGCAGCGGATGAGAGACGCAGCTCTGTAGTCACACAGGAGCCTGCACAAGCCAGACGTGAGACCACCTGTAGCCGTGTGTGAGAGACGCTGCAAACCGGACTGACTACAACTGCCGAATTCGGGCAAGTCTTCTTTCCTGGCATCTCACTCTCACCCTCAGCACCTTCTATTAGCAAGTAGTAGAACGGAGGGCAGTGAACTTTGCACGGAATAGCCCTCCCGCCTCCCTGCGTCAACATGACTTAAATTATTCTTTTTGCTTTATTAGATCTGGCTCATCGATTCGGACATTCTTTTCCTATACATAGAGGGGAGATTATTACCTATCAAAAAACGGGGTCAATTGTATGCAGTTTTAATATATTATTTGTGCACATATGCTTATATGATTAAATTAATTGACAAGGAATTACGTTTAACTGTGAATGATAGGTGGCCACCTTAAAGAAACATATTAGCATTATATTTCTATTGTACAGCATATTAATTTTTTATAAATTTTTCATTCATTATTTATTTTTATTGCATTGCTATATTTATTTATTTTTATAAATAAAAAACTATTTGATAAGATTGTGTATAGTATTAATTCAGACCATTATGCACCTCGTTAAAATTAGCGCAGAACATTGGATATAGTTCTTATTTTCTAAAACCGCTTGTATTAGTACTTCCTTCCTGTAATGCTGGGTACACACCAGAACGCTCATGATCGTGAGCAGATTATGAGACAACCATGCGATGGTCGCACGATCTGCTGGAGCACAAAATCTGCTCACGATCTGAATCCGATCCCGCTCTGTAGCCAGTTGACTGTGTCGTTTTCAAATCCTACCTGCTGCAGGTAGATTCTGCAAAATGACCAAACGACCAGCTGGGACGCGCATTGGATCAGCATCGGATCTAAAACATGCCAAAACATGCCCAGTTTACATACAATCGGTTGAGAATACACAAATACTGGATGAAACATGTCATTGTCTATCCTCTATCACCAAGCAGGGCAGCTGTGACAGGTTGGAAAACATGTAATGCAGGTAGACAGCAACCACTATACTATTGCCCAGACCATTAGAAGGCCACAAGGAGTATTGTGCTTGGTACACAGGGGCAATATAATGTATAGCCAATTTAATTGAATGGTTGATATATCTCAGGCAGGTCAGCAGGTGTGTAGAAGAGATATGACTATGGCCGACATATATCGAGTGACTGTTTGGTAAGTGTATATGCCGACTTGAGTCGACAACTCTGTCAGGGGGATATGTTGCTGTGGTGTGTGCCCAGGACCAGATTAACAATGGGCCTGATGGAGCTACAGCTCAAGGCCCACTCCAAATAGGTCCATTTTGTAGCTGAGGGCTTCACTAGCCCCCTGGGAACCTGAGATACCGCCAGGCAAAGCTGGAACGTTTTCCCCATAGGATAATATGGGACCCGCTAATTCTGACCCCCACCCAATTCCAGTGGCATCACAGAAGCTCGAGGTTGATCTCAGTCTGACCCAAATCGCCAGGCCTTCAATCTGATACCAGGCTGGTCCATATGGGTTCATTGGTTCTAGAGATATTGCGGCTGCACGTTGTTTGAGGACAGATTTCTCTGGAACCAAATGGCCCAGTTTCACAGGACCAAAAGCCCACATGTAAATGGGTCAGTTGGTTCTGAAGATATAGCTGGTTGTTTAAAGGGAGGGGGGGGGGATTATTCTCCTCCTCATACCATTAAATGCAGGGACTAGGCTGTTGTAAAAGGGGCCAGCCCGGGTAAATCCCTGCATTTTCTGGTGTGAAAGGGGTATTATTTCAAATAGCCGGGACCTGCATTGCTTTGAATACAGCCCCCTGTTTTCTGCCATGCTTGTGGTAACTGGGAGACAGTCGCTGCCGGGCAGAAATGACAGCCATTGACGGCCGGGCAGAAAACAGGGGGCTGACCGGCTGTATTCAAAGCAATGCTTTGAATACAGGGCCTTTATGTATGCTAAAATAATATTGGTGCTTTAATGCATCTGACCCAATTTTCCGAACGCCTCTTGTTACTTTCATTTTTTTGTAGCCTCAAATGTATAACTAAGGACATAGCCATTAGTGTTTTACACAATTAGCAGAGCAGTAACTGCTTGTACATGAAACATTTCAGCAAGCACGCACTACCTTACATGTGCCACTATTCCTCTCTCTGGAGTATGAAATATATGTACGGCTCGCAGAGGAAATGATTTCATATGTTACCAATGCACAATTTGCCTGCATAACAGCTGTGTGTAGTCATTCTCTAGAGTCATGATTATTTGTCATTATTGTTGCTGCATTAATCATAAATGTAATGCAAAATTGCAAATGATGTGTAAAATGCCAGGGTGTATCTTTCTATATTTATATTTTTAATATTTATATCTTGTGCGCTGTATACATGTAACAGGACATTTTGGCATTTGACATTTCTGTGAATCGTCTGTTTCCCATAGAATAATAAGGTTAATCTTATTACATTTACAGTTTTCAGGAGAGGCAGAGCATTATTTTCTATTTTATTGGAATGCTTATCATTCAATGTAATTGTAATATAGTTTTATCGTATAGGGAAAAGGGCAGAAATATTGCAACTATATGCTCCGTGAGTTATGGCTTTATCAAGAGTGGATTCAAAATCAATGATCTCTACTGTATATTTGTTTGTTGGTGTTATCTGTCTCAGCTACTTACTCAGCTACTTCGTATAATTATTGGATATTCACGGACAGGGGCATAACTAGATATTTGTAGGCCCCATAGCAAAAGTTTATAAGGGCCAATGGTGAAAAATGTATATAAACCACATATCTTACAAAGGGAAAGAAGGGCTCCCCTCAAATCTGGGCCCCATAGCAGCTGCAGTCCTTGCACCTATGGGGGTGGAGGGGCTGTTCATGTTTATAATTTGAAGATTTTTTGTTTGGCTTAAATTTTGTACATTTACTTCTGGTGGTATCCTATTACCCGCGATGACATCACTAGGGGGTATCCAATTAGCGCTTATAAGCTGGCTCGTGCATGTAATTCTTCTGCAATTTTTCCACCACAAAGCAGATTTGCAATGAGATAAAACACTAATAATTTGTTATATACCTCAAAAATCAGGCAAGGTGTTTTGTTGTGCTGGGTCCTGGCGGGGTGCCAGCTCTCTCAAAAACAGGCTCCCATAAAATGGTTGCGGCCTTCTAGAAAGGGAGAGAATCCCCTATTTATTTATTTAGCATATTCTAGAAGATAATAGAATCTGTTTGGTTGCCCGTAGCAACATTCCATCTTCAACAGAACTCAGTAATTAAACCATTTTCCCTCTCGTCTACTCATTTTTCTGACTATCCTATGGAATAATTATGAGTATGGATAATTTGCATATCTCCCAGCAGAGTTGGTTCAGGGAGCGGGACAATGTACTGAAGGGGGAGCGGGGGTGGAGATTTGTGGCACCACCATTATAGTCATTGTCAGGTTGTGGCCAACCTTCTCTAAGGGGGGAAGTTACTAACCCAGCAGATACGCTGAACGCATTTTCAGCCTGTGAACTCAAATTTACAAAGGTGCAGAGTTCGCAGGATTCATATTTTCTGATGGTGAAGTAATTCATATTTGGCTGTCGAGTATTCCAGCAGCCAAATACTGACCCTGAAGCATTTACACAGTTTTTTAAAATAATCTAAAAAACGGCAAAACCCATGAGTATAAATAGCCCCAGGCTCCTTGAGCCAGTCCTAGTTTCAGAATACAGGGGAACAAAATTAATATAGTCCCCCCTGTATTTCAGAAACCAGCACCGGGCTCTTGGACCGATCCCAGCTATAATAATTACAGGGGCAAAAAGAGTAGGGGTCCTCTGTATTTTTATAATCGGCACCAGGCTCCAGCAGGCATCAGGATAATGCCACAGCCAGGGGACACTTATTATATAAGGTCCCGCGGCCAAAGCATTATTTTGTGGCTGGTCAGCCCTGGCCAGGTCACTGGGGAAGTGCCCCCCCACCCAGGCCAGACCTGAAGCCCAGGGCTATCCCCAGCACCCCTAGGCAGTGGTTGATAGATAGAAGATGTGTAAAATTAAGAAAATTCAAGTATTGGGCTCTGCTGTGGAACAAGTCATTGGAGAACCACAAGTCCCAGCATGTGGGGCATTAATGGGCTCGCTCGTTCCACAGCAGGACCAATAAACCAGTAAATGTACGAACACCCTCTAAAGTAAAAAAATATATGTGTTCAAGAATTGGTAGGGAAGTACTATGTTTGTATGTAAGAGATTCATATGGCAATAATATTATATATGGTTGAAAAACTCATAAATAAAGAGAAAAGGTTATATTTATATAGCACTTTGCTACAATAGGAGTGAATGTACTTTTCAGATACTTGAACATAATGCAGAGGTTTCATTTTGTGCAAAATACAGAAATAAAAAATACAAGGATGCAACAGCCATTTTGGATGATCAAATCCAAGGATTATTCCTCCTACACACAGGAGAGAGAGATGATTGCTAAATCAGTATAACCAGTCACTGCTTATTCTACACAAGAGAGTCCCAGGTGAGGCAGCCATCTTGTGTGCACTTCATAGGTTACAATGTGCCATTAACAGTACATGGAAATAAAAGGGATTGCTGACACCTCAGAGGTGATGTAGTAATTGTGTGCTGTGTAAGGGTTCCAGCAGACTTTTTATTTTTGGTGCAATATAGGAAAATGTAAAATTTGAATCATGGAGGGTGGAGATAATATCATACAATTGTAACCTAATTTTCACATATAACCAATATAAATAGAAAAAACATGACATAACATGGCATAACATGTCTAAGGAGTACTACTGAGACATAACCTGAATAAGGGGCATTACTGTGTCGACATGTGAATAAGGGGCACCACTAAGTGGTGTAATATGAAATAGGTGCACTCCATGCAGTGTAATGTGAATAAGATTGTGCTACTGTGTGGCATAACTTGAATTGAGGGTACTGTTATGTGACCACATAGAGGGTAGGGCACAAATTTATAGATTGCAGGGGGTTGCTAAAACCCTAGCATTTGCTCCATCTCCACTTAATGGGGTGGGAGTAGAAGGCAGGGGAAATGAGTTCCACCACCCCTCCCGGTCATTTTAAGTCCTGCAGGGGCCAGATGGAGATGTACAATCAGTAACCCACAGGACACACAGTATGACACAGTAAAAGTACTTCACTTTGGACCAAATAATGATATGATCTATTAAAGAGTCACTGATATTAAGAGGTTAAATAAAATGTAACAAATACAAAGTACCTGACAAATATGTTGCCGTTAGAGTTTTTTGTGTTCGTTGTACATAATCACATGGTAATCTTTCACTAAGCTGAGCTGTAAGGAGACAAGGAAACGGCTTGGAAACAAAAGTATGGATTTGGATGTCACATTCCTTAGAGAAACACAATTCAAACATGTTCCAACCACATCTTGTGATACAATGAGTGTAGGCATTGTCTGTTAGACCAATATTTTCATTATCTTGAGCTAACTTGTAAATGTTTTAAAATTAGTCAGTGATAACTACAATTTATTATTACACATTTCCATAGTGACCCAACATGTACTGTAATGTACAGCAGATATACAGAAATTAGATCAGTTTCACCAAACACAGCAAATTATATACTGTAGTACACATTGTCTTAAGCGCAGCGGAATATGTGGGCACTATATAAATAACTGGCAATAAATAAATAAATAATAAAGTATATGTATAATCTCAGTTTGCCCCTATTGGCCAATACTTGCATTTCAGGATGGCAATAGCAAGGGCAGGGGCATCAAGGGAGGAAGAGGTCCATGTGCAGCCTCCTTGGGGGCCCCCTTCTCTCTGTCAGAAGCAGTCTCTGGAGCAGTAGTGTCTGAGTGCTTCTAGTGCTCAGACCCTACTGTGCATGCTTGAACCTCCGCTGTGCTGTGGAGTCTGAGCACTAGAGCGCATGTACAGATTGCCAGAAAAACATTTCCGCCGATTTCTGCAGCACTCCTGCCACTGCTGCGGGACTCGGGTGGGTAAGTATTACCAAAATGGGTGTAGTGTGCGCGTTCTGGGCCCCCCAGGGACTCAGGGCCCTATGTCCATCATGCGCACTGCACCCATTATAGATATACGCCACTGAAAAAGGACCATTCCTGGAAAATAGGATCCACAGGTGTGTCAGACTGAGATAAATATTGTAGTGTACACCATGGGGGAGGTCACGATAGGAGTCCATGCCTATAGCAACCCATTGTCATTATTCACTTCAAATCCTCCTGATCCCTGGCCAATATGGCTGTGTGACTATCATACAGCCCTTTGCAATCTGGTAGACCATTATGCAATAGATAGCAATTGTTCTTGTGCTTATTCTTCCTGCAGATTGTAAGCTTAAGAGCAGGGTCCTCACTGCAGCCAGTGTCTGGCCTGCTTCTTCCCAAACCATCTCCTGTAATGACCACCCCTCACAGCAGACGGTTCTTCCCTACATGGTTTGTCCCTTTTCTGCACCAGTGAGAGCCATGTATTGAGGAGACAATATGTGTATGTGTGCATATATATATATATATATATATATATATATATATATATATATATATATACACACACAAGACCTGCACTCTCACCCTCATATATTAGGTAGCCACTGGGGTGCAGTATAAATAGCGGTGTAGCCAGGACTCACACTGCTATATAAATACAGAGACTCCCCAATGGAGAAAACAGCATTCACCAGACTTGTTGAATGTAGTCACCAGGGATAAGTGTCCCAATTGATTTAATCAGTCAAAATGAAAAGCCTGCCGACGTTTCGGTCCCTTAGGACCATTCTCAAGGCAGTGCAGCAATACAAATAATCCAACCAAAGTATTCAGCAATACAAATAATCCAACCAAAGTATTCACGTGGTAACAGGGGCCCCTGTTACCACATGAATACTGTGGTTGGATTATTTGTATCTATCTATATCTATATATCTATCTCTCTCTATATATATATATATATATATATATATATATATATATATATAGATATATATATATATATCTATATATAAATAGATATATATCTATATATATATCTATATATATATATATAGATATATATATATACAGTATATATCTATATATATATATATCTATATATATATATATATATATAGATATATATATATAGATATATATCCAGACACAGAGTTGGCCAGCACACCTCAGCGAGGTTCAACTTGGGTGGTGCCCTCCCTGGTTTCCCTGCCGGGATTCCAAATCCAGATACCTTCTTGGGGCGGCACTCACTTCTTCAAGAAAACTCGGACACAAGGAGTAGTTGAAATCTACGTTTCGGAGCTTTTAATTGCACTCCGTCATCGTATCCTGATGACGGAGTGCAATTAAAAGCTCCGAAACCTAGATTTCAACTACTCCTTGTGTCTGAGTTTTCTTGAAGAAGTGAGTGCCGCCCCAAGAAGGTATCTCTCTATATATATATATATATATCTATATATATATATCTATATATATATAGATATATATATATATAGATATATATATATGATCTGGCAACTATTGGCAAGTTAAATTCCAGTATATTACTTCGAACCTGGCATTGTTTTAGATCAGTATTAGAACATTCTCTCATTAATATAAAACATGAGATAGAAAATAGATGATTGCTTAATTCAAGGATTCAAATATTTATTATGGTAAGTATAAAGCTTTTCTGTCATTTTTAACAATCGGATAAAAAGTTTCCACACTATTCCTGAGACAATTCAAACCTTAGAAACAAACAACTATAAAAATATCTGAAAATGGATTACAAAAAAGATTCAAGGTCTTTTTTTGAATAGAATCAGCTTTTAGAGGCATTAATACACGGGGAAGGACTCTAATGCCTTTTTTTGTTACAAAGCCTCTGTGTGCTCCATATATTGGAGGTTATTTACTGTATACAATACAAATAAATAAAAGTATATACAACTGTTGTGTAGACGACAATCACTTATAATAATGTCCTTGAAAACCAATAAGTAGGTCTGAGGTCTTTGAAGGAATATTAACTTCCATTATGGAAAAATAACATCATAAACTGAGATCCCTCATCCAGTATATAGAATATATTGTCCTTGAGCATTATGTTATGGGAACTAGATAACCCAGCGAGATCCTGTGGGACTCTTCTAGCATTGGGCATCATTACTGATAATATGTCTGTCGCAACATTATGTGGGACTGTACTGATGGAATTCATATGCAACACATGTCTCTGAATCTGCATACGCAGTGATATGATGCAGTAGCCGTGTCCATGCCAAATTCCTTTGTGCTTCATAAATTGTAGACATATAACATGCGTTCAGCGGCTGCTCCTCCCTGTGATTAGGTGAGGAGCTACCACTGGCCGCGCCACTGGGCCTCTGTCGGTCTCTGCTGCCAGTTTCCTAGTGCCTGTAAAATACAATTGTCAGGCACCAGGCCAGCACATGCACAGTACCAGCACTGTGCAAAAGCCTGGCTTCTATGTGCTGCATCAGCTGCAGCCTATAGAAGCTGGCTAGGGCTGCATGGTAAGTCAAGGAGTGGCTTCCTATAGGAAGCCAACTCTCTGCCCATCACAGCCCAGGCTGAAAGTCCTGGAGGGAGGGAACACCTTCGACCGGGACTTCCTGTGATGTGGGTGACTGGCAAGTAGGACTTTCAATTTGCCAGTCACAGTGAAGCCACTGGCTTCACTAAAACACACTGCAAATAAGATGCAATTACTGCAAAAAAAGATGCCTGGAGATGTATGAGGGTATGTAATTAGCTGTGTTACTTTTTTGGCACAAAAAACGGTTTAAGCCCGATTGTCATTATCGGACTATCCAATTATAGACTGTATTTTAACCTGTGTTTGAGCAGTAACACGTGGAATCCAGGATAAGCACAACAGGTCTCCAAGGGTTGGTTATTGGGGATTATGCTTTGCATGCCCGAGGGTCATGAAGCATAATCCCCTATAAATTGAAGCCATCCGGGCAAATTGGATAGCCCCCAGGAATCAATTACCTGTGTTAATTTACTACTGTTAATTGAATATCACTTTTAATTTCAATTATAAGTACCTTTTTCTATATTTGACATTTTTTTAAATTCCTATGCCCTCATATATCTAGCCTTATTACGCTATACAGCAGGAGATGTCTGTCATGAGTGAGCTGACAGGTCCCCCGCAGATCTGGTAAGCCCCCATCCACTACGCAGACAAATCTCTTCAGATTTCCCTTGAACACTCACAGCTATCTGATCTAAACCTGGACTAATTTTTCACTCTATTTACTTAAGATACATCCATTGAGATCTATAATAGACTTCTAAAGGGGTGCCGGACGTGGTCCCGACAGTCATTTACCCGACGTCGGGATCCCGACTGTCAAAACGCTGACAGACAGGTGCCTGACGGCCACCCGCTATTTTCCCTCGTGGGGGTCCATGACCCCCATAGATGGAGAATAGAATAGGTTGCGAGGGTAGCAAGCCACCGTGCCCACAGCGTGGTGAGCTCAGCAAGCCCGCAAGGGGCTTTATTGCGCTCACCATGCTGTCTGAGTCCGGGCAGTCGGGATCCCGACGTCGGGCTAATGACCGTCGGGATCCTGACTGTCGGAAACCTATACCACACCCCCCCCCCCTAAAGGCCCCCATACATTAGGCCGACTTGTCCTTAGGACAAGTTAGACCCAATTCTCCTCTGAGCCACCCGGCAGCTCCCTGGGAGGCTCACATACAATTTGGCACTTGATGGGCCATTTTTTACATGTGATAAATCGCTTGCGATTTATCACATGTAACAGGGAGCTGCAGCGGGCGGTGAGGAGCAGGGGGCAGGTGGTGATCATCATCTGCGGGACGCCGGGCGTGCAGCGGGTGCTGAGTGCTTTCACTAGCAGGCGGCGAGTGCTGACCAGGCCAGGCGGTGATCATAGATATCATCAGGGGGACGGGCAGTGCAGTGGTGGGTATTAGATAAAATAACCTGTCAAATGACTGGCAGTTCTCTGATTGGCTGAGAGAGCTCATGTCGCTTTGAGAAAACCTGTTGGATTTGGCCACGTTTCGGTCAAAAGCAGGTGGATCCAAGGCTATTTCATCAATCCATCTAGTTCCCGACAGGTCGGGGCATTCCGACCTTTTGGAAAAAAGCAGTTCGTTTTGAATAGGTCGGAACCCCTTCTGACCTAAATCGGTAGGGAACTGCCATCTTTCCAACATATAAATGATATATACCATAGTATAATACCAACAAATTTTCTGCATTATTAGATTCTTCGCTGCAGGTTTAATATTTAGTATGCCTACCCCATAAACATCTACTTGGCAAAAGGATGCCTGGATATACTTTAAAGGTGCATACAAACTGGGTGTTTTTGCTCAGCGTGTATGCACAGTGATGATGAGCAGCGGCGGCCAGGGATGATGGGGCCGGGGAGTGATCACCATTCATCACTGGGCCGTACACACTGGGCGGCTTTTGAGCTGAAAGCAGCTCGAATGGCTAAACTGACCTGCTTTCAGCTCAAGATCGCCCAGTGTGTATGGGCCTTAAATGTAACTTAGATCGCTGCCTAGGAAAAACTTCCATTACTGCAGTACTAATTAAATTGAATGTGCTTTATCAAGTTGATCTTCATCTCACTTTCATTATACTTACTCATCACCACCCATTAGTTGGCAGTGATAAAGAATCTTTAGGTGTATAAGAAATATTTTACACTTGCTGTCAATCCAATGCTATTTTCCTTTCCTTGCCTAGAGGAAGACACTGCTTTAAACAAGTATCAACGAGAAGGTTTTCAAAATCCCATTAAAACCTTCACTTTGTAAAAAATGTATTGTTTAGCAGTCACTAAGGCTTAGTTTGATTCTATGAACTAATGAGATCATTATTACACAATGAGTCTGAGCGGCAACTGTAAGAAGAAAAAAAATTATGTACTAAAAAACCTGGTATGTTCTACCCTGAGATACGGAATTCTAAATAAAATAGTAACAATGCGAGATCTGTAGCAAGAATTTGGCTGTATTCTATGAAAATCTTTCATATGTACTGTATAAAACAATGCTCAGTAACTAGTAAAAAGATGTAATAAAAGAATACATATAAAATCGCTGATTACAATACAGGTTCGGGTACTTGTGTACTTGTGTATTTTGTCCAAATATAAATGCCCCCCATTGTCAGCGACACCCCAGTATTGACGCCAACCCGAAGCGTGGCGAGCGTAGCGAGCCCGCGAGGGGCGGCGGTACGCGTCCTACGACCTTTTCATACCCCTACTATCCACGTCGGCGTGGAGTTGAGAATAGAATAGTGTGGCGAGCGCAGCGAGCCACCGAGCCCGAAGCGTGGCGAGCGCAGCGAGCCCCGCGAGGGGACGCGGATACCTTCACAGGTATCCGCGTCCCCACGCGGGCTTCACAGGTGTCCGTGGCCACGCGGACACCTGTGAAGTCCGCGAAGGGACGCGTTTACCTGTGAAGGTATCCGCGTCCCCTCGCGGGGCTCGCTGCGCTCGCCACGCTTCGGGCTCGGTGGCTCGCTGCGCTCGCCACACTATTCTATTCTCAACTCCACGCCGACGTGGATGGTAGGGGTATGAAAAGGTCGGAGGACGCGCACCGCCGCCCCTCGCGGGCTCGCTGCGCTCGCCACACTTCGGGTTGACGTCAATACTGGGGTGCCGCTCACAATGGGGGGGCAGTTATATTTGGACATGACGGGGACATATACAATGAAAAATGGGCCATATTGGCCCATTTCCCATTTTATTCCATGTAAAATGGACTTTATCAAGTCCATCTTATCTTGTGCCATTATAATGGCACAAGACCGACGCGACCGACACGATTTCAATGTTAAAATATTTTAACATTGAAGCCTATGGAGAAATCGCGTCCATCGCGTCGGTCGCGTCGTGTGCCATGTTAATGCACACGACGCGACGCGATGGACCCGATTTTTCACACACGATGGACGCGATCCTCATCGTGGGCGCCGCCAAAATACACAAGTACCCAGGTTCGGGTTTTCTGAAGATAATGAAGGGACTCCTAGTTAGCAGAGAAAATACAAAGGGTTTGAGACTTTTAACAAAACTACAGCTTGTTCACGCTATGGCATTGAAGTTGGCATAAAAAATAATCCTGTTTTCTTTCTTTTGAAGATAGGGGTACATTTACTAAAATGGGATGTTGCCCATAGTAACTAAGTAGATTATGGGCAGTATTCAATTAGACAAAAAAGGCAGTTTCCAACTTTTTAAAGTAAAATGTATTTATTTTTTTCTCCGACCTGTCAGATACCACATGGATTTGCTGAATAGCCGCCAATCCATATGCTTTTGTCGGAAACGGGGCCAAAGTTTCAAACAATCTCAATCTGACTTTAAAAAAAGTTGAATTGAGGAGAAGAGGCGGGGAGGACAGCACTGGGTGAGAAGCAGCAGCTCACCCGGCACCATCCTCCCGCTGCTCACCCAGTCCCGAGCTGGGTGAGCAGCAGTAGCTCACCTAGAACCGTCCTCCCACCTCCATCCTCCCACTGCTCCCAGCGCGGCAGCCAAATCCGACAGTCGGATTTGGCCGCAGATTGAGTAGGTATTGTCAGATCCATTCTAACAAATGCCTGTCGGAATGGATCCGACTTTAATTGAATATACCCCTTTATCTAATATTTTCTAGAAGGTTCTAAATACAGTAAATAAGAAGATGAATCTCATTGGTTCCTATGGGGAACATCCCATCTTCAATAGAACTAACCATCTTAGTAAATTTACACCATACATTCTAAAATGATAAAAACTCCTTAACTATTTAACTGGTAAATTAAAAAAGCATCATAGTACACCCATAGCAGGGGTATTGAACAATTAGGGAGGTGTTTAATTCTTCAGTAAAACTGCATCATTTTGCGAAGATTAGTATAAATTAAGAATGGCACAGAATAATAAAAAGTTGTGTCACATTCTTCTGGATAGTGCACTTTAACACTAGGAGTCATAGGAGCAATAAATCGGTGGGTTTGAATTGACATAATAAAGGCCCATAAACACTGGGCAACTTTGAGCTGAAAGTCGCTCAAAACAGCAAGTTTGAGCACAGGAAGACACTGCTTTAAACAAGTATCAACGAGAAGGCGCCGGGCAGGGGGAAAGCCGCTCAGTGTGTATGTGGACCTTTATTCTAATTCTAAAGATCAATGATGCAAAGATAAAATAGGGGATCTTTGTAGGACTGCAATTAATAGACTCGATTCTAGATAAAAATCAGACTGAAAAAGCTGCATGGAAGTATTTCAAGAGTATTTGCACAAACTTCTTAGGGAAAAATAAGGCATGGAACAATGAAGAAATAGTGGACATTATTTTAAAATCTTACAAGACTTAAGATTTTAAGGATGTACAGTACAGTTCCACCTGGATATTTCCAGGAATGTTAATGCGGTATCAGGGCAAGGTGAGTCCACATTTGCTTGCTGACTATTGTTTGGCACCTATTTTGAGAAATTCACTTGGCACTCAAAGGGTTAAGAAGCATTTTGCTAACTGGTTGCAGAAGCAGCTTTTGTAAGATGCCACTTCCCATTGGGTTGTAGCTGACAATTGGTGTTGCCCTTAACAACAATTAAAATTCTATCATTCTAGGATGTGATAGAGAAATATTGGAAAAAAAATTGGACTAGAAGCTTTAGTAAATATATCTCCTGATTTGAACAAACGTTTAGTCTAAATCCTCTATTTCCACTCTTACGTCAAATTGCAGGGGATGCACTGATTATAAATATGGCTGTTCTTTGACTGAGAGGAGGTATTCATGGGCCTCAGCTAAAAAAAAGAAGAAAGAAAAACATTTTTGCATATTGTATAAGATCCCTTAATAGCGTTATCATATGTCCCAACTTCTGGGCCGTCCGGAGAAGGAGGCGAAGCTACACGCCATATGGGCATGGCCTCTGACATAGCCACTAACCCCCATTTTCATCAATTTTGGGGTGTGTTTAGCACTTCCAGAGCAGCTGGGCAGCCCCTGGCTCTCTCCCTGCATTGAAGAGATCTCAGGCTCCCCCAACTGCCCCCCCCCCCCCCCGCCCAACTACGTTTCCGAGAAGTGATAGAAAAAAACATAGGTGTGCCCAGGTGTTTTCAGGGAGGGCGTGTGACGTCAGCTCTGGCCTCGATAAGCCTGTCTTTGTCGCAGAGTTAGATCAGAGTTGGAACCCTTGCACAGACTGATTTGCAGCTCGGCGATCCATTAGCAAGTCTTGCGGAGACTTGCACGGGATGGGATTTCACTCTGTCTGGGTGGCAGGCTATCTGATCGCACACCTCTGCAAATCTGCACAGCAGCGATCAAGTCTGAATCAGGACCTGTATTTTTATGTACAATTGCCTTTAAGCCTTTTCCTACTCTTGCCATCTTTTTCCTTTCTATTGTACTTTTGTTCAGTTGTGTTTGTTTTATTTATTCTATGTCAGCATGAAATTTGTTTTATCGTGAACATATATTGGTGTTTTCTGAAATTTCAATAGAAATCTCATTTTAAATATATATATATATATATATATACACATACATACATATTGCTGGTTCTAGTATGCCCTGCTTCAGGGTACGTTAATGGGAAGTGTGATTAATGATATTGGCAGCAATGTCACACAGGCCCAGACCTCTTCCTATGCATAAGCATTTCATATTCCAATTGATTTGGGTTACAAGGATCTGATTTCCAGTGTTTCACCTAAACTACTTAGTCCATGTGAAAGAAAAAAATACAATAAACCCTCCAGTTTTCTGCTCTCTATCCCCAAAGCTCATAGCTGACAAATCAAGTGATAGATATTAATGAATAGAGGGGCTACTAAAAGGAATATTTCACTAATGTGAAATCTTTGATGGAAACCATTTATTTATGAGAACAATCATCAGCTTTGCAACAATGATGAATTGCTACTGCAACCTACCAATAAAACACCTTTGACCCCCTCCTTTAAATAATATGTAATTGCTTTTCAAATATTCTTGTTTTCCATAACATTACCTAATAAAAAACGAGAAATAAATCACAGGAAATGTGTGGCACATGCACATAAATAACATTTCACCGCGATAGCTTCCATGTGTAGTGCAGCAGAGATTGCATGTTTATAAAGCCGACATGGGAACAATTTATCAAGTGGGGGAGTCGGACAAGTGATAGAACTTTCTGAAACAGATGCAGTATTTATTTGCTAGTATTTATGGATGCCACTTGCCTTCTATTTGTTCATTTAAAACATGAATGTTGCCTGTGGTACAGAAAGAGTGTAGTACTGCGCACAATGGGCCTAGTTCAGCAAGGATCATTAATTAGAGAATTATGGAACGACTGCATGGTTCGCATTGTGCATACGCACTGCAATACATGACCAGATGCATTGCAGTTGTAGATTGATTGACATGAAGTCAGTATTTAGCGGTTGAAACATGTTTTCTGGGAGGGTTTGTGATCATGCATACATGGCCAGGTGTTTTTTGGATGGGTCTCTACAACAGCAATAACCACTTCCAGCTTTGTTCTTTAGAAGATTAGTGGAAGCCATAAGGGGTACCCACATGGGATGATTTTCACCCTATTTCTAATACCGTCTTCAGACCGCAAATGCAGGGTCGCACTGGGATGTTGAAATGGTTCAGTCCTGGTGTGACATTGCATTTGCAGTCTGTTTAGATCGCATCAGCGAATTGACGTCATGTGGGGGTTCAGCGAAGCGTCGGAGCGTCATCGGGGGCAGGGGAGGAGGTAGTGCTTAGAGCTGTGAACGGGAAATGGGTTGCTCGACCCGATTAACCTGTTCACACTGCACAGCAAACATGGCAATGAACCGATAACAACCCTTCTTTTTACCCGGTTCATATTGCCATGTTGCTTTCACATCACACCAATTACCGAGTCAAACCGGCAAGAAAGTGCTTGCACTGTCTACCCTGCTAGATCGCTCAGCACACATTGCAATGTGCATTTTGTATGTGGCGTGATGTGTGCTTAGCGGTTGTGCCTAAGCATGTTACTCAGCAAGAGAGGCCAGGTCGAATGGTGCAGATGTGAATGGATCTGTGAATGCATCACTTTCTGGATGACAACTTTTCGGCAACTAATTCTCTAATAAGTAATTCATGCTGAATTAGACCCAATATGAGGAGCTGCTCTGGAATTAAACTTTTGTATAATGGTTGTGTCATTATTAGGATAATGATCAGACCACAATTTATATAATATGAATTCTATGGTTCACATACTTCGTATCTTTGTGTCACGTATGCAATAATGGCATATTAATTTACACAAACGGGGGAATTCAATTAAGAGAATGACATTTTAAAAACATGCAGGGTATTTCTCCACAGCCGCAGGGTTTCCTTATTCAGTTGCAGGACAGAAAATTAGATATGTGTCTTTTTTCCCACACAGCCAGAGTATGTCTGGTTTCTCCTAAAATCTTTATTGTGTTCGGAAAAGTCACCGGGACCTGTTATGTCACCTCTGCTGCAAACGCCCCAAGACTAATTAAGCAATTGGAAGTTTACAGTTAATGCAATCATCAATTACTTATAAT